>NC_034184.2:58412174-59012174 GCF_002021735.2 Oncorhynchus kisutch | reverse complement strand
GAACAACTAATCAAATGGCCACCCGGACTATTTACATTGACACCTCGCCCCCCCTCTTTGTTTTTACCCTGCTGCTACTCGCTGTTTATTATCTATGCATAGTCACTTTACAAATGACCTCGACTAACCTGCACATTGACTCGGTACCGTTACCCCCTGTATATAGCCTCATTATTGTTATGTATGTTTCCTGTGTTACTTTTTGATGTTTTACTTGAGTTTATTTTGTAAATATTTAATTAACTCTCTTTCTTGAACTGCATTGTTGGTTAAGGGCTTGTAAGTAAGCATTTCACGGTAAGGTCTACAGCCATTGCATTTTATTCGAATTTAATGTTAGAATCAACTTCAATGCTATTTGGTTGAGCAAAGTACCAATCCTATTGCAGATGGTTGCCTTACTATTGTACATGGAATCAACATATACTTTTTGTTTTACAGCACACGCACATGTACACACACACGCACGCACGCACGCACGCACACACACACACGCACACGTACACACACACACACACACGCATGCACGCACGCACATGTACACACACACGCACACGCACACGTACACGCACACACACACACACACACACACACACACACACACACACACACACACACACACACACACACACACACACACACACACACACACACACACACACACACACACACACACACAAGCCTGAGTGCTTTCCCGTTGTTTTCCTGTATGCTGCAGTCTGGTTGTGCTTTTTGTAGATGCCACTGTGGCTGACAGTCCGCTGCTGCCTGCCTCACACTAAAGACCTATGTGTGTGTGTGTGTGTTGACATGTTTTTGTGTGTGGACATAGTAAACAAACCAAATTTAGACCAACTGGGGACATTTTGTCGGTCCCCACAAGGACAAAGTATATTTCTAAGGGGTTTAGGGTTAAGGTTAGAATTAGTGTTAAAAACATGTTTCTTAACACTCATTTAACTAGGCAAATCAGTTAAGAACAAATGATTATTTACAATGACGGCCTTAGAACAGTGGATTAACTGCCTTGTTCAGGGGCAGAACGACAGATTTGTACTTTGTCAGCTCTGGGATTCAATCTAGCAACCTTTCGGTTACTGGCCCAACACTCTAACCACTAGGCTACCTGCCGCCCAACTAGGCTACCTGCCTAACTTTAGGAGTTAGGTAAGGTTTATGGTTAAGGTTAGGTTTTGGGGTTAAGGTTAGGGTTAAGGTTAGGGTGAGGGTTAGGGTAATTAATTGTGTGTGTGCTATGTGTGTTAAAAAATGCACATTTCGGGTACATTTTGCTGCCGAATAACTGAACCTCATTAACAGGTTAACAAATGGTAAAAAAAAAAACATAGAAACAATAAAATGATGCGACCAACAGAAAACACTATCAGAGCTCTATATATAATGACGAGGTGCTTATGTTTCCGCGCTAACCATTGGAGTCGTCCCAAGGCGGGAAGGCAAGGCGACAAGCTTAGGCCCAAAATAAGCGCAGTGAAACTTCTCGCTTCGCCCTCTTCCCCTCTGATACTATGAATGCATACAAGGACAGAACCATTTTCATTAAGAGCCTCATTGAAACATGCAACAATAGCCAGCCTAACATCATACAGTCAAAAAGGCCATAGTATATTATTGAACACGCAACTCCTGTAATGAAGCAGCTAATAAAACGTCATTATCAAACATTTGCCAAAATGCAATTGGCGGAAAACTGTTCGACACTGCGCACCTAATGTGAGCAGTTCCATATGTCACAGAGATGAACATCTCAGTTAGACATTTAGCAACTACAATGAAGGGTTTGCTAATATGACTAGGATTGTGCCTTTGGCTTCAGGACAAAGAAAGTAGATTTGAAATCCACTAGAACAGGAGAGAAATGCTGGTTAAAATGGCATGTCTGCCGCCATGTTTCTATGGATGGATTTTCGCGAGGCTACTTTGAAGCGAGGTAAGACACGCCTCCTTATTTGAAGTAAAGTAAAACATTTCAAACCATTATACTGCCTCGAGCTCATATTGCAAAGTGGTGGGTGATGCTCTGATAGTCAACGGTAGGCCAGCTATAGCCTATGCAACCCAATGGCGAATGGGATGAGTTGAGATTGATCAATAAAAATATCTCCTTTTTAATCGTGGCCACCAAAGTTTTTAACAAGCGATTGCATTTAGAATGGTTATTTGTTGCGTAATGATTGGGCTCACAGAAGCAGATTTTTTGAGGAGCTACTCTCGCAATATCTTACAGGTGGCAGACTATTCTGCTCCTCAAACTAGACTCTGTTGCTGTGAGCGTGTGTTAAATCAAATTCATGACGACTAACGAAAATACACACGCGCCAATTTAATTCCACCAAATTATGCAAATGAACCTATAGACCGATAAGCATGACAGGTCAAATACATTTTTGGCAGCTAACCGATTAACATCCCTATTGTGTGTGTGTGTGTGTGTATGTGTGGGCGTGTGGGCGTGTGGGCATGTGTGCGTGTGGGCGTGTGTGTGTGTGTGTGTGTGTGTGTGTGTGTGTGTGTGTGTGTGTGTGTGCGTGTGGGTGTGTGTGTGAGCTGGGCTGGATCTGGAGAGGCTAGAGCAGGGAGGGAGGCTTGAATGCCTGAGGGCTCTGTGCCTCTCCCCGTGGGCCCCTGGAGGGCCACATTGTTGGTGCTCCAGCCAGAGATAGCCCCAACCTCCTCTCCCTCCAAATGAGCGAGGACAGGACCACTACTCACTCTCCGTCACACATACTGTAACATCTTATTTCTGGGATACAGAACTAGTGGCAACTGAGCTGCCACCAACACGAAGGAGACTAAACCTTAACTTTGTTGGAGTATTGAAACACATCATCCTTTGAAACATTACATGGTGTGTTGTAACACCATTTAATCAAGTGTGCAACACCTTGCCAGGGACAGGGAGCCCTACTGGGAAATGTTGAAAACATTGTGTAGGTGTTTCGAGTTCTGTTGGGTGCAGAATTAGATACATTATAAGCCTCTTAATACTATTTTGGTGTTTCTGGAGTATTTGAATGTTTACAATTGATTTATGTATCTGATCATTTGCCCGTTTAACTCATTTTGGCAGCCATTGCTGAGCACAGTGCTCCTTCCACCAACATTAACTAGAGGTTTTACAACAAGCATTGCAGGATACTGAATTTTCCGCTACCATCAAAAATGGTAAATGTGGGAATGGGTCACTCTCATCATTGAATGTCATTTTCCTGAGGGTTTTGATGTCTGTTCATCATGATCCATTACACCTCATGGCACAACAAGCTGCTTCATATTAATATACAAGTATATTTGTCTTTCCTCAGACATTGTGTAAAAATGTTGAATTTACCCAACATCCTCTAAAAACAGAGCCACATGCAAGATAAGAAGTGCAAAGAGATTAAAAACAGACTCCCAATGAGTCCAACCACTCAATTTTAAATCTTTGGTTATCCTCAGAAAATATACTTACATTTTGAGCAACATATTCAATTGGATTTATTCTTACATTTTTTAAATCAAATTAAATGAACAAAATCACTAAAATTACTTGGATTCACTATTATCAAGTACATTTTTTTTCTCTCTCATTTCAATTCACTCCAGAAAAAAAATACAGTGTGGCTGTGTGGTTCAGCGTGTAACATTTCTGTGAAATTCAAATTAAATGTACCATCTTACTGCCTCAAGGGTTCAATTCCCACTTCCACCTGTCCCACTTTCAGTCTTTCTCTGTCTACTCCTGTTTCTAATCTGTCTAAATAAAGCACTGAAAAAAAAGAATGTGGAATTTCCCCCCAAAATATTCTCCACATGCCCTCATCATCAATCAATATTTAGGCTATAAATCATTTGCATTTCTTAATAATTTGATTGTATGAGCAATTTTCTTTTGTGACTGTGTTTTGATGGAGCCTTTGTCATGCACTGAAACCTCACAATGTGTTTTCACAACACTCTTTTAAATCACAAATATTCCGATTTAAGAAACACTTTGGGTTTTGAACACTTTTGGTTCAGAAAACTTGTTTGCTCACCTCCTTAACACAAGGACATATGAGCAGATGCTGAAGGTCTACTTTATAAAGCGTGCCACCAGTGCACATGGCAGTAATTGCTTTTAAACAACGGCTGTGAAGCATTACTGTGGCGAGAGACATAAATCACACTGGTTTTCCAAGGTGTGCTACGAGAATTAAGCATCTAGCAGGAAACAATGTATGTTGTATTACACGAAACAGAGCATTCGCCATTAGCTGATCTGCTAATGACCAGTGGTGGCTAGAGTTAAGTGGATGGAACGGTATCAAACACATAGTTTCCATAGGGGTCTTGAGTGGTACAGCGGTCTAAGGCACTGCATTTCAGTGCTAGAGGTGTTACTACAGACTCTAGTTTGATTCCAGCCTGTATCACAACCGACCGTGATTAGGAGTCCCATAAGGCGGCGCACAACTGGCCTGGGTTTGGCCGGGGTAGGCAGTCATTGTAAATAAGATTTTTTTCTTTTTTTCTTTCTTTAACCAGGTAGGCCAGTTGAGAACAAGTTCTCATTTACAACTGGGACTTGGCCAAGATAAAGCAAAGCAGTGCAGCACAAACAACACAGAGTTACACATGGGATAAATGAATGGACAGCCAATAACACAATAGGAAAGTCTATATACAGTGTGTGCAAATGTAGTAAGATTAGGGAGGTAAAGGCAATAAATAGGCCATAGTGGTGAAATAATTACAATTTAACAATTAAACACTGGAATGATAGACATGCAGAAGATAAATGTGCAAGTAGAGACACTGGGGTGCAAAAGAGCAACAGAAAAAAATAACAATATGAGGATGAGGTAGTTGGATTGGCTATTTACAGATAGGCTGTGTACAGGTGCAATGATCGGTAAGCTGCTCTGACAGCTGATGCTTAAACTTAGTGAGGGAGAGATAAGAATCCAGCTTCAGTGATTTTTGAAATTCGTTCCAGTCATTGGCAGTAGAGAACTGGAAGGAAAGGTGGCCAAAAGTGAGGTTGGCTTTGGGGATGACCAGTTAAATATACCTGCTGGAGCGCGTGCTACGGGCGGGTGCTGCTATGGTGACCAGTGAGCTGAGATAAGGCGGGGCTTTACCTAGCAAAGACTTACAGATGACCTGGAACCAATGGGTTTGGCGACAAATATGAAGCGAGGGCCAGCCAACGAGAGCATACAGGGTGGGTAGGGTCACAGTGGTGGGGGGCTTTGGTGACAAAACGGATGGCACTGTAATAGACTGCATCCAGTTTGCTGAGTAGAGTGTTGGAGGCTATTTTGTAAATGAGTCAAGGATCGGTAGGATAGTCAGTTTTACGAGGGTATGTTTAGTAGCATGAGTGAAGGATGCTTTGTTGCAAAATAGGAAGCAAATTCTAGATTTAATTTTGGATTGGAGATGCTTAATGTGAGTCTGGAAGGAGAGTTTACAGTCTAACCAGACATCTAGGCATTTGTAGTTGTCCACATATTCTAAGTCAGAACCGTCCAGAGTAGTGATGCTAGACGGGTGGGCGAGTGTGGGCAGCGATCGGTTGAAGAGCATGCATTTAGTTTTACTTGCATTTAAGAGCAGTTGGAGGCCACGGAAGGAGTGTTGTATGGCATTGAAGCTCGTCTGGAGGTTTTTTAACACAGTGTCCAAAGAAGGGCCAGAAGTATACAGAATGGTGTCGTCTGCGTAGAGGTGGATCAGAGAATCACCAGCAGCAAGAGCGACATCATTGATGTATACAGAGAAAAGAGTCGGCTCGAGAATTGAACCCTGTGGCACCCCCATAGAGACTGCCAGAGGTCCGGACAACAGGCCTTCCGATTTGACACACTGAACTCTATCAGAGAAGTAGTTGGTGAACCAGGTGAGGCAGTCATTTGAGAAACCAAGGCTGTTGAGTCTACTGATAAGAATGCGGTGATTGACAGAGTCGAAAGCCTTGGCCAGGTCGATGAAGACGGCTGCACAGTATTGTATCTTCTATCGATGGCGGTTATGATATCGTTTAGGACCTTGAGCGTGGCTGAGGTGCACCCATGACCAGTTCGGAAACCAGATTGCATCGCGAAAAAGGTACGGTGGGATTCGAAATGGTCGGTGATCTGTTTGTTAACTTGGCTTTCGAAGACTTTAGAAAGGCACTGACTTGCCTCGTTAAAAAAAAATATATATATATATGTGTTTGGTACCATTTTATTTATTCCGTCAAGCCATTACAATGAGCCATTCTCCCTTTAACAGCCTCCAGTACTTAGGACAACCCCGCAGTCCATGTGCAGTCCTAGCTGTTGAAAATTAAAGCAGTCCTGTTTCAGCTCTAATGAGAGAGCCTAATTGGAATATTTCTCTATGTGTGTCATTGGAGTCTACAGAGGAGGAATTAACAGACAGACAGGATGATGGGGGGGGGGGGGGGGGCTGTATTTCTAATTAGTGCTGTGAATTTTACTCTGATCATCAGACCTGAAGAAAACAACACCCAAATGTTTAGAGATGGTTTGGTTTAATTAGCCGCTCCGATTGGATTGTTGCTGAATGATTGTTTGATTGTTGACTGGTTTGGGGTTGGATTGTGTTTGGTTTGGGGTTGGTTTGGGCTTGATTTGGGCTTTTTCAATGGTTCTTTTGGGTTGTTTCCTCTCCCCTGCTACTGTTTGGAGTAAGTAAGGACAGGAGACAGTTAGGGGATGGGACAGGGGGAGGTACACGCCCCCAGGTGCACCAACCTGGCTGATGGTGCTCATGGCTCTCATGTAGCTCTCATTTCGCGAGCGGAATTTGGGCGAGGCCAGGAGCCCTGCCGGGTCCAAGCTGTCCAGGCTTCTATTGATGGAAACCTCACTCACCGCCCGCAGGTAGCTGTGGCTCCGGATCTGCAACTTGGGAGAATGCGAGTCAGTGGAGATCCTGCAGTAAGACAGAGAGAGAGACAGAGAGGGTTGGAGAGAGATAGAGAGAGAAGGGGGGATATGCATGAGAGACAGCCTCATGCATCTTCAATCGCTTCAATCTTCAACCGCTTCAGGACCAGCCTATATCTAATCAACAAGCATATTGTCTCAGAAGCTGCGAGCGTCCTTGGAATATCTTTTGATTTGCACGATAAAGTGTTGAAAAAGGACTCTGATCCATATAAGTAGTGGGGAGATGTGTGTGAAGGGGGTGGAGGAGAGAGATTAACACGCAGACACGTGTGCACACACACACACACACACACACCCAAACACACACACACAAACACACACAGCTCTCCCGCAGAGGAAGCTGTAGGGTGAGCTCATTAGCCCTCATCTGCAGGCACCAAGCAGGTGGGATATCCTTCAGCACCTTCACACCTGTGTGTGTGTGTGTCTGTGTGTGTGTGTGTGTGTGTGTGTGTGTGTGTGTGTGTGTGTGTGTGTGTGTGTGTGTGTGTGTGTGTGTGTGTGTGTGTGTGTGTGTGTTTGTAGGTCCACAAATTAAACTCCACATGCATTTTGGTGTTATGCAACCTGTGAAAATTAAATAGCTTACCTTCTTTCTACGAGAAATTATATCATTACAATGGTATTGGACAGACAACATAAACATCGAACAGACAACATAATATTAACACATGCAATGAAGAAAGTTGAATTGTTTTTCAAACAGGACACACATAATCGCACATGAATACACACACAAACACACACACACACACACACACACACACACACACACACACACACACACACACACACACACACACACACACACACACACACACACACACATAGACACACACACACATCCTCTCTCTCTCCTGTGACTCTCTCCCTCCAGGTCCAGTCTGTCTTAATTATGTATCGCCTCCTTAAAATAGAGCGTGGTTACCACGGCGAAGCAAACCCGATTACTCATTCTTGGATGGATGGAACATGGGGCGAAAGATGGGCACACGGGGACTGGTGCAGTGAGGGGTGGAGACAGAGGAGACAGAGGAAGAGGGGAGAGAGGGGAATGGGTAAAAAGGGGTGAGACAAGGGATGAGAGTGGGAAAGAGAAGGGTCATTGGGATGGAGAGCGGAATAAGAGGAATACACATTCACATTGAGGGAAAGTTGGAATGAGAGAAGGGGACAGAAACTTGATCTAAATGTATTTCGATACAGTGTGATCTCTTTTAATACACTCTAAAACTCAACGATATTGACAGGATTGGACTGGGGGTCTATGAAGACCACAGGACCTCTATCCCTCCACGGTCTCCATCCATCTGCTGACTGATCAACCCCTGTGGGACTGATTACCATCAGGAACATGTTCACTGTGTCCGACCAAATGCAAGAGCCTGCCTGCCTGCAATCACCACGACCTCAAAGGGGGTCGTGTTATCCTGGAGAGGCCCAGTGGAACAGGTCTGCTTTAATGAACACATGCTACTCAGTACGCCTAAGGCCCTGTGTGTGTGTGTGTGTGTGTGTGTACAATCCTCCATAACAGAACAACAAGCTGTGTTATGTACGTCACTCTCTCTCTCCTTCTCGCTCTCTCTCTCTATTTCTCTCTCTCTCTCTCCTTCTCTGTCTCTCTCTCCCTCTGTCTCTTTCTCTCTCTGTTTCTTTCTCTCCTCCTCTCTGTGATTACATTATGTTGTTATTATAATGCATTATGTTATTCAGGAAGTCTGTTTCCGTCAAAATAGAATGATGAAGAAATTTGAAATCTAGGCCAGGAGTAAATTAGTTTTAGTATAGTATGTCATTATTTCTCACCAAACGCCTGTTTTTTCTCTTTGGCTAGAAAATAATAATCCTCACAATTTAGACTACGTTTTTATTTATGGGTTTAATCGACCCAGAAATTGGCATTGTGTTCTGGCCCTGTCTGTGGGTATCATCGGATGGGGCCACAGTGTCTCCTGACCCCTCCTGTCTCAGCCTCAAGTATTTATGCTGCAGTAGTTTATGTGTCGGGGGGCTAGGGTCAGTTAGTTATATCTGGAGTACTTCTCCTGTCTTATCCAGTGTCCTGTGTGAATTTAAGTATGCTCTCTCTAATTCTCTCTTTCGCTCTTTCCTTCTTTCTCTCTCTCGGAGGACATGAGCCCTAGGACCATGCCTCAGGACTACCTGGCATGATGACTCCTTGCTGTCCCCAGTCCACCTGGCCGTACTGCTGCTCCAGTTTCAACTGTTCTGCCTGGGGCTATGGAACCCTGACCTGTTCACCGGACGTGCTACCTGTCCCAGACCTGCTGTTTTCAACTCTCTAGAGACAGCAGGAGCGGTAGAGATACTCTAAATGATCGGCTATGAAAAGCCAACTGACATTTACTCCTGAGGTGCTGACCTGTTGCACTCTCGACAACTACTGTGATTATTATTATTTGACCATGCTGGTCATTTATGAACATTTGAATGATATCTTTACATTAAAAACCAAAGTCTATTAGAATTCCAGTCATTACAATAAATGTTATACCCCTTGATCTTCAAGAATAGCACTTGAAAATGTGGAAGTATAGATTAGCCAAATTGTTTTACCTGAGCATGACCCCAAAACTAAGGATTTATAAGCCAGCTCTACTCTGTTGTTTTTTATTGTCATTGATTCGAGTTGAAAAATAAATCCTGTGCTCATGGAATTACATGCTTTGCCAAGAGTTTGCAAAGCTGTCATCACAGCAAAGGGTGGCTACTTTGAAGAATCTAAAATCTAAAATACATTTTGATTTGTTTAACACTTTTTTGGTTACTACATGATTCCTTATGTGTTATTTCACAGTTTTGATGTCTTCACTATTATTCTACAATGTAGACAATAGTAAAAAGAAAAGAAAAACCCTTGAATGAGTAGGTGTGTCCAAACTCTTGACTGGTACTGAATATATAATTTATAAGTCCAAAAATAGATGTAAAAACTCCTTTTAAGTCAATCAAAAGTGTACACGTTTGAGCATGTGTCCATTAGGCCTATAGATTTTTTTTTATCAGCATGAATTAGATTGAGCAATGAAAGCCCCACTTTTATTCCATAGGCTGGGATCTGCACTATGCAGTTGTTGTAAGAGCGCATTTTTCACTGGCTGTCCACCGGTTTCAAAAACAATGATTGATAGGCAGCTTAAACTTCTTGAATTCAACCATTATTGGGTTCAAATACATATTTAGATTTGTGAACAGCCATCCACAACAACCACAATCCGTAAGGCACAAATAGCTAAATGAGAGATCAGCAGTGTGATTCACATCAATGCGTTATGTAGATATCAATAATAAGTGATATCTTTATCGCCGTAGACGACACCACTGCTGTCATCCTCACCTCCAAGCATTTATTCAAGTTGGATAATCTTTGGCCGACAGCAGTCGCACCATTGGAAGACAGATTGGACTGTAGCCTCCAAAAGCCTATTCCTGCTCTTTTCCCGCGATCCATCAAACCCATTTGGTGTGTTATCATAGTGGTGTCTGACTTGTGGTCAGACTCTCTCAGGTGGAACAAACTTAAACTTGCGCCTTTTTTCAATGCTGATTTGAATGTCATTGAGAAAACAGAGAAGTGTCAAAGATTTTTTTTCCGCAAAACATCCTTTCTGAATGTAAAAGTAATGCTCTAAGTAATCATCTAGTTTTTCAAAAGTACATTTAATCTGATTACAATTTTTTGCTGGTAACGTAAAGGATTACAGTTACCGTTTAAAAAACACCATGTAATCCAATACTCCCCAACCCTGCCTAAATGGTACACTATTCCTCATATAGTGCCCTATATATGACCCATAGGGCTCTGATCAAAAGTAGTGCACTATATAGGGAATAGGGTGCCCACGATTTCACCTTTCCTATAACTGTAAAATAAATATGGTTATATTTAGTGACAGCACAATATTGGCATTATTTCATATAACTGACGACAGAGAGACTTTTCTCCTAAACGTCCACTGAGCGGTGCAGAGTCGCCATTCAAATGTGTGCAGACTCATTACAACTTTAAGTACGATTTTGTCCGTCTGTGTTTCAATTCCACAAATGTATTTTTTTTTTAAATAACTTGAGCTCTATAAATCCACCTGAGAACATCACTGCGAGATTAAACTACTATTGTTGCATCTGCTAAACTCCCTCATTTCATATGCGCTATTGCATGCGCAGCTGACACAGGAAATCGTTCCTGTGCCTGGATAGGCCTGAAAATGTGGCATGTTGCTCCCTATGCAAATAAACACTGCAATAGTGCATAAGTATCGGGACAAGCAGCGCTTTTCGGTAGTTTAAGGCAATTGATGTTGTGTCGTTCAAAGAGTGTGCTGTACACAGAAATATCAGTCGGAACTAGTCCAGAACCACTCAAAGTCTCCTACAAATGGGGACTTAACATCTAAGAGTTAACATTCAGGCGCTAGTGAAAGTCTCCACACCCTTTCCACAGTTTTTACATTTTGCTGCTTAAAAATCTTATCTAAAAAGGGAAGGAATTCGTTTTTTTCCCTATCTATCTTTACCACCTACTCCACATTTTCAAAGTGAGAGAAAAATGATAAAACATTTCCAAATGAATGATGTCTTCACAACCCAGAGTTAATGTAAAACTTTGCGGAAGCACCTTTGGCAGCCATTACAGCGCTGAATCATTTTCAATAAGATTCTACCAACTTTGCACAATTCTTTAGGGCTACATTTATCCATTGTTTTTGTCAAAATTGTTCAAGCTCATTAAATTTGGTTTCGGAGTCATGACAGCAATATTCAATATTCAATAGTCCAACCCAGATTTTCAAACAGATTTAACTCATGACTGAGATTAGACCATTCAGGAACACTCAACACTTACGAAAGCCATTCTGGTAGTTGCTGCCACTTTGGAAGGTCTATAGAAGTGCAAGTGATATAAAACACTGAATATTCCTTCATATATATTGTAATGTGTAAATACTTCACCTATTTTTTACGCTATTGTACTGTGTGTCATTACACAGTACTTTCTTTAATACCGTATTTATATTCCAGCAATTGTACTGTAATACAAAATACAGACATATATTTGCCACTGAGATGCCCGTGAGCTACTGTCAAATTGGAAAATGTTTGAGGCTTTTTCTTTCACTTTGAAAATGTGAAGTAGGTTGTGTACATCAGTCTGAAGAAAATCTCATTGATTCTCTTTTAAAATAGAATTAAGACTGTGCAAGGGGTGTGTAGACTTCCACTTGGCACTGTATAAGGTCTCTGTGTGTGTGTGTGTGTGTGTGTGTGTGTGTGTGTGTGTGTGTGTGTGTGTGTGTGTGTGTGTGTGTGTGTGTGTGTGTGTGTGTGTGTGTGTGTGTGTGTGTGTGTGTGTGGAGATGGGAAGAATGTCTATTACATGTATTTGAAATACGTATTTCAATTACTTTTGAATATTTTGTCATATGAATTACACTGGGCTGAACTACAGTCCAATGTATTTTGTATTTTCAAAATACAGTAATTCTGTTATTTGTATTGTCAAAATACAAAATACTTTTCTCTACCATTTAAAAAAAATTGTAGTTCACATTTTGTATCAAAAGTCTGATGGCACTATGGTGTGATAAGAGCATCTGCTAAACTAACTAAATATAAATGAATATGTAAAAATTTACAATTGCAAAGCATGCTGAGTATTATTCTAATGAGCTCCGTCCCGAAACAAGGCCAATAATAATACCCAGTGTGCTTTGTAGTTCATTTTGGTATGTTCATTTTCACATACACATTTACAATTTGGTTATTTAGCAGACACTTATCTAGAGTGACTTGCTCAACTAAGGTAGATAAACGTTTCTCCCTGCTGGTCATCTATGAACATTTGAACATCTTGGCCATGTTCTGTTATAATCTCCACCTGGCACAGCCAGAAGAGGACTGGACCACCCCTCATCGCCTAGTTCCTCTCTAGGTTTTTTTCTAGCGAGTTTTTCCTAGCCGCCGTTCTTCTACACCTGCATTGCTTTCTGTTTGTGGTTTTAGACTGGGATTCTGTACAGCACTTTGTGACATCAGCTGACGTAAGAAGGGCTTTATAAATATATTTGATTGATTGACTGAAACAACAACATACTGTATCACAGTCATAGCATGTAAATGTTGTTGTATCCGTTACTGAGAATGTTGTTGCTGTTCGGGCCGGCTACTCGCAAATGTAATTTTGTGTTGTAAAATACAAAACACATGCATTTTAATTGAATACATTACAAAATACAATTATATTCTAGTTCATTTTGATACATTGATCTTAATGGTATTTTCCATTCCTGTGTGTGTATGCGTGCGTGCTTGCTTATAGGCCTATTAAAGTCATTAATTGCCTCTGTGCTGCACCACCGTTCCATAATTGGTGTCGCACAGTGCTCAGCTCTCTCCATAATGATGACTGAGCATCCAGAGGGAGATTCATTGATATTCACCTCAGTGGGAGCAATAACAAACACTTGTATTCTTCTATGTGACGATGCATGTGTCCTCACTGTGGCGTTTCATCGCCAGTCAACATGCCGCACACACACACGGAAGGGCAAAAATGACAAAATACCATAAAGAATATCAACGTCTCAAAATAAACCCAATATTTGTGTTTTGAAATGTATTTATGTATACAGTTCACAGCAGCACTGATCAATGTGTTGACTTGACGTCTGAGTTTTTAACGAACCCTTCTGTTCCATGCTGGCTGAACACCTAGCTAGCCAGTAACCAGCTAACACCAGACACAGATGAAAGGAGAAACATATAAGTATCTTTGCCATAGATGAATAGGGTCAACTTTTAGTTATATTTGCTGACACCCTACAGTTACATTTTGGCACCAGTAGAGTAGCTATCTAGCTATATAAACCACGCCCCTCTGCAAACATGCCTTCTCCAATGTTGGTTACAAGGCGGTACTTGTTTAAAATAGGTAGAGGCGATCATGTTACTATTGGTGTATTCAAATGAGAGTTACGATGATGTCACCTTGTCCCCTTAATTATGAATCCAAATGTTTGATGTGAGGGAGGGGACCAGTAACTTTATGATCAAACTTGATTAAAACTAGAAGTATAACAGTTGTTAAAATACTTTGAATTTCACCAGGTTCATATATTTATATAGAATGTTGATTTGTTATTACGCATGCTTGCATCCTGGGAATAGGGGAGGGAGTACAATGGCTTGCTAAAGTATTCACCCCCTTGGCATTTGTCCTATTTTGTTGCCTTACAACCTGGAATTAAAATTGATTTTGGGGGGTGTTGTATCATTTGATTTAAGCAACACGAATACCACTTTAAAGATGCAATTTTTTATTTATTGTGAAACTAACAAGAAATACGTTTTTTAAAAACCAGAAAACTTGAGCGTGCATAACTATTCATAACTATACCTTCTGCTGGATGGTGAACCTCTGTGCCAGTCTCAAATCTCTGGAAGACTGAAACAGGTTTCCCTCAAGAATTTCCCTGTATTTAGTGCCATCTATCATTCCTTCAATTCTGACCAGTTTCCAGGTCCCTGCCGATTAAAAACTTATCCACTGCATGATGCTGCCACAACCATGCTTCACAGTGGGGATGATGTTCTTGTGGTGATGAGAGGTGTTGGGTTTGCATCAGACATAGCGTTTACCTTGATGGCCCAAAAGCTTAATTTTAGTCTCATCTGACCAGAGTACCTTCTTCCATATGTTTGGGGAGTCCCCCACATGTCTTGTGGCGAACACCAAACGTGCCTGTTTATTTTTTTTTTTAAGCAATGGCTTTTTTCTGGCCACTCCTCCATCCTCCATACGGCTTAAAGTGGTCATATGGACAGATACTCCAATCTCTGCTCTGGAGCTTTGCAGCTCCTTCAGGGTTTATCTTTGGTCTCTTTGTTGCCTCTCTGATTAATGCCCTCCTTGCCTGGTCCGTGAGTTTTGGTGGGCAGCCCTCTCTTGGCAGCTTTGTTCTAGTGGCATATTCTTTCAATTTTTTATTAATGGATTTAATGGTGCTCCGTTGGATGTTCAAAGTTTCTGATATTTTTTTATAACCCAACCCTGATCTGTACTTCTCCACAACTTTGTCCCTGACCTGTTTGGAGAGCTCCTTGGTCTTCATGGTGCCTCTTGCTTGGTGGTGCCCCTTGCTTAGTGATGTTGCAGACTCAGAACAGGTGTATATATACTGTGATCATGTCACAGATTATGTGACACAGGTGGACTTTATTTAACTAATTATGTGACTTTTGAAGGTAATTGGTTGCACTAGATCCTATTTAGGGGCTTCATAGCAAAGGGGGTGAATACGGACATTTATGCATGCACCACTTTTATGTTTTTATTTTTTAATTTTTTTTTAATAAGTAATTTTTTTCATTTCACTTCACCAATTTCGACTATTTTGTGTATGTCCATTACAAGAAATCCAAATAAAATCAATTTAAATTACAGGTTGTAATTAAACAAAATAGGAAAAACGCCAAGGGGGATGAATACTTTCGGAAGGCACTGTACTTACATTTTGCCCTGCATGCTCAAATAGTTTGATGCACACTTTTAGAGGTAGGAGAGGAAGGCACACTTTTTCTGTCGCCTTCAGAAACATTTGATTCCTTTAAGCACAAAGTCCCGCTAGCGGGACACCATACCTTACCTCTAAGTGTTAATTTAACTCTTTACAGTGTTAACTATTGAATTAACACTAGAAATGTTGAATTGAGAAATAAACACTAGTTAACATGGGCCAATTTGCTGAGTGCTAGGAAAATAACATCTGCATTTCAAGAACCTTTTAGAATTCTGAAGAACATTAGATGCCACGTCAAGAACCCCACACTTAACTCAAAGGTTATTTATCGGGCAAGAGTTCTCCAAGGAAAAGGAAAAGCCATTAAATAAACTATTTTTCTTTCAGTGTAGGATGGGTGTTCCTGTATCTGTCTGAGCAACTTTGATGTTTTTAACGTTTAAGCAGCTACATTATTACTTTCAGATGTATCTCCATACGGTTGAATTTTTCATGAACACATACAGTGAAAGGACTTTGCTGTTGCGTCAGGAATTGAAGTCTCAACACAGGACTTGAAAATTCTGAAATTCAACTTCTAAACCATGGAAGTTAACAGAGAGAAACGTCTCTTTTAGGGAAGGGAAAATAATTGACGATTGTAATATGTCCATAAATGTCACCCGACTACAGAAACGGACTGGCCAAAGGGCAGTTTGGGTAAATGCCAAATGGATTGGTCCATCTTTATGCCAGTGGGCCTGTCTAAATTGGGGGTTTTGCACATAATTAGCATTATTTGGCTAATAATGGTGGCCTCGAGGGGAAAAAAGGGCCATTGTGAGGGTCTTGAGGGAAAAATGGGCCATTGTGTTAGAAATGCTTGAGCCAATTTCCGGTCCCAGTCTGTCCCTGCCTAGGAGGGTCTGAAGCCATAAAGCAATAATTAATCATGTTGAGTTCCATGCAGAAGGAGAATCCAACCATACACATTAAAGTGCATACTGAGCACAAACATGGAACATGGAACATCAGGGTCATGGATACAAAACATTCCATACAATGTATGTCCCCAAATGGCACCCTACTCATTATTTAGTGTCCATATGGCTCTGGTAAAAAAATTAATACAAAAAAAGTAGTGCACTGTATACTGTACGAATCAACTGCTCCAACCCCCACCCCTCACCACATCCCCTCACACACACACACACACACACACACACACACACACACACACACACACACACACACACACACAAACACACACACACACACACACACACACACAAAACAAAAAACACATGCTGTAGTCATGATTTGCATAGTGTTGTTGGAAATAATGTAAACTTGTAGATGCAAGACCTGGGATAACTATAGTTTTTACTACACTTTGTGGAAAGTAACCCTTTTTCAGGGGAACAAATAGTTTATTTCGAGGTCACTACAACTACATGAATACAGATCCCTTTTTATAATTATTTGAATACAGCTTTCAGAAAGTAAACTTTTTTTCAAAACGATTTGAGTATACACTGAACAAAAATCTAAACGCAACATGTAAAGGGTTGGTTCCGTGTTTCATGAGCTGAAATAAAAGATCCCCGAAATGTTCCATGCGCACAAAAAGCCGATTTCTCTCAAATTTGGCGCACAAATTTGTTTACATCCCTGTTATTGAGCATTTCTCCTTTGCCAAGACAATGCATCCACCTTATAGGTGTGGTATATCAAGAAGCGGATAAAACATCATGATCATTACACAGATGCACCTTGTGCTGGGAACAATAAAAGCCACTCTAAAATGTGCAGTTTTGTCATACAACACAATGCCATAGATATCTCAAGGGAGAGTGCAATTGGCATGTTGACTGCAGAAATGTCTCGATGATCTGTTGCCAGAGAATGTAATGTTAATTTCTCTACCATAAGCCACCTCCAACGTTGTTTTACAGAATTTGGCAATACGTCCAACCTGCCTCACAACCACAGACCATGTGTATGGTGTAGTGTGGGCGATCAGTTTGCTGATGTCAATGTTGTGAACAGAGTGCCCCATGGTGGCCTTGGTATGATATGTGCAGGCATAAGCTACGGATAACAAACATAATTACATTTTATCAATAGTAATTTGAATGCACAGAGATACTGTGATGAGATCCTGAGGCCTATTGTCGTGCCATTCTTCCGCCACCATCACCTCATGTTTCAGCATGATAATGCACGGCCCCATGTCACAAGGATCTATACACAACTCCAGGAAGCTGAGAATGTCCACATTCTTCCACAGCCTGCATACTCACCAGACATGTCACCCATTGAGCATATTTGGGATGTTCTGGATCAATGTGTACGACAGTGCGGTACAGTTCCAGACAATATCCAGCAACTTCGCACAGCCATTGAAGAGGAGTGGGACAACATTCCACAGGCCTGATCAACTCTATGCGAAGGAGATGTGTCACACCTCATGAGGCATCTGGTGGTCACACCAGATACTGACTGGTTTTCTGATCCACCCACCTACCTTTTTTTTAAGTATCTGTGACCAACTTTGCGACCTTTTGCCACATTTCAGGCTTCAAACATAAAGATATAAAACTGTATTTTTTTTGTGAAGAATCAACAACAAGTGGGACAGAATCATGAAGTGGAACGACATTTATTGGATATTTCAAACTTTTTTAACAAATCAAAAACTGAGAAATTGGGCGTGCAAAATTATTCAGCCCCTTTACTTTCAGTGCAGCAAACTCTCTCCAGAAGTTCAGTGAGGATCTCTGAATGATCCAATGTTGACCTAAATGACTAATGATGATAAATACAATCCACCTGTGTGTAATCAAGTCTCCGTATAAATGCACTTGCACTGTGATAGTCTCAGAGGTCCGTTAAAAGCGCAGAGAGCATCATGAAGAACAAGGAACACACCAGGCAGGTCCGAGATACTGTTGTGAAGAAGTTTAAAGCCGGATTTGGATACAAAAAGATTTCCCAAGCTTTAAACATCCCAAGGAGCACTGTGCAAGCGATAATATTGAGATGGAAGGAGTATCAGACCACTGCAAATCTACCAAGACCTGGCCGTCCCTCTAAACTTTCAGCTCATACAAGGAGAAGACTGATCAGAGATGCAGCCAAGAGGCCCATGATCACTCTGGATGAACTGCAGAGATCTACAGCTGAGGTGGGAGACTCTGTCCATAGGACAACAATCAGTCGTATATTGCACAAATCTGGCCTTTATGGAAGAGTGGCAAGAAGAAAGCCATTTCTTAAAGATATCCATAAAAAGTGTTGTTTAAAGTTTGCCACAAGCCACCTGGGAGACACACCAAACATGTGGAAGAAGGTGCTCTGGTCAGATGAAACCAAAATTGAACTTTTTGGCAACAATGCAAAACGTTATGTTTGGCGTAAAAGCAACACAGCTCATCACCCTGAACACACCATCCCCACTGTCAATCATGGTTTGGGCCTGCTTTTCTTCAGCAGGGACAGGGAAGATGGTTAAAATTGATGAGAAGATGGATGGAGACAAATACAGGACCATTCTGGAAGAACCTGATGGAGTCTGCAAAAGACCTGAGACTGGGACGGAGATTTGTCTTCCAACAAGACAATGATCCAAAACATAAAGCAAAATCTACAATGGAATGGTTCAAAAATAAACATATCCAGGTGTTAGAATGGCCAAGTCAAAGTCCAGACCTGAATCCAATCGAGAATCTGTGGAAAGAACTGAAAACTGCTGTTCACAAATGCTCTCCATCCAACCTCACTGAGCTCGAGCTGTTTTGCAAGGAGGAATGGGAAAAAATGTCAGTCTCTCGATGTGCAAAACTGATAGAGACATACCCCAAGCGACTTACAGCTGTAATCGCAGCAAAAGGTGGCGCTACAAAGTATTAACTTAAGGGGGCTGAATGATTTTACACGCCCAATTTTTCAGTTTTTGATTTGTTAAAAAAGTTTGAAATATCCAATAAATGTCGTTCCACTTCATGATTCTGTCCCACTTGTTGTTGATTCTTCACAAAAAAATACAGTTTTATATCTTTATGTTTGAAGCCTGAAATGTGGCAAAAGGTCGCAAAGTTCAAGGGGGCCGAATACTTTCGCAAGGCACTGTACTAAGTTTAGACGCTCAACTACTGTATGACTCTTTCAACATAACACTAGCAAGATTTAAAGCTGCAATTCATTTAATGAGACCTGAAAATACTGCATAGTAATTCAAAGACATTTGCATACATTGCAAACAGCAATTGAAATGCTTAGCAAAAACACATTTGAACCTCTTTATGCATCTGAAGGGTTCGTTTCAAACACACTGTACCACCTTTAACACTAGAACTGCTATAGGCCAATGACGTTTGATTGTGTAAAAAACATTATCGCCCCTCCCCAAAAAAGCTACGTCAGGCTCCTTCCCTGACTCTTCCTAAATGTTTGTATTTTACATTGCTAATTTGTCAGAATTTTGATATCACAAACAGGCAAGTATGTACATCATGTTTACATGGTTCTCTTTACACATCTATTCCCAACTTAATCCGCCAAGACAATGAGCTGTAGAACATTGGAACCCAGCCAGACGCTAATGTGTCTTTCTCTCCTCACTGAATGAATGACAAATGGATGAATGGGCGATAATTGTGCACGTTACTTCACAATTGAATTTAAATGAGGCCTAACTGAATGATAAGGAGGGTGAAAAGGTTGATTTAATTTAGAACCACAATAGTGTAATGATGAGTTTGTGTTATGCCTATTTATTCGCATTGGCTCTCATGTTTATAGCCAAAAAGACAGCATTCCTTGCGGGTTGATATTATTGCCTTTTATGTTTTACTTTGTCAACATAACCTGTTACGGGGTGTTTTATTTACTATAACTCTATTACTAGTCAAATTTATTGTAAGAAAAACAAAAACATGCTACTTCTCGCAGTAGGCCTTTAGAATAATACAAAACATATCCTTGACTCTATTTGAGATTATTTAGCGAGGGAAAGCAAATGATGCCAGCCCACTGAATGACAAATGGATGAATGGGCAATGATTGTGCACGTTACTTCACAATCAAATTTAAATTAGGCCGAACTGAATGATAAGGACGGGGAAGAGGTTGATTTAATTTAGAACAACAAAAGTGTAATAATGAGTTTGTGCTGTATATTTAGAGCAGCATACCGTGAATTATGGTGCATTGTGGGTGGTGAAAGAATCTTTGGCTCTTTAACCTATTTTGAGATGTGCCTTGTAAGAGGCTATATTTGCTGCACCCATATGTGAGAATGTTGTACCCCACAGAATACAGTACAATATATATATTTGTTGTGTAAATCTACAGTAAGGGTGGTTAGTGTAGTTTTGTATTGTCTAGGGGTTTATGTATGTTTATGGGGTTTACCTAGTCTAGGTGTTTTTATGTCTATGGTTGCCTAGATTGGTTCTCAATCAGAGGCAGCTGTTTATCGTGTCTCTGGTCGGGGACCATATTTAGGTAGCCATATTCCTTGGATAGTTTGTGGGTTGTTATTCTATGTTTAGTTGCCTGTTTGCACTAGTCATTTAGCTTCACGGTTCGTTTTGTTGTTTTGTTCAGTGTTCCTTCTTTTCATTAAAAGCGCCTTGGTCTCCTCATTATGACGACCGTGACAATACTATATTTTCAGAATCTAAAAACAATTTCCTGTAAGTCTACAGTAATTTACTGGCTACTGTGCTGCCAGTAATTAACTGTCAAAACTTACAAGGAATGATTTTCAGTGTATTTATCAGCGTTGGTGCTCATGTTAATCATTTGACCGTGCGCCTTGAGTTGATCTCATTCTCTTTTATGTTTTACTTTGTAAAAGAAGCTGTTACGGGACTGTTTTATTTACTATTACTCTATTTCTAATCAAATGTATTGTAAGGGAAACGAAAACAAGCTATGTGTCGTAGTAGCCCTTTGGAATAATGCAAAACATATCCTTGACTATGTAAGGTGATGAGTGAGGGGAAACAAATGATGCCTGTCAGCCTGCGCAGTCGGCCCATAGAAACTGCACCTAAACTATACGAAACTAATTTCCCACATAAGAGTCAGCCTAAAGACTAGATTAAATTGACAATGAGTGACAATCTCATCAGTTATCAAATTGTACATGAAGAGATGGACGCAGATTTGGAATTGACAGATGCAGGGAAAGGAGCATCGCTTTATCAAATTGCATGCAGGTGAAACATGTAGATTTCTATATAGTATCAGAGAGAATATATTCTGTAGTCTCTATGACACCTACCTTTGTCAAATAACTCTCAAAATTCAAAAGGTGCAGCTTTTTGCAGGAATATCCGTGCTGTCTAGCACATGACCACTCACATGGTAGCATGGGTCTGGCTACGAAGCAAAGACGAGTAACATAATCAAATTAAATATGCTATTCTGTTGTTTTAAAAAAATACATTTTCTTATTTCCACAATGTTTCTTTAGACCTGCCAAAACAAAATTATAATGGAATTCTTTGTGATTGTCACGATCGTTATAAGGAGTGGACCAAGATGCAACGCAGTATGTTTCCATCCTTTATTTTGGAATAGAAAACTTTAAAGAACAAAACGAACAAAAGAAAAGTGACGCTAATATAATGGTCACAGGCAACTATACATAGACAAGATCCCACAAAGCACAATGGGAAAATGGCTACCTAAATATGATCCCCAATCAGAGACAACGATAAACAGCTGCCTCTGATTGGGAACCATACTAGGCCAACATAGAAATATAATTCACCTAGATAACCTGACCTTACCAACATAGAGAATAAAAGCTCTCTATGGCCAGGGCGTGACAGTGATGGACATGTACTAGAGGATTTCCTTTTTACTTATAGCCTAGAGTAACAAACTAATGAAAATGCTATTATGTTCCTTGAAATAATGTATTTTTAGTATTCTAATGTTACCACAACCAAAGGTTTATTCTTCGGTTAGCATATATGACATGTATTTATTCAACTATTTGAATGTTGATGCATCATAGGCTAGATATGTCGAGAAATGGGAGACTTATGCAAAACATATCATTGACTCTATCTATATTTTTACATGGATGTATTTCCAAGAATATTTCTTCATGCAATTCATCCTTTAAATAGTTTATGTACTATTTATCAAGTGTTGGTACTTATTCTTGAGCACCTTGCGGGTTGAAATGCATCTGATACATATGCCAAAGGGGAGGCCCGGCAACGTTCTCAATGTTCTCTAGCGGGTACTTATAGGCTAATATGCCAGGCAGTTCTGGTGTTAAAGGGATAGTTTACTCAGAACACAAACGTATATAATTATCCACCTACACTGATTCAGAGGGGTTGGGTAAAAGACACATTTCAGTTGAAGGCATTCAGTTGTACAACTGACTAGGTATCCCCGCTTTCCCTTTCCCATTGGCTGTAGTTGATTCAAAACGGCAGTTCTGGGATATTTTGTTATCTTTCTACACAATAGCTATATGTTGTTACTGTTGGCATTCTCAGTAAAACTTCATTAACAATAAAATGTTCTTTCCTGTGTAATAAAAATTACTTTTGGAGCAACATTTTATTAGCATGTTATTACATAATATTTTGGTAATTGCATTATATTGCATAGCAATGAGCTGAGAGTTTCTGTAACAACTGTACACAAGAGGAATAGTCACAGTTCCTTATTCCACTTATGTAATAACTCCATTAATATGCAATTATAAATCAATTTCTAAAGTCCTATTTAACTTCAATGTTGATGTTACTATTGTAGTAATCACAGTTACTAAACAAGTATAAGAACTTGATGTCAAGTGTTACTGCATTACCTTACGTCTCAATCATTCTGAAAATACAGTGGGGCAAAAAAGTATTTAGTCAGCCACCAATTGTGCACCAACTTCTCTAGGGTAGGGGGCAGCATTTGGAATTTTGGATGAAAAGCGTGCCCAAATTAAACTGCCTTCTACTCAGGCTCAGAAGATAGGATATGCATATAAGGTGTAGATTTGGATAGAAAATAATCATAAATAATAATAATGTGAGTATAACAGAACTGATTTGGCAGGCAAAAACCTGAGAGAAATCCATTCAGGAAGTAGGATTTTGTTTTTGTGTAGTTTTCTATTCAATGCCGGTACAGTATCCATTGTCTTAAGACTCAAATTGCAGTTCCTATGCCTTCCACTAGATGTCAAGTCTTTAGAAATTGTTTCAGGCTTGTATTCTGAAAAATTAGGGAGTAAGAGCAGTCTGAATGAGTGGACCCTGCCGTGTCACAGAGCTTTTTCATGTGCACGACCGAGAGAGTGCCTTTCTTGTTTACCTTTTATATTGAACACTTTATTGTTCAGTTGAAATATTATCGATTATTTAGGCTAAAAACAACCTGAGGATTGATTATGAACATCGTTTGAAATGTTTCTACGAACTTTACGGATACAATTGAGATTTTTTCGTCTGCGTTTGAGCCTGTGGATTACTGAAGAAAATGCGCAAACAAAACTGAAGTTTTTGGATATAAAGAGACTTTATCGAACAAAAGGAACATTTATTGAATAAATGATTGTCTTCTGAGTGCAACCATATGAAGATCATCAAAGGTAAGTGATTAATTTTATCTCTATTTCTGACTTGTGTAACTCTTCTACTTGGCTGGTTACTGTTTGTAATGATTTGTCTGCTGGGCTATGTTCTCAAATAATCGTAAGGTATGCTTTCGCCGTAAAGCATTTAAAAAATCTGACACTGTGGTTCGATTCACAAGAAGTTAATCTTTATACCTATGTAAAATAGTTGTATCTTTTCTGAATTATTATGAGTATTTCTGTATTTTAATTTGGCGCTCTGCATTCTCACTGGATGTTGGCCAGGTGGGACGCTAGCGTCCCACATACCCTAGAGAGGTTAACTAGTTGGGCCCTACAGCCCACATTGGTTTGCCAATCTCACAACTCAGAGAGCTTGCGAGCACAGTTTTTGAAGCAACAAAAGTGAGCCGCGCTAAGAGCCCTGACATCTCGGGTTTGAAGATTGATCAGGAGCACTCGCTCCAGTTAGAGGGTGCGTTATCAGTGATGGGTGCATTAAGAGATGACGCATAACAATGGTATCTACCACAAAACCACGATACCAATAACCACTGCAGTCAAAATAACTATAAAGTGCTTTCCCAGTGAAACGACTACAGCTACAATCAATCTGATCGCTACATTCCTGCACCCAACACACACAAAGTGTCAGAGCACAAGGGTAGCAAGTGGTACATCGGGTTCAATGACAATCAAAATGTAGACCGATGCTCTCTAGAAGCTCTGCTAAGAGAAGTACAAACACAGCAACAATTTGAGAAAGTGGAAAAAGATATATCACCATGACTAGTCGTGGAATTGCTGGACAACATGTCTGGTAAACAACATCGCAATAGCCAATTCCACTCAAACCCAGATACGTTTATCTGTTTTGACCATGAACACAAATTACACATCACATCGTTGCGAACAACCACTCCACTTTGTGGGGAATATGACCACAAAACGCAACTCAGAGGCCATACCTCAAAACAGTCCTGGAGGACTGCTTAACCTGTGATGCGCTAATTGATTCGGGCTCGACAATATCGCTCATCTCTCAAACATTGTTCAATGATCTCAAAAGGGCTTTGAACCCAGCTAAATGTTGGTTAAAAATGGAATGAAGCGACACTGAACTTTAAGGTTTCACTCAGACTACCTTGCCTCTCACAATGCGCTCATGCTGAAACTACACTTCCAAGACGGACATATTCAATAAATCCCTATCCCAGTCTGTTGTTCCCACATGCTTCAAGAGGGCCACCATTGTTCCTGTTCCCAAGAAAGCTAAGGTAACTGAGCTAAACGACTACCTCACTTCTGTCATCATGAAGTGCTTTGAGAGACTAGTCAAGGACCATATCACCTCCACCCTACCTGACACCCTAGACCCACTCCAATTTGCTTACCGCCCAAATAGGTCCACAGACGATGCAATCTCAACCACACTGCACACTGCCCTAACCCATCTGGACAAGAGGAATACCTATGTGAGAATGCTGTTCATCGACTACAGCTCGGCATTTAACACCATAGTGCCCTCCAAGCTCGTCATCAAGCTCGAGACCCTGGGTCTCGACCCCGCCCTGTGCAACTGGGTACTGGACTTCCTGACGGGCCGCCCCCAGGTGGTGAGTGTAGGCAACAACATCTCCACCCCGCTGATCCTCAACACTGGGGCCCCACAAGGGTGCGTTTTGAGCCCTCTCCTGTACTCCCTGTTCACCCACGACTGCGTGGCCACGCACGCCTCCAACTCAATCATCAAGTTTGCGGATGACACAACAGTGGTAGGCTTGATTACCAACAACGACGAGACGGCCTACATGGAGGAGGTGAGGGCCCTCGGAGTGTGGTGTCAGGAAAATAACCTCACACTCAACGTCAACAAAACTAAGGAGATGATTGTGGACTTCAGGAAACAGCAGAAGGAACACCCCCCTATCCACATCGATGGAACAGTAGTGGAGAGGGTAGTAAGTTTTAAGTTCCTTGGCGTACACATCACAGACAAACTGAATTGGTCCACCCACACAGACAGCATCGTGAAGAAGGCGCAGCAGCGCCTCTTCAACCTCAGGAGGCTGAAGAAATTCGGCTTGTCACCAAAAGCACTCACAAACTTCTACAGATGCACAATCGAGAGCATCCTGTCGGGCTGTATCACCGCCTGGTACGGCAACTGCTCCGCCCACAACCGTAAGGCTCTCCAGAGGATAGTGAGGTCTGCACAACGCATCACCGAGGGCAAACTACCTGCCCTCCAGGACACCTACACCACCCGATGTCACAGGAAGGCCATAAAGATCATCAAGGACAACAACCACCCGAGCCACTGCCTGTTCACCCCGCTATCATCCAGAAGGCGAGGTCAGTACAGGTGCATCAAAGCTGGGACCGAGAGACTGAAAAACAGCTTCTATCTCAAGGCCATCAGACTGTTAAACAGCCACCACTAACATTGAGTGGCTGCTGCCAACACACTGACTCAACTCCAGCCACTTTAATAATGGGAATTGATGGGAAATGATGTAAAATATATCACTAGCCACTTTAAACAATGCTACCTAATATAATGTTTACATACCCTACATTATTCATCTCATATGTATACGTATATACTGTACTCTATATCATCTACTGCATCCTTATGTAATACATGTATCACTAGCCACTTTAACTATGCCACTTTGTTTACATACTCATCTCATATGTATATACTGCACTCAATACCATCTACTGTATCTTGCCTATGCCGCTCTGTACCATCACTTGTGTCTATAAGGTAGTAGTTTTGGAATTGTTAGCTAGATTACTTGTTGGTTATTACTGCATTGTCGGAACTAGAAGCACAAGCATTTCGCTACACTCGCACTAACATCTGCTAACCATGTGTATCTGACAAATAAAATTGGATTTGATTTGAAGACATATCGCTTGTTCACCCTGTGTATGTTAACAGCCTCGAAACTGAACACCTGCTACTCAGAGCAGACTTGATGGATGGTTTGGTCCCACTGATGGATTGGAAAAACAACCAATTGTGGTCACAGGTAACCATGCCGTCTCCACTGACCAAATGATCTTCTCCTAACACTGACTGCAACACAGTCATCCACGAGGAGTATCTGTCGAAAGGACCCCTTGGGAAACAAACGTTTCGATACCTCTTGTGATATCTCATCACATCCAACCAGCCAACCTGACTATTCTTTTCAATATTTCGAGACAGTCATCTTTGTGAGTGAGCAATTTCCCTCCTCTTTGGAGTCATGCGATACTGTAGCTAAGATTAACTTCTCTATTCCTTCAGACACTTCCGTATCAGGAAACAAAGCCTCTATGTTCAGAGTGGACTCTGCTTCCGAAGATTTACCGCTTTGAAAGGGATTGAAACCCCTTTCAATGAAACTAATGCCGTCAGTCCCGCCACTGACCCGGTGATTCCAACTGCTGAAACACTGTGCTATATCGCCGAAAGATATCCTCATCTCATTTGGTAGGTACTGGAACGGTTGCCCCATGCGGACGCTGTGATGACTGGCAGGCCACGATAGCCACTGAGCATTTTGAAGCACAAACACCAGGAGATTTGGTTGAAAGGTGACAGCCAATCTACTAACAACTCGTGCAAAGGGTTCGACTTTTCCGTTTGTGCCTCAGACACCAACACCAACCGCTGGTGAAGGGTCCTGAGACACAAAGGGGGGGAATACCAGCCCAGACCTATTATGAGCCTTGTCGAGGCCAGGGGGTGGGGGTGGGGTCGAGACTTCGTGCAACACTGTACGAGACAGCCGATCAGGAAACAAATCAAGTTGTAAATTTGAGAGGAGCGGACAAGCCCTCAACGGGGATAACCTTAGAATACATCTTGAGATACGCTGAGGTGTACCACATTGGTCATAAAAGAAGTCTAGTGGACTTTCCAGCCCCCCCCCCCCCCCACAATTTTTTTTAAAAATAATAATAATTCCTTGCCATGTGTAGTCTCAACTAAAATGCTCTAATCATGTGTTCCGGTAGGATAACATTTCAGAATAATTTAGTAGGATAGCTGGTCCACTTTGGTACCAGTGCCAATGCCAGCAA
Organism: Oncorhynchus kisutch; assembly: GCF_002021735.2. Lineage (NCBI taxonomy): Eukaryota > Metazoa > Chordata > Actinopteri > Salmoniformes > Salmonidae > Oncorhynchus > Oncorhynchus kisutch. The sequence continues at coordinate 58,984,023 of NC_034184.2, read as the reverse complement.
CAGTCAGTACAGCCACAGTCAGTAACAAGGTAGAGACCTAACAAGTCGAATTTCCATTGATAACAGCGACAGAGGACGTAGTAGTCACTCAGATAGCAACACATGCAATCTCCAAAACACTCTTCTGACGGTTAACACACATACCACACATACCGCTAATAAATAGAACCCTCCATTCAGGAGGAAGGTTATTAGAAGTCATGAACCACGATCACACCGCGTACGACTGGTTCAGTGCTTCCGTCGTGAGGTTAGCTCCACCATGGATAACATTGCTATGAAATAGATTCCTTCATACATATCGCCACTACAATGGTATAAGACGCATTGACATGTAGTAAACCACTACAGGTCCACTTGGCATATGGTTTGAGGTCGGCACCAATTCTTACTGACACACGGTCGTTGACATTGAAATGATCTGATGACGTCGGACTCATTCTGAACAGGTTGTAGCCTACCAGGATACTTGGTTTTCTTTCCATTGGCATGTGCGCTTGTGTAAGCACAAACGCACATGTACAACGTACATTTTTATGAGGATTTATACTAGGATAACTTAAGGGTCTGAGCAAAATACCAGCTTTATTTTCTCCCCAGAGGTCCATAGGTCATCCCTGTTGACTGTCCGAAGCTAGTGCCTTACAGCTGTGCATTTATCATGTAGTTATCAACTTAGGATAGTGTCCTAAGCAACACACCACCCTAGATATGACATTACACAAAATGCAATGATAGCGTCATTTAGCCAAAACCTTGGACGTATTTAGAATAGAGTCCAATTAGATAATTAAAGTGTGGTAACTATATTTTGTATACTTTTTCATTTGTTTTAATCTTCATTTTATTTTTATTTCTTTGACACTTAGGAAATGATAGAGCCACAAACAACCACCAGTAAGAAAAGGAAGAAGAAGGAAGAAATGTAATGATGTATTTCGTGAGTGTTGGGTGTTATTAATGTCTGTCTAAGTTACTGCCTAGATCCACCAGCCTGGACGACAGGTCCGGAACGACGATCCACAACCAGGACATCCCCTGACCATTCTTGTGGTGGTCTGCAGCTTGCAGAAATCCTACCTGGGGAAACCACCAGAGGGGGACATATTTTTATGGTGGGTTGCAACTTTCAGAATCCTTCCAAGATTGAACCCACCAGAGAGGGACTTTGAGAGGGAAAAATTCTGTATAACTTCTTTAAGCTTGTATAGCAGAGACAATATAATGAATAATTACTTTAATAGTTCTTAATGCTAAACTTTAATGCACATGCGCTGTATGAGCCTTAAACCTGTACATTTCCACTGTCTGTTTAAGACTTAGTCACATGGTCAAGACAAAGAGCCTCAGAGTGACCACAGTTTTTCAGTCCATCCTGTCTTTTACTATCTTCCAAGGGCACAGCTGTGTGGAGATATGAAGAGAACAGTGGCTGGCTTGAACAGAGAGTAACGAAAGTAATGTTATCACTTGTTTGTGCGCTATGACCCGATACACATAGCCACAAGAAGATAACAAGGTAGCTTATGATGCCCAGATCTGCTACTGTGTGGTGGAAGCAGCCAGGACTAAGCATTTTTAGGTCACTATATAAGACCTCAGCATTTCCTGTATTGTCGGGCTCTCAACGAATCACCTACGGGTGGTCATTGACCAGCTCCGCTATTGCAATAATTCATCGATATTAACGTATGATTACTTGAAGAATTATCCAAGTCTCTCCTGATTCTTTGGAACATCCACGACATTCTTGGCGATGAGTCAACAAGACTAGTGTGGGAGGCTCTGAGGAGAACTCTCAATTAGGTGAGCCGGGTGACCGAGGCAACAAGACTAGTGTGGGAGGCTCTGAGGAGCACTCTCAATTAGGTGAGCCGGGTGACCTGGGCAACAAGACTAGTGTGGGAGAATCTGAGGAGCACTCTCAATTAGGTGTGCCGGGTGACCGGGGCAACAAGACTAGTGTGGGAGGCTCTGAGGAGCACTCTCAATTAGGTGAGCCGGGTGACCGGGGCAACAAGACTAGTGTGGGAGGCTCTGAGGAGCACTCTCAATTAGGTGAGCCGGGTGACCGGGGCAACAAGACTAGTGTGGGAGGCTCTGAGGAGCACTCTCAATTAGGTGAGCCAGGTGACCGGGGCAACAAGACTAGTGTGGGAGGCTCTGAGGAACGTTCTCAACTAGGTGAGCCTGAGGAACTGATCAGTAAGAGTTGATGGTATAAAATAATAAGGTGAACCTGTGATAGCTATAAACCAAACACCACTTTAGAAATAAGAAAAGACTTCTATAGAATTTAAGCCCACAGCCAACAGACAGTGCTAAGAGATCAGTGGACTGGAAGAACTGTTTCTCATATAGTTGAATGTAAGTATCATAGCAAAACTGTCTACTTTTTATGTGGGTAAGATAACAATTTGGATTAGTTCTCCAGTGGTTCAACGACAAGTTAGGCAATATTTTAGCAGCCATGCAATTATATGATTTAGGTGGTAGGAACTGATCACTCCTCTATTTTGTGTGTGTGTGTGAGTGAGATAGGAACTCAAGATGGGATTGGTGTCAGAAGTGGAATGCTCTACCTCATAGTGCGATACGGGTGGACCGAGTTTAATGGCGTCATGAAAAAGGGATGTGTGATTCTGTCTGGGGAGAGCATTAGTGAAGATCTTTGAAGGAGACACCGGGTGGCACTCTCCGAGGGAGAGTGAAGGAAATTCCTGACTAAAGACTACGTGGACCCGCCCTGACCAGACCTCCACTAATGATTGCCTGGGGGAACACACCACATTCATGAATCTGAACAGGACAACTAACCGAATTTCAGTAAGTCAATTTAAACATGAATTTGTAGGGAAAATAAAAGCAGTGACAAGGATCCTAAATCCCAGAGAGGGGATTTGGCATTGGCAGTACTTTTTGTAGGCATAGATGAAATGTCTATGTAGCCTGAGAGCTATGAGTTGTGAAAATAGAGAAGTGAGAGTTGAATACTGTATTTGGATAATACGTTTCGATATATAATGTTTTCTAGGGGTTCAGATATATGGATTCTGTGAAGATATGAAGAAAAAAAAACATTTGAGAAATTGTATGTCTGTATAATCGATTACTGGAGATTTGATAAAGTAATAATAATAATAATATACAAACGTGCATATCCAAACTTAGGCGTATGTATTTAAGGGGTGAGAAAAGTATTGGTCCCGTTGTGGATAATTTGATAGAGATTGGTTATAGTATATACAGTAAATGTTGGAGTGGATTAAAACACTAATGATTAAAGAGTGGAGGGAGGACTGTGGCCTCCCTTTTAACAGAAGTGATCATGTTTTGTCTATAATCTTTTACTTCTTGCTCAGCTGATAAAGTAACGTTAGACGGAGAGATTGTAAAGGGAAACAAGTATTTGAGGGGGATGAGAAATGTACTGGGTGATGGTGATTGAGAGGGAGTATGAGTTAAAGTAAGCAGATATGTAGTCAGTGAAAGTAAGAAAGAAAGTGGGAAAGAAAGGAAATGGGAAGTTCATTGAAAAGTAAAATGGAAAGTAAAAATTCAAATGTTTTATTGTTTGGACTGATTAAGATTTAACAAATTGTTTATTTTCTCCATTAGGAGAGGATGTGGTGTCCCTATCTCTCCCTTTGAAATGTTTCCCATTTATTTAACCAGAAATGTTGTTGTTTTTACACATTGATCACGATGTGATTCATGTGTCAAAGGGGGGATTACTAGTCCCCTGAGGCTTTTTGGTTAAAAATGCAAATAGATTTTGTTCACATGCCTGCCTGTAAAAGAAAGAAGTATATCAAATGATATATGCAGAAGTGTATTGCTGTTTGTTTTGTTTGTTCTGTTTCTGCATTGCTTTAATATAAATCTCACCAGATTGGGTCTGGTGGATGGTCGAGATTTCTCTATAAGAATTAGCCGTTTAACTCCTTAACCATGTAGCTCTGCGGTGAGGTCGTCAATATGATTGGGGAGTATAAGCCATTTTTTTTTTTTTTTTACTGTTATTCTCTTTGACATGTCTTACAAATTTGTATTAATAATACTGGTAGAAGTAACAATTTGTCATACAGTAAATCATTTGTCTGGATTTCTTGAATCAGAAATGCCCAAAACTAAACTGTTGTTCTGGTCTATCCTCTCTCGCGGTTATGGCGAAGGTGACCACAGATGGTATCTATATGCATCTATAATTTGGCCGAGAACAGTGTGGATCTCAAACCTCCCCCTCTGACCGGCTGAAGAAATGGCGAAAATGGCATTCATTATGGTCCCTCACCACTTCTATCGTGAGACCTGAGACCGAGCCAGCAACCTGTACACAGTATCTGGTGGAGCGAGCATTGGGAGAGAACCGTTCCAAACATCTCTCATGTTACTGGTATAACTGGTTGCCGAATGGACAAGACAGAATGGATGGTAAAGGTGGTGGTGGCCCAAGTGAGACATTAGTCTGTTTGGGAAAGTCCAATTATACCTCAGACATTGAAATCGGGACTTTATCATGGACCATCCACTTTGAACATGTGTGCCATTGGGCAGTGGTGTAAAGTACATAAGTAAAAATATGGGGTATTTGTACTTTACTTTACTATTTATATTTTTGACAACTTTTACTTTTACTCCACTACATTCCTGAAGAGAATAAGGTACTTTTTACTCCTTACATTTTCCCTGACACCCAAAAGTACTTTTTACATTTTGAATGTTTAGCAGGACAGGAAAATTGTCTAATTTACACACTTATCAAGAGAACACCCCTGGTCATCCCTGCTTCCTCTGATCTGACAGACTCACTAAACTGTGTTGAATTGTGCCCCTGGCTAAAAACATGAAAATTGCGTCGTCTGGTTTGCTTAATATAATATATTTTAAATGATACAGTGGGCTCAAAAATTACTGGCACCCCTGACTGACAATGCACAAACAATACTTAAAAAAATATAAACAATATAATTATAGAGAGAAACTCAAAACACCAACATGTGAGAAATACTGTACTTTATTAATGTTTCAATGGAACCAACTAAAATCTTTCAATTATTTAATACAAAATAAATTGAACCAAAATCAAGGTTTCATAATTATTGGCACTCTTCATTTAGTACTTAGTGCAACAACCTCTGGCAAGGATAACAGCATGGAGTCTTTTCCTGTAATGCTTGACAAGGTTAACTTCTCTAGGGTAGGGGAAGCATTCGGAATGCCCAAATTAAACTGTCTGCTACTCAGGCCCAGAAGATAGGATATGCATATAATTGGTGGATTTGATAGAAAACAGTTGCCAAAACTGTTAAAATAGTGTCTGTGAGTATAACAGAACTGATTTGGCAGGCGGAAACCTGAGAAAAATACATCCAGGAAGTAGGATTTTTTTGTTGTTGTAGTTTTCTATTCAATGCCATTACAGTATCCATTGACTTAGGACTCAAATTGCAGTTCCTATGCCTTCCACAGATGTCAACAGTCTTTAGAAATTGTTTCAGGCTTGTATTCTGAAAAAATGAGGGAGTAAGAGCAGTCTGAATGAGTGGACCCTGCAGTGTCACAGAGCTTTTTCATGCGCGCGTCCGAGAGAGTGCCTTTCTTGTTTACCTTTTATATTGACGACTTTATTGTCCGGTTGAAATATTATCGATTATTTAGGCTAAAAACAACCTGAGGGTTGAATATGAACATTGTTTGACATGTTTCTATGAACTTTATGGATACAATTAGGATTTTTTGTCTGCATGTTGTGACTGCGTTTGAGCCTGTGGATTCCTGAAGAAAATGCGAAAACAAAACAGAGGTTTTTGGATATAAAGAGAGACTTTATCGAACAAAACAAACATTTATTGAGTAAATTAATGTCTTCTGAGTGCAACCATATGAAGGTCATCAAAGGTAAGTGATTAATTTTATCTCTATTTCTGACTTGTGTAACTCTTCTACTTGGCTGGTTACTGTTTGTAATGATTTGTCTGCTGGGCGAAGTTCTCAAATAATCGTAAGGTATGCTTTCACTGTAAAGCATTTAAAAAATCTGACACCGTGGTTGGATTCACAAGAAGTTAATTTTTAAACCTTTGGCGCTCTGCAATTTCACTGGTTGTTGCCCAGGTGGGACGCTAACATTGATTTTGTTGACACAGAACCATTTCTGTGTGGATCTTGAGGTATGTTTTGGGTCATTTTCTTGTTGGAAAGTCCCCCTATGGCCAAGTCCCAGCCTTCTGGCAGAGGCAACCAGTTTGTCAGCCAAAATTTCCTGATACTTGGTATAATTCATTATGCCATCAATCTTAACCAGTGCCCCTGGACCTCTGGAATTAAAACAGCACCGAAACATTACTGACCCCCCTCCATATTTCATCGTGGGTATGAGGTGCCTCTCCTTGTATGTATCTCTGTTTCGACACCAAACATGCTGTATCTGACCAAAATGTTACATTTTGGTCTCATCTGATTTGAGCATCTTCTTCCAGTCATAATTTAAATGACGTTTGGCAAACTCCAAGTGCTTGCGTCTGTGTCTTGGGGTCAGAAAGGGCTTTCTTCTGGCAACCCTTCCAAAGATCCTGTGGATGTGGAGGTGGCGTCTGATGGTTCTTTTTGAAACCTGGTGACCCCAAGATGCCACCAAGGCCTGCAATTCTTTCACAGTGATTCTTGGGGATTTTGTTTCTTCTCTCACCATCCTGCTCCCTATCCTGGGGGGCAAAATGCATTTGAGTCCTCTACCCGTGAGATTTTCAACTGTTCCATATCTTTTGAATGTTCTAATAATTGCCCTGATAGTGCTCAGTGGTACATTCAATCGTTTGTGGATCTTCTTCTAACTATTAAGAGATTTCTGAAGGTCTATGAACATCTGTCTCTTTTAAACTGCTAGTTATTTTGTTTTCTTCATGGTGTTGGATAACCAAAGGGATATTGCATGTGTGTTACCTCATTTTTATACCCTAGTGAAACATTAAGTGATGTAATGGCTCATTATGGTTCCTTAAGACTTAGATAAACTTAAATAAGTGGAATTTAATTTGTGGTTTACTTTGGTAGATGTTATTTACAATAATCTTTACATTTTTATGGTTGCAGGGACAGTTTTGAGTAGCTTGGATGAAAAGGTGCCCATTGTAAACGGCCAGCTCCTCAGTCTCAGTTGCTAATACAGTGGGGCATAAAAGTATTTAGTCAGCCACCAATTGTGCAAGTTCTCCCACTTAAAAAGATGAGAGAGGCTTGTAATTTTCATCATAGGTACACTTCAACTATGACAGACAATCCAGAAAATCACATTGTAGGATTTTTTATGAATTTATTTGCAAATTATGGTGGAAAATAAGTATTTGGTCAATAACAAAAGTTTATCTCAATACTTTGTTATATACCCTTTGTTGGCCATGACAGAGGTCAAACATTTTCTGTAAGTCTTCACAAGGTTTTCACACACTGTTGCTGGTATTTGGCCCATTCCTCCATGCAGATCTCCTCTAGAGCCGTGATGTTTTGGGGCTATTGCTGGGCAACATGGACTTTCAATTCCCTCCAAAGATTTTCTATGGGGTTGAGATCTGGAGACTGGCTAGGCCACTCCAGGACCTTGAAATGCTTCTTACGAAGCCACTCCTTCGTTGCCCGGGCGTTTGGTATCATTGTCATGCTGAAAGACCCAGCCACGTTTCATCTTTAATGCCCTTGCTGATGGAAGGAGGTTTTCACTCAAAATCTCACGATACATGGCCCCATTCATTCTTTCCTTTACACTGATCAGTCGTCCTGGTCCCTTTGCAGAAAAACAGCCCCAAAGCATGATGTTTCCACCCCCATGCTTCACAGTAGGTATGGTGTTCTTTGGATACAACTCAGCATTCTTTGTCCTCCAAACACGACGAGTTGATTTTTTACCAAAAAGTTCTATTTTGGTGTCATATGGTCAGATGAAATTCTCTCAATCTTCTTCTGGATCATCCAAATGCTCTCTAGCAAACTTCAGACGGGCCTGGGCATGTACAGAGCAGGGGGACACGTCTGGCACTGCAGGATTTGAGACCCTGGCAGCGTAGTGTGTTACTGATGGTAGGCTTTGTTACTTTGGTCCCAGCTCTCTGCAGGTCATTCACTAGGTCCCCCCGTGTGGTTCTGGGATATTTGCTCACCATTGATCATTTTGACCCCACGGGGTTAGATCTTGCGTGGAGCCCCAGATCGAGGGAGATTATCAGTGGTCTTGTATGTCTTCCATTTCCTAATAATTGCTCCCACAGTTGATTTCTCCAAACCAAGCACCTTACCCATTGCAGATTCAGTCTTCCCAGCCTGGTGCAGGTCTACAATTTTGTTTCTGGTGACAGCTCTTTGGTCTTGGCCATAGTGGAGTTTGGAGTGTGACTGTTTGAAGTTGTGGACAGGTGTCTTTTATACTGATAACAAGTTCAAACAGGTGCCATTAATACAGGTAACGAGTGGAGGACAGAGGAGCCTCTTAAAGAAGTAGTTACAGGTCTGTGAGAGCCAGAAATCTTGCTTGTTTGTAGGTGACCAAATACTTATTTTCCACCATAATTTGAAAATAAATTCATAAAAAATCCTACAATGTGATTTTCTGGATTTTTTTACTCATTTTGTCTGTCATAGTTGAAGTGTACCTATGATGAAAATTACAGGCCTCTCTCATCTTTTTAAGTGGGAGAACTTGCACAATTGGTGGCTGACTAAATACTTTTTTGCCCCACTGTATATGGACGGAATTAATCGAACAAAAGGACCATTTGTGATGTTTATGGGACTTATTGGAATGCCAACAGAAGAAGCTCGTCAAAGGTAAGGCATGATTTATATTTTTAGTTCTGCGTTTTGTGTCGCGCCTGCAGGGTTGAAATATGTTTTTTTCTCTTTTGTTTACGGAGGTGTTATCCTCAGATAATAGCATTGTTTGCTTTTGCTGAAAAGCCTTTTTGAAATCTGACATGTTGGCTGGATTCACAACACGTGTAGCTTTCATTTGGTATTTTACATGTGTGATTTCATGAAAGTTTGATTTGGATAGGAATTTATTTGAATTTGGAGCTCTGCATTTTCTCTGGCTTTTGGCCAAGTGGGATGCTACCGTCCCACATATCCCAGAGAGGTTAAATCAATACATTTATTTTGGTTGGTTCCATTGAAACATTAATAAAGTACAGTATTTCTCACATGTTGGTATTTAGAGTTTCTCTATAATTATATGGTTTATATTTGTTAAAGCATTGTTTGTGCATTGCCAGTCAGGGGTACCAGTCATTTTGGAGCCCACTGTATATACTTTTGATACTTACTGTAAGTACATTTAAAACCAAATATTTTCAGACTTTTACTGGGTAGTATTTTACTGGGTGACTTTCACATGAGTCATTTTCTTTCAAGGTATCTTGAAAATGGTGTACTTATTCCACCACTGCCATTGGGATGATGAACTGTAAAGCTATCTGAAGAAGAAAATGAAGAGACACCAGAAGATTGAGTGCCAGGGAGGAAAAGGGGGATATCTAGTCAGTTGTACAACTGAATGCATTCAACTGAATTGTGTTTTCGGTATTTAACCCAACCCCTCTGAATCAGAGAGGTGTGGAGGGCTGCCATAATCAACATCCACGGCGCTCAGAGGACAGTGGGTTAACTCTCTTGCTCAGAACAACATATTCTTACCTTGTCAGCTCGGGGATTCGATCCAGCAACCTTTCTGTTACTGGCCCAAAGCTCTAACCACTTGGCAAGGGAGGGGGTTGGTCAACTGTGCCAGTAATTGATTGAGACAGGTCCAAAATAAATTACTTGGGGTATCAAGTTGATTGTGGAGGTCTACACACTGCAAAATGTATATTATAAATTTATATATAAATGTATATATAATTTAGACTAGGAATGCATTGAGATACTGATCTGTAATTATGACCGTGACGAGAAAAGTTCATGTTAGAATTATGGATAACTATAATGTTTGTTAAAGTAAATGTAGGGGTGAACCAGCCAGGACTAAGCATTTTTAGGACTAAGCAAATCAAATTGTATTTGTCACATGCACCGAATACAACAGATGTAGGTAGACCTTACAGTGAAATGCTTACTTACAAGTCCTTAAAGCTTGGTCGCAATGGGTCTTCCAAATGGACAATAACCCCAAGCATACTTCCAAAGTTGTGGCTAAATGGCTTAAACAATTTAAAGGCGATGCTACCAAATACTAATTGAGTGTATGTAAACTTCTGACCAAATGGGAATATGATGAAATAAATAAATGCTGAAATAAATCATTCTCTCTACAATTATTCTGACATTTCACATTCTTAAAATAAAGTGGTGATCCTAACTGACCTAAAACTCTTATCACCCAATGGGAGCCATCGACATGGCTGGCTAGCCTACCTTCAAAGGACCGTCATCCAGAGTGAACAACAGGAGAAGACATGGGTCCGGATCATTTTCGGCCAATCCTTCCTAAGGAGGGATGGTTCCGGCAGAGATAAATGGCGAACAAAGGGATTCACACGTAAATACATGAATGATTTCTTACTTCAAACGGGCGGCAGTTCGTGTGCAAAGTATAGGATTTACTGAGAATAGTTTCTCTCTCCCTCCCTCTTGTCTGTTTTATGGATGTTTCATTCGGGAGATGGTAACTCTTTAAACAAATGCTCTTGTGGTGCCCCAAATCCTATTGAGTTAATTGTTACATGAATACTTTAAATTGGGTAACAATTAAACATAATTTGTTGATTAAATAAATAACAGTCAACAGATTAATGAAAGTAAAGTCACGACAATGCCCAGAATTCATTGTGATCCTGGACTTACTGACGGGCTGCCCCCAGGTGGTAAGGGTAGGCAACAACACATCTGCCACGCTGATCCTCAACGCCGGTTGCCCTCAGGAGTGCATGAAAAGTGGTAGGCCTGATCACCGACAACGATGAGACAGCCTATAGGGAGGAGGTCAAAGACCTGTCAGTGTGGTGCCAGGCCAACAACCTCTCCCTCAATGTATTTGTATTTATTAGGGATCCGCATTAACTGCAGCTACTCTTCCAGGGGTCCAAACATACCGAAGCACCCACATTACATATAAAACAAAAGATAAAACACTAAACTATGTTTGTACTGAATGATTTAAAGATACAACAGTACATCATTTAACATCCCTACATCACCCAACATAGCCGCAGGATCCCAAATAAAATACAAGTATATAAAAACACTGTCAGCTTAAAAAAACAACATACAGAGGTCTCTCGTTCAGCTTTGTGAGGAAGACAAAGAAGATGATCGTGGACTACAGGAAAAGGAGGGCCAAACAGACCCCCATTTGCATCGACAGAGCTGAAGTGGAGCGGGTTGAGAGCTTCAAGTTCCTTGGTGTTCACATCACCAACGAACTATCATTGTCCAAACACACCAAGGCAGTTGTGAAGAGGGCACTACAACACCTTTTCCCCCACAGCAGACTGAAACGATTTAGCATGGGCCCCCAGATTCTCAAAAGTTCTACAGCTGCACCATCGAGAGCTGGTTGTATCACCGCCTGGTATGGCAACTGAGGAGGGAAATCTGACCGGAATCGGAATCTGACCGTAAGGCACAACAGACGGTAGTGCGTACGGCTCACTGGGGCCAAGCTTCCTGCCATCCAGGACCTATATACCAGGCGGTGTCAGAGGAAGGCCCAAAAACTGGTGAAAGACTCCAGTCACCCAAGTCATGGACTGTTCTCTCTGCTACCGCATGGCAAGCGGTACCGGAGCGCCAAGTCTAGGTCCAACAGGCTCCTTAACAGCTTCTACCCCCAAGCTATAAGACTGCTGAACAATTAATCAAATAGCCACCCGGACTATTTACATTGACCCCCCCCCCCCCCCCCCCCCCTTTGTTTTTACACTGCTGCTACTCGCTGTTTATCATCTATGCATAGACACTTTACCCCTACCTACATGTACAAATTACCTCAACTAACCTGTACCCCCGCACATTTACTCGGTACCGGGCCCCCTGTATATAACCTCATTATTGTTATGTAATTCTACTGTGTTACTTTTTATTTTTACTTTAGTTTATTTCGTAAATATTATATTTCTTGAACTGAACTGCACTGTTGGTTAAGGGCTTGTAAGTAAGCATTTCACAGTTCACTGTTGTATTCGGTGCATGTGATAAATCACATTTGATTTGATTTGACACTCCTCCACCGAGCTGACTACCTTCCACTGTGTTCTGGGTTAACAGCCAGTCTTGGCTCAGTGGACTCCAAGCCAGACCAAAGCTCCTGTGGTGGACGAGTGGTTCAGGCGCTCAGACGAGGTATGGAACAATGCCCACATGAGACTCCAGCCCACCACCAGAAAGAGCAGGCGAATTGCCACCGCAGTGAGACTCCCGTGTTCCATCCTGGTGAACATGTTTGGCTCTCCACCAGGAACCTCCCGCTCCGCCTACCCTGTAAGAAGCTGAGTCCCCGGTTCGTGGGGCCGTTCAAGGTCCTCCGGAAGGCCAACGAGGTAACTTACAGATTACAACTCCCCACTAAGTAACGGATCTCACCATCTTTTCATGTTTCCCTCCTCAGGCTGGTGGTTCCTAGTCCTCTGGCTGATGCCGTCCCCAATGACATCCCTCAGCCTCCCTTGGACATCGAGGGGCGCTCCGTCTATGCTATCAGATCACTCCTGGACTCCCGATGTCGTGGGGATCGGCTCCAGTAACTGGTGGTCTGGGAGGGGTAAGATCCAGAGGAGCAGTGTTGGGTTCCGGTGGATGCCATTCTAGATCCCAACATCATCCAAGAATTCCACCTCGGGTCCGTCCTCCTGGCCGGCGTCGTCCTCTCCAGTACTCGACGTCGCAGGTTTACTAACCACCTGTCCTGGCAACCATCTTTACGCACACCTGCGTCTCATCAGTCACACCTGGACTTCATTTCTCCCTTGATTAATTACCCTTTATATAGCACTATTTTGTTATCAGTCAGCAGCTAGTATTGTTTGTGTTTCCATGTCAGACGCTTCTCTTGTTTTGTATCGCTCATTGTTATTAAACTCCCTAACTACACCTGCTCCCTGACTCCATTACATACGCTGCATATGATTTCCCTGTGATGCTCAGAGGCTGAGGAACACCGATCTGAAATGAATTTGATCCACAGTTTGACACCAGCAATTTGACCTATGTAACCTTTGAACCCAGAAACAAGCTGCTTTCTGCACGGGAAGGGTGCAACCAAGCCGATCACTTAGATATACTGCAAGTATGATCTGAAGTAAATTTGACATTGACCTTGATCTTTATGCTAGAGACAAATGGTTTTCTGTGCAGTAGAGCTTTACCAATGATGATCACAAGGATATAAGTATGTTTTCCCTGTGATGTTCAGAGTCAGAGGGACAGTGATCCGAAGTTTGGCAAAAGAAATGCAAAAAATGTCATAATCTGATTGATTTACGACTTTGGTACAGTAATCAAACATTTGGGTATACATTTTGAACAGTTGGGACGATCAACTCAGGGGAAAAGGCATATGGAAGAGGACATTCTCAGCTACTAGAAAGTACATTTTGGCAGGGTAAAATCATATATTTTTGTACTTACTGTGTGGGTCAAATTAACTCGGAACATAAACGGTGTCGGCCAAATCGAACATAAGGGAAGAGCTACTTCTGCCATGGCCTTGATGTAGCTACTCACTTGAGGGTGGTCATCTCGGTGAGCGATGGCTGTGTGGCCTTCAGGTAGCTGGCCCGGCGTGCCTGCACCTTTGGCGAGGGCTTGGGGCTGCAGTCTGAGTCACCGCTGTCTTCTTCTGCCATGGCCTTGATGTAGCTGCCACTGCGCATCCGCCGACATGGGATCTCCTCATCCTTCCCCAGGGGCGAGAATCCCCCACTCCACTCGTCCTGGGGCACCTGTGGGTCGAAGACCGTGAGAACATGCCAGTGACCGTTGTCAGAGCGATGACCCACTCATTTAAACACCCAACTCTGAACCCTGGCTGAACCCTGTCCCAGCCAATCCCAGCCCGGGAATAGGATTGTCCAAACAATGCTCTATATCCACCCAGCCGCCAACCGCTGAAATCACAGCACTGATCAATGGTAACCGCGAATGTTACTCTGAATGGGGTGTATTAGAACCATACCAATAGAGTGTAGAGACCAGAGGCCCTCCTTTGTGCTGCTCCCAGTCGCATATCAAACTGAGGAGTGAACTGTTTGGACTGAAATGTCTTAACTCTCCAACCCTGTCTGTCTGTCTTAATGAATGTGTAAAAAGAGGCAGGCAAAGAAGACATCTCCGCCGGAGAGAATAAACAAAGGAAGTTGTGTTCTGCCCCAGCGCTGCTGGTCTCCAGTGTGAGTGGCTTTTAGGGGGGTTGATGTGGAGGCAAAAGGCAGAGAGGAGCACTACGGAGAGAAGATTGCATCCCAAATGGCCTATACGGCTCTGGATAAAAGTAGTGCACTATATAGGGAATAGGGTGTCATTTAGAATAGAAGCAGAGTGTCTGAATAATCAATGGCATGAGAATCATTCAACAGGCCGTTTACTAGGGAGACAACTCGTTTTTGACCTCAGGGTTAACAAGCGAAAACGCCAAAGAGAGAGAATATCTAGGAACTGGTGAGGACTCGAATGACACCAATTATATGCCACAAGTGTCAACTCATCCTACGTCATTGGTATGTCATCCAAAGTGCCCACTTCATTTGAGGGCTGAGGGGAGAGGGTGTGTCTTTTACATGTTTGGAATGCAGCCAATGTCTCTTGTCATCTAAAACAGAAACAAACATAACACCCTGCCAAATAAAGCTAAGGTATTACACAAACAGAGGGACTGTACGGCCATCTACATTCGGGAGGTTCAATACACTGCCGAGGAACTTTGACCCTGGGAGGAGATTGGCTGAGTGTCAATGTGTGTGTGTGTGTGTGCATGCGTGTGTGTGTGAATGGGGACAACTGTAAGTGTGTGTGAACGGTGAGATGCGGAAAACAAGATCACATCGCAGCAGGAGAATTAAACAACATGTCACTCCAAATCGAAAAAGAAGTTCTGCTTCTTTTTCGAATTTCAAAAGTGCTCGCCTGTGAAAAGTGTCCTGTCTCTTCTTTGACAGTGCTTCTTTTTTTCTTCCCTCGCTCTGTTCAAGAAAGAGAGCGGCAGCTTTTTTTCAGGTCGGGACAGGAGGAATGCTGCTACTGCTGCAAGAACACCACCCGTCCTTGATCTGATCGATTGGAGAAGCTGTTAAAATGCATGGCTGCAAAGATCTCTCTCTTAGTCCTTCTTACTTTCTCTCTCTCTTCCAGTCTTTCTCTCTCCACACTGTCTCTATTTCCCTCTCTCTCCGTGTCTCAGTGTCTCTCTCTCTGTGTATCCGTGTCTCTGTATCTCTCCCTCTCTCTCTCCGTGTCTCTCTGTCTCTCTCTCTCTCTCCCTCTCTCTCTCTCTCTCTCTCTCTCTCTCTCTCTCTCTCCGTGTCTCTTTCTCTCTCTCCGTGTCTCTCTCTCACTCTCTCTGTCTCTCTCTCTCTCCGTGTCTCTCTCTGTCTGTCTCTTTCTCTCTTCATGCCTCTCTCCGTGTCTCTCTCGTTCTCCTATTATCTCTTAGTCCCTCTCTCGCTTTCTCTTCCTCGCCTCCCCCCGGGCTTCTGTTTGCAGTTCACCCAGTCAGATGAGGGGGATGTGTCCGAGTTGAATCATTTCCTCTTTCATCTTCTCCCAAACAAACAGAGAGCGAGAGAGAGAGAGCACAGTGGTGCCACCAGGCTCAGGGATATGTGCTTTTCTCCACTTTGCATTCATTCTGTTCCCCTCTCTCTGATCTTACGTCAGCAGCCCGTTCAGACTATGTCCACGTCCTGTGTATGGGATCATGCTGATTTCCAAGTAAATATACTGCATGCAGTGATTGTAAAAGATCAGCTTAAAGGCTAATCCAGTTGATAATATAAATAAGTAATGGCTCCACAAGCAATCCTTCCACATAGAAATCCACAAGCACAAACACAGTAATTTCAGCACCCAGAACCAAATCAGCTACAAGGCTGTCACAGGACATTACAAACACACATACATGTAATGATGTAAAGGACATGAGACAAATGAAATCCCCACAACCCGGGATGATATGGAACAGGATGCATCACCTTAAAGGTGAGGAGGATGACGTCTCACATTCAACACAAAGGAGGAAGTCTCATATTCAACACAAATAAGGGCGTCTCACATTCAACACATGAGGACATCTAACATTCAACACAATTGATGATGTCTCACATTCAACACAAATGAGAACGTCTCACATTCAACACAAATGAGGATGTGTCACATTAAAAAAAAATTGTCCCCAAAGAGTGGCTGATAGAGAGAGAGAGATTAAGTCTGCTCCTCCGTACCTCCTCTCCTCTCCCCTTCTCCATCTCTGTCTCAAGGGACAATGGACATGCAGGGGACCAGGGGTCTCCACACACACATATGAGTCTCTGGGAGGACATGGATGGATGGATGGATATGGAGGTGTGAAGATGGAAGTTCTGGAGAAGAAGAAGGGTTGTTGTCATACCTGGAGGAATTGAAAGGTTGGGCGGCCCCCCTGCTGGCAGGTCTCAGCCTTGACAAGGGCTTTGTCCAGGTTGACCGATGCCTTCTGGTAGACCTCCCTTGCCCTGCTGACCGTCAGCGTGGATGACCAAGAGCTCTTCTTCAGCAGCTGGCCAGTTCCGTCCATGCCCGTGCCCAGTCCTGGCAACCCGGCGCACGTAGAACACTTGACGTCATTGTTGCTCCGCGACGTCTTCAGCGAGTGAGCGCTGATGGTGTTGTACTGCTCCATGAAGTACTGTGACTGGGACTTCTCTGGGTGGCGGCCCATGGTCATCACCCCTGAGGGCATGCCTCCTGGGCTGGGGCTGTGGTGATGGTACAGGCACATCTCACGGTCCAGGGTGTCGTCCGAGCTCCAGTAGCCTGAGATGGCCGAGCGCATCTTGGGCTCCGACCTACTGCGGTCTTTGCTCTTGCTGCGCTTGCTGCTGTGCTTCAGGGTGCCTGAATTGGAGGGCGGGTCGTCGGGGCTGGCCTTGCCCCCGTTCACCCTGCCCCCCGATGGGCCCTCCAGGGAGTGGGACTTGGTGAAGAGTTTCTGGACCGAGTGGACAAGATGGCGGATCCTTCCAGGGCTGTCACTGCGCTGGTGCTCCATCGCTGTGCGCTTGTACTGCAGCGTGTGGTAGCCGTCGTGCCGCACCGGCGCCTGCCGCTCAAACTGCTCCAGAAGATTTGGTGGAATTCGGTTGTTGCTTCCTCCTCCTCCACCACCGCCCCCCTTAATGCTTCCCCCTTGGCCTCCGGTGTAAGGCACCACAGCACACTCATCCTTCAGTTCGTGGTGGGAGCTGTATTGTCTTCGGGGGAAGGTGCTGCTAGCCAGGTCAGGGTAGGGCCCGCACTCAGACTGGAAGGAGCTTCGCTGGGCATAGTACGGGTGGTCCGCCGGGTGGGCATCGCCTGGATTCAGCAGGTAGGGCCGGGCTTGGCGCCCCAGGGTCATGGAGTCATAGGAGGGGTCACAGGTCACTGTGTGATGGTGTCTCCGGCTACTCGACAAGCCTTTCATTGTCATTGTCACAGATCAGGGTACAGACGCATCCAACTGCTGCGGAGGACGTCCGGAACCCGGAGAGGGGCTAAAATAAGCTCTGTGGACACACACAGACCCGGACAGAACAGACAAACAGAGCGACAACAGAAAGAGACAAACAAAGAGACACAGAGCAAGAGGGAGAGAAACGGAGAGGGAGAGAATTACTAGTGCACACATATTTGCATAGGCTCTTAGCATAGTCATTGTCTAAAGCTGATGAGAATATCTTTTGGCACTCCTCGGCAGACGAGAACAGACAGCGCTGTTGACACTGGTAGTCGTATTCATCTCTTTCCTCTGTCATTCAAGGCTATCTAAATATAGCAGGCGGTTCATTTTGCATGCATTTCCTGACTTCCGATTCGCTCCTCAAGCTTGTCTTCAAACATTTATGTTTGCTCTGGTGAATTTGATTACACCAGGGGGGGAAAAAGAGACAGAGGGGGAGAAAAGCGGGGGTTGAGTTAGAGAATTAAAGTGTGAGAGGGAGCAAGAATAGTGCCCTTCTAGTTCCATCTCAGGCATATGCTTGAATTTAATACGGTAGATGGGTTTGTTTCCGCTAAGAAGAATGAGAGGGAGCAAGCTCCAATAACTAGTCAGGGAATAGTCACCCAATTCAGTCCCTTTTTCAGGACTCTTTCAAAGATCATTCGTAAAAATCCTAATAACTTCACAGATCGTGATTGTAAAGGGTTTAAACACTGTTTCCTATGCTTGTTCAATGAACCATAAACAATTCATGAACATGCATCTGTGGAACGGTTGTTAAGACACTAACAGCTTACAGACGGTAGGCGATTAAGGTCACATTTATGAAAACTTAGGACACTAAAGAGGCCTTTCTACTGACTCTGAAAAACACCAAAATAAAGATGCGCAGGGTCCCTGCTCATCTGCGTGAACATGCCTTAGCCATGCTGCAAGGAGGCATGAGGACTGCAGATGTGGCCAGGGCAATACATTGCAATGTCCGTACTGTGAGACGTCTAAGACAGCGCTGCAGGGAGACAGGACGGACAGCTGATCGTCCTCACAGTGGCAGACCATGTGTAACAACATCTGCACAGGATCGGTACATCCGAACATTACACCTGCGGGACAGGTACAGGATGGCAGCAACAACTGTCCGAGGAACGCACAATCCCTCCATCAGTGCTTAGACTGTCCGCAATAGTCTGAGAGAGGCTGGACTGAGGGCTTGCAGGCCTGTAGTAAGGCAGGTTCTCACCAGACATCACCGGCAACAATGTCGCCTATGGGCACAAACCCACCGTCGCTGGACCAGACAGGACTGGCAAAAATTGCTCTTCACTGATGAGTCACGGTTTTGTCTCACCAGGGGTGATGGTCGGATTTGCGTATATCGACGATGGAATGAGCATTACACTGAGGACTGTACTCTGGAGCGGGATCAATTTGGAGGTGGGGGGTCCACTGTGCGTTACAGGGAAGACATCCTCCTCCCTCATGTGGTACCCTTCCTGCAGGCTCATCCTGACAGGACTCTCCAGCATGACAATTCCACCAGCCATACTGCTCGTTCTGTGCATGATTTCCTGCAAGACAGGAATGTCAGTGTTCTGCCATGGCCAGTGAAGAGCCCGGATCTCAATGCCATCTGGGACCTGTTGGATCGGAGGATGAGGGCTAGGGCCATTCCCCCCCAGAAATGTTCGGGAACTTGCAGGTGCCTTGGTGGAAGAGCGGGTTAACATCTCACAGGAAGAACTGGCAAATCTGGTTCAGTCCATGAGGAGGAGATGCACTGCAGTACTTAATGTAGCTGGTGGCCACATCAGATACTGACTGTTACTTTTCATTTTGACCACCCCCTCCTTTGTTCAGGGACACATTATTCCATTTCTGTTAGTCACATATCTGTGGAACTTGTTCAGCTTATGTCTCAGTTGTTGAATCTTGTTATGTTCATACAAATATTTACACATGTTAAGTTTGCTGAAAATAAACGCAGTTGACAGTGAGAGGAAGTTTCTTTTGTTGCTGTGTTTATATCCCTATGGGCCTATATTCACAAAATGTCTCAGAATAGGAGTGCTGATCTAGGATCTGGTCCTCCATGTCCATATTATCCCATTCATTATCATCTAAAAGGGAAAACTGATCCTAGATCGTCACTTATTCTGAGACACTTTTAATATTGGTCCTGATCTAAGTCCTTCCAGTCATTTGAGCTAGGCCAGATTGCAGGCTGCAGAGAGTGAGGTGGCTGCAGACAGAGTCCTGAGGCTCTACCTCTCCACTCCCTCTTCCTCCAGACTAATGGGCCTCTTCCTCCAGACTAATGGGCCTCTACAAGCCTGCAGAGCCTGGGTCACTGCAGCCAACAGGTAATAATAGCCCTTCCTCATATGGTGACATGAAAACAGTGGCATCCTTGAGGTCCTTTAACACCACCTTTAACACACAGAAACAGGATGCAGTATGCACAAACACACAGACACACGCACACACACACACACACACACACACACACACACACACACACACACACACACACACACACACACACACACACACACACACACACACACACACACACACACACACACACACACACACACACACACACACACACACACAGGATGCTGGAGAGGGGAGGACGGCTCATAATAATGACTGGAATGAATGGAATAGTATCAAACACAAGGCGACTATGTGTTTGATGTGTCAATACCATTCCATTTACTCCATTCCAGACATTAATATGAGCATGTCCCAAATCAGGGTGTCACCAGCCACCTGAGATACACACACACAGCTGCAAAAACTCCAACTGTCACTTAGTCCAATGGACTGGGAGGTGAGGATAATGGGAAAATAACAAGGGTGCAAGCACCCAGAGCAGAGCTCTGACAGAGCATAGCAGCACAGGCTTAGCTAGCAGAGGGAATTCATTACAGCGATTTATAACACGCAACCAAAGGCCACTGTGGTAAATAAAAGCAAGCAAAAGAGGGGAGGAAACCCAGCTAGCAATGAGGAATCGGCCCAGAAGCTGCCCTCTTCCAGGGGGCCGGAACTGATTAAATCGGCCCAGAATCAGGTGTTGGACTTGGCCCGGAATCAAAATGAATGACTGCCCAGAATCGGCCCAAGTACATCGGCCATTTCCGTCTACCGGAATTCAGCCAACTTTGCTGGCATTTTACCAGAATTCCGCCACAAGCCGCCCCAATGCAAATTTAAACAAACTCCCTGGCCCGCCACGGGAGTCGCTACAGAGCGATGGAAGAAAGACATCCGGGCCGGAAAAACCCGCTTCTAACTCGGACAATGCTGGGCCAATTGTGCGACGTCTCATGGCTCTCCCCGGTCGGGTCTCAAACCAGCATCTGTAGCAAAACAGTTTTCACTGCGGTGCAGTGCCTTTAGGTCACTGCGCCACTAGAGAGGCTCCGTCCACAAAGTTGTTCAATGCTCATCAATTGCCTTCCACAAAGTATCAAATTATTAAAATACTTCATACTTTTTTTTTGATCACAGAAACAATGAGAAAATATAGAAAAATAAATTGTGAAATGTTAATTATATAAAAAAAAAAGCCCATGTAATCATCTGCCAGAGAGTAGTCATCTGCCTCAATCGTCCCGAGCCCCAAGTAATACATTTGGCCCAGATAACTCACACCGGAATCGGCTTGAGCTCAATCCCCGCGTCCTAGCCATAAGTAATACTGCCGAACAGACTTGGGCCACGCGACGTCGGCAGAGTCTGACACTCAGCCGAGTGACCCGACTCTCAGCCGGTTCGGCCCAGATCCACTGTGCTAGCTGGCGAAGGAGGAAAGAAAAGTGCACTGGAGGAAACAAGTCAAACAACAAGAGAGACAGAAAACGGAGGAATGGAATTATATCAAAGCTGTGTAATAGGGTCTGTGTACAGTAGGGATTCATATTTTCCAGAAAATGTACCAAGTCTCAATACCGGAATAGTTCATATTTATCCCGAGAGTCCGGGGAAATACCGCATAAATTAAAGTGCCCAAATAGGAATTTCCCACTTCCAAAGTTCAAAGCCAAGATATGGTCACTATGCCAGGGTTCTCTTCAAATAAGAGGGCTACTGCGCCACCTTGTCGGCTTGCCTACAAATGAAACTGATATTTAGTAACGGCAGAGTAACTATCTTTGATCGCCAATGACATTGTTGTGAATTATGAAACAGGCCGTTCATGAACTCAGAGCGCAATCATGTCATGTTCCTCAATTAATTCAGCCAATATTTAGCAGGGGGCTATCTCGACCCAGAGTGCCCCTTGTAAAGTGTTGTGGAATCATACAAACTGCAGTCAAACATAAGGCAAATGACCAAAGTTGCTGAGCTTGCTAGATAACGAATGACACTGAATGACAGAATATCTCCTATATTTGGTCAAATCGTGTTGATGGTAATACAGACAGCAGATTAGCTCACGAATAACGTGAAGAGAGATGAAGAGTGGACATGAGTTTTAATATCAAGGTATCTTAACAGGGACCAACTCTGTTTTAAAATATTCATTGGGGCGGCAGGGTAGCCTAGTGGTTAGAGCGTTGGACTAGTAACCGGAAGGTTGTCGTTCTGCCCCTGAACAGGCAGTTAACCCACTGTTCCTAGGCCATCATTGAAAATTAGAATTTGTTCTTAACTGACTTGCCTAGTTAAATAAAGGTTAAAAAAATACAAATATCTACTCTCATACCGTCTGTTGACCACACATTCTCTACCGAAGCTCTCATATCGGCAGCAAGTACGAGACAGCGCAAAAGCAGGGAAAATGCTATGATGGTATTTGTATAAGCATAGGCCAAACATGTGCTTCGATAATGCAACCTATGCATTACAGAATAAAGTTAGAAATGTTCATCCAAGACACGAGTCAAGAGTTTGGGTTTACGTGGGATTGGGACTGGATAGGAAAATAGCCTAGGCTCTAGGACAGGAGAAGGTTTTTTTTCTGTCTGTGACAGAGATGCCTATGCAGTGAACTGAGCATAAGCCTAACACATTTTGGTCTTGTCTGAAGAGTCACAATGACAGCTCAAAGAGGCATGCGTTCTTCTATAGGCTAGACTGTAGGGTTGTTCTGTAGGGTTTATTAACTGCATCTGGGTCACTTGCGTAGTCCAGCAGTATCAACTATGCGTGTGCTTTGAATTTATAGCGACTTTGTGTGACGTAAATACGCTGGGCTAAAGGCTTCCATGCGACCACCTGTTTGTATAATGTGCTATTAAATTTAGCTAATCTGATGCTGCTCATTTTGTGTGTCTTGAAGAATTGCATTAGTGCAAGATTGGGGTAAATGATGTAATTTCCCAGGTCTTGCCATTTCATTTGTTCGGGAAACGTGAAGAGTGTTCCCGGAACAGTCCCTGGATCCCGGCTACCCAGGTTAAATCCCTAGTGTAGGGTACGTACATTATGCATGTTCTGCGTCCCAAATGGCACCCTATACCCTACATATTAGGGCGGCAGCGTAGCCTAGTGGTTAGAGAAATTGGACTTGTAACTGAAAGGTTGCAAGTTTGAATCCCCAAGCTGACAAGGTACAAATCTGTCATTCTTCCCCTGAACAAGGCAGTTAACCCACTGTTCCTAGGCTGTCATTAAAAATAAGATTTTGTTCTTAACTGAACTGCCTAGTTGAATAAAGGTAAAAAAATATATTGCACTTATTTTGACCAGGGTCCATATAGGCCCTTTGTACTATGTAGTGAATAGAATGCCATTTGGGACAAAGACAGTGTGTATATTGTTTTGTTTGAGGAATATGTGGAGGCTACATTACTTGAGGATGGACTGAACTGTTTGTGAACATTATGATGATATTTCCATTTCTGTGTAAGACAGAGGGATCAAATATCGCTTAGGCCGATAAGCATATTCTATTGAGAGAATACAAATGAGATAAAACTATTTATCTCCACTAATTCCCGGCCCCCAGCCGCTATATTTGCAATGGTGAACACAGAAACAGTCACGAGAACACACACACACACACACACACGAAGCTCAGAGAGCACTTTATACACAGGAATTTGCAGTCGAGTGACAGAGATTCCTTTCTTAGCCTTTGGAGCACAGAATGTGGCCGAAATAAGAGAGACGGCCTGGCGGCTATAGCCAGCCAGTTTGTGACACAGCTGCCTAACAGTTACAAGTCTGCTCGGGATGATCTGGATCTGATGTTGGGTCATGTTGCCTTCCCTTCACTTCCCAACCGTCAGCTGTGCACTGCACACATCACAAGCTTCATCTGACTGGAGCGGTGGAGCTCCATCTTGAACGATGTTATGCTGCCACTAGCTTGTCTCCAATGTCTTATACTGTGCAGTACACCCCCACTATAGCAGGACCTGTTTCTGGTGTGTGTGTGTGTGTGTGTGTGTGTGTGTGTGTGTGTGTGTGTGTGTGTGTGTGTGTGTGTGTGTGTGTGTGTGTGTGTGTGTGTGTGAGTGGATGTTGGGGACCAAAAGAATAGTAAACGAACAAACATTTTACCAACTGGGGACATTTTGTTTGTCCCCAAAAAGGTCAAAAGCTATTTCTAGGGGGTTTAGGATCGGACTCTTTTCTTCAATTTCTGCCTAAAATGACATACCCAAATCTAACTGCCTGTAGCTCAGGACGTGAAGCAAGGATATGCATATTCCTGATGCCACTTGAAAGGAAACACTTTGAAGTTGGTAGAACTGTGAAATTAATGTAGGAGAATATACAATAGATCTGGTAAAAGACAATACAAACAGAAAAACATGCAGTTTCTTTTTTTCCCCCTAATCATCTTTGAAATGCAAGAGCAAGACCATACAATTAGATAGGAGTTTATGTGTAATTTACATTTTGGCCAGCAAAGTTTCATTACATTCCTACACTATATTTTGTAAGAAGTCTGCCAGGAGTTTGCCCAAATGTGCTAAATTGGTCAATTGATACATTTTCGATAGAGAACATACAAAAATGCTATGGTAATATTTTTTTTTAGTTTACACACTCCCAGGAATGTCATACATGATGGACAATTAGTAAGCTTAGGGTAAGAGTACGGGTCAGGCGTAGGGTTAGAATGGGACTGAACAACCCACAAGGTTAGCTGTGGAAAACTGTGTGTGTGTGTGTGTGATATGAGCTCAGTGTTGGAAAGTTGTGTGGTTGCCTGTTGTATGCAGTTAACACTGAGTATTATACTTGTATGGTGCTGTAGTAATACAGATAGACAGTTACAGTATGTCCAACGCTGGAGCTGTGGCCGTTTTAGGGCTCTCTGGTCGAGCTACTCTCATTATAACCCAATAAGACATCAGCTTTTTCCAACCGAGGATATGAGATGAGACAAGATCCTACTTTATTGTCTGTTCACATAAAAATCAGCTTTGCATCTACAACACTGCACAAAACAACCATGTACAGTTGAAGTCGGAAATTTACATACACCTTAGCCAAATACATTGAAACTCAGTTTTTCACAATTCCTGAAATGTAATCCTAGTAAAAATCCCCTGTCTTAGGTCAGTTAGGATCATCATTTTATTTTCAGAATGTGAAATGTCAGAATAATAGTAGAGAGAATGATTTATTTCAGCTTTTAAATCTTGGGTCAGATGTTTACATACACTCAATTAGTATTTGGTAGCATTGCCTTTAAATTGTTTAACTTGGTTCAAATGTTTCGGGTAGAATTACACAAGTTTCCCCCAATAAGTTGACAGAGCTGATGTAACTGAGTCAGGTTTGTAGGCCTCCTTGCTTGCACACGCTTTTCAGTTCTGCCCACAAAATGTGAAGTGCACCAGTCCGTCCCGCAGCAAAGCACCTCCACAACATGATGCTGCCACCCCCGTGCTTCACGGTTGGGATGGTGTTCTTCGGCTTGCAAGCCTCCCCCTTTTTCCTCCAAACATAACGATGGTCATTAATGGCCAAACAGTTCTATTTTTGTTTCATCAGACCAGAGGACATTTCTCCAAAAAGTACAACCTTTGTCCCCCATGTGCAGTTGCAAACGGTAGTCTGGCATTTTTATGGCAGTTTTGGAGCTGTGGCTTCTTCCTTGCTGAGCAGCCAATGGGTCATTGTCATGCTGGAATACCCATCCACGACCCATTTTCAATGCCCTGGCTAAGGGAAGGAGGTTCTCACCCAAGATTTGACGGTACATGGCCCCATCCATCATCCCTTTGATGCGGTGAAGTTGTCCTGTTCCCTTAGCAGAAAAACACCCCCAAAAGCATAATGTTTCCACCTCCATGTTTGACGGTGGGGATGGTGTTCTTGGGGTCATAGGCAGCATTCCTCCTCTTCCAAACACGGCGAGTTGAGTTGATGCCAAAGAGCTCCATTTTGGTCTCATCTGACCACAACACTTTCACCCAGTTGATCTCTGAATCATTCAGCTGTTCATTGGCAAACTTCAGACGGGCATGTATATGTGCTTTCTTGAGCAGGGGGGATCTTGCGGGCTCTGCAGGATTTCAGTCCTTCACTGTGTAATGTGTTACCAATTGTTTTCTTGGTGACTATGGTCCCAGCTGCCTTGAGATCATTGACTAGATCCTCCCGTGTAGTTCTGGGCTGATTCCTCATTGTTCTCATGATCATTGCAACTCCACGAGGTGAGATCTTGCATGGAGCCCCAGGCCGAGGGAGATTGACAGTTCTTTTGTGTTTCTTCCATTTGCGATTAATCGCACCAACTGTTGTCACCTTCTCACCAAGCTGCTTGGCGATGGTCTTGTAACCCATTCCAGCCTTGTGTAGGTCTACAATCTTGTCCCTGACATACTTGGAGAGCTCTTTGGTCTTGGCCATGGTGGAGAGTTTGGTTGATTGATTGCTTCTGTGGACAGGTGTCTTTTATACAGGTAACAAACTGAGATTAGGAGCACTCCCTTTAAGAGTGTGCTCCTAATCTCTTCTCGTTACCTGTATAAAAGACACCTGGGAGCCAGAAATCTTTCTGACTGAGAGGGGGTCAAATACTTACTTCCCCCATTAAGATGCAAATCAATTTATAACATTTTTGACATTCGTTTTTCTGGATTTTTTTGTTGTGATTCTGTCTGTCATTGTTCAAATAAACCTACCATTAAAATTATAGTCGGATCAATTCTTTGTCAGTGGGCAAACGTACAAAATCAGCAGGGGATCAAATACTTTTCCCCCTCACTGTATGTCAATATAGGACTCGTTTTACTGTGGATATAGATACTTTTGTACTTGTCTCCTCCAATATCTTCACAAGGTCCTTTGCTGTTGTTCTGGGATTGATTTGTACTTTTCGCATCAAAGTACATTAATCTCCAGGAGACAGAACGCATCTCCTTCCTGAGCGGTATGACGGTGTTTACACTTGTGTATTATTGTTTGTACAGATGAACGTGGTACCTTCAGGCGTTTGGAAATTGCTCCCAAGGACAAACCAGACTTGGATGATTTCTTTTGATTTTCCCATGATGTCAAGCAAAGAGCCACTGAGTTTGAAGGTAGGCCTTGAAACACATCCACAGGTACACCTCCAAATTGACTCAAATGATGTCACTTAGAAGCCATGACATCATTTTCTGGAATTTTCCAAGCTGTTAAAAGGCACAGTCAACTTAGTGTATGTAAACTTCTGACCCACTGGAATTGTGATATAGTGAATTATAAGTGAAATAATCTGTCTGTAAACAATTGTTGGAACAATTACTTGTGTCATGCACAAAGTAGACGTCCTAACCGACTTGCCAAAACTATAGATTGTTAACAAGAAATTTATGGAGTGGTTGAAAAACAAGTTTTAATGACTCCAGTTTAAATGAAGTGCACCAGTCCCTCCTGCAGCAAAGCACCCCCACAACATGATGCTGCAACCCCCGTGCTTCACGGTTGGGATGGTGTTCATAAACTTCCGACTTCAACTGTATGTGTGTTATAGTACTTTGACCATGTTTTATTTTAGAGTCTGATATTCATGAGGATAAGGCAAGCACTATAGGAACACACATTATCTAGGATTACAGACAAGCCAAAAAATCTCAAATGAGCAAAAAGGCAGGAATTACTGTAAATGGGTCCAGGCGTCTTTGCTGAGCAGTGAACAGCCCAAAATGACCCAATCTCTGTGTGTATGTTTGTTTACAACATACAAATAAAAAAAGAAGACCAACGTCACTACTATTGCTATCCCTAAGGGGAAAAATATTACATTTAGGTGGATATTTACTTCAATTTGAAATGACCAAATCTTTAAATCGCATTGTTCATTTGTGGTTGAAATCTGGTTAAAATTAGACTTAAACTGTGTACTTTTTTTCATATGTAAGTATACAATATGTGACCCGTTTCAGGAAACTAAGCGTACTTCACAGGAGAGCCGTTTGACCCTGAACTTTTGTTTTTTTGGCAGAAATGCCTTCTTGAACATGTGAACTTTCATGTGCCTTAGTACAAACGTGCATACCATCTGCAAATACAAATAAAATTGTTAAATTACGAGCCTAGTTGGTTTAGCCATAGAAAAAGTCAGGAACTTTCCCGCTAGCCATGATTGGCTGAGGTAATGAGTGGGCTGGACATGCCAAGAGATTCGTTTGGATTGGTCTGGGCGCCTGGTCAAGAGTTTCAGTATGTCTAGGCAATCATGTCTAACGCTGCTTTTAAAAAACATTTATTTCGTAGTAAAACTGCATAAGCCCAATGTCAAGTTAAAGTGTACTGTTATCTAGCAAACGTTAGCTGGCTGGCTCGCTAGCTAATGTTAAATGTATGCTCCACACTTTTTGAAATCTGTGGAATTTGAGTATGATTGAAAAAAATACATCTTCAAACTAAGGACAACCATGGCATCCGACAGGAATCGCATCCATTCATTGTCTACACTATTCAGGTGTATTCAACACCTATTCAGCATCGTTGAATATTCAGGTGTAGACAACACCTATTCAGCATCGTTCACACCCTCTTAAGCTTTAACCCCACCCATCTCTTTAAGGGTTGTTCTGAGTGTTCTGTACTAACAACCACAGTCAAGCACCTAAGATAACTTGCTAGCTACTTCCAGACACAAATGTGAAAACAGCTAACTGAATATTACTCCCTCTAGCTGAGCTGGATAGGCTCTTACTTTTTAAGAGCCTATCCAGCTCAAAGAAGGGCTCTCCAGTAGTAGTACCAAACCCAAAAGTGAGTTTACAAGTTGATCTACTTTCAAAGCAAAATTACTTTCTCGTTGTTCCTCAACTGCAGTTTATGATGTACCATTTTGTAGCTCTGAGTCTCCACTTTAATACAATGTTTTAAAAAAACACACAAAAAAAACATTTGGGATCCACTGGTGTAGGGTACCATTTAGGCTACATCCACTGCGTCAGCACAGCAGGCTATATTCTACTCTAAGGCTAAGCTTGTTTGGGCTCTACTGAGAAAATGGATTTCTCTGTTGATTTTATTGTCACCCACAAGCTAAAAGCACACCTTGAACACAACTGTGTACACCCCAAACCTAATCAGAGTTTTATATTTATTCCACCCCGCGATCGGGCAGTCACTGAAGCAAATAAATGCTATGATATAAATATGCTAAACAGCTAAGCAACTTCTTGCACACTGTCTCTTTGAGGTTTCACACAATCAATAGAAGCCTGAGTGTGTGTGTGTGTGTACACACACACGGGAGGGGAAGAAGGGAGAAGTTAACTGCATGGCCTTCTGAGCAGGCAAAATAAAAGCCAGCTGAAGGGATCCTGGGCCTGGATCGTCGATCTTCCTCCACAGACATCAAACGCTGGGCGCCTGGTCAAGAGTTTGGAGCTTAGAGCGCATCTATAAAGGCATTTACCCCGGTGTGGAGCCGCTGTGAAGAAGGAGCTCTCTACCCTCCAACCTGGAAATAATTTATCGTGAGGTAGAACAGATTACCTCCCCTCCCCATAGGGGGAAGCACGTGATGTGGTCCACAGAGTAGGAGCCTTTCTGTGCGTTGCGCATAGGATAACAAGGAGGCATAACGCTCTATGAAGAACTTTCCCTCCACAAAGCCATGGCTTTGATCTTCGCTGAACGTTAAACTCTGTAATACAACATTATGACATGTCTGAACACTACTGGGTGCAGCAACAATATGAATAAGTGAAAAATAAGTGCATTATTTTTGGAGGCAGACTATTGAATTGAAATTTATTAGACTGTTTTTTAAATACATACACAAGGGCATTCCAGCCGGTGACGCCCCCGCATACAATTAAAGAAAATCAACAAGGATTACACAATAAAGCTTAAACGATTATCTCCATTGTCGTCCTTTTGGAGGGGGGGGGGGGTTGCAGCAAGGTTAGGGCAGCAGTTGTAGTGGCAACAAACAATGACAGACAAAATTGTTGTTTGTTTCATAACATGAGCTAATTAGTACAGACTAAGTCAATCTGCCCCATCCCTCTGTTATTTCATCCTTTCCTAACTCACAAATTACCAGCTGATGTTGAACATTTGATATTGACCAAATCTCAATGACTTCCTATGACTATTTTCTGATAGGGACATCGATGACAAGGAACAATTGTGCTGCACAATTTCTTAGCTTCTTTACAAACATGCCTGCCTGAACTTTACTTTATGAATCATTTATCAGCTAAATCTTTAAGCTGTTTATGTTCCAGCTAAAGTAAGATGAGGAACACTTCCACGAGAGCAGGAGGAAGCGTGTGAGAGAATCCCTATTCCCTTTTTAGTGGACTACTTTTGGTCATGAGCTCTGGTCAAAAGTAGTGCACTATAAAGGGAATATGGTTTCATTTGGGATGCAGACAGAGTAGATACATAGGTCAATTAGAGACTGATTGTAGTTCTTACACTTGGAGTTGAGTAGTGGCTTTAAACAAGAACTACAACACATATATCTGTCTGTGGATTTTGATTGACTGAGCTGAAAGGTGATTGTTAGGGGCCTCCAGAGACAGGCTTTATATTTATTGGCTGTATGCCACCGAATATTGCTGTCTCCCACTTAAAAACATTCTTAAATGATAGATGCATGTATCTACAAAATTGTATGCATTCCAAATGGCACCTATTCCCTACAAAGTCCACTACTTTTGACCAGAGCCCTACGGGCCCTATACACTGGCATTTGGGACGCAACTTATCATTCCAATATTTTCACTGAGTGTGTACAGTATGTGTGATCTGCTTCATAAAATATAGATCCTCCAAAGTGACATCTGGCATAAAAATTTAACTTCAAAGGGGAAAATTGAACAAATCTTCCACTAGACCAACTATTTTTATAGAGGGGCTCACTCAATTTCTAGGAGATCTGCGGTTTTACAAGCGGCTCATTTCTGAATTTGAATAAGCTATATATTTTCTTCATAGCAAAAAATGACAGGGTATTCCGGGGAAATGCATTATCTACAATTAGAGGTCGGGCAATTAGCGCCGATTTCAAGTTTTCATAACAATCGGTAATACCGATTATGGACGATTACATTGCAATCCCCGAGGAGACTGCGTGGCAGGCTGACCACCTGTTACGGCAGGCTGACCACCTGTTAAGCGAGTGCAGCTCCAAAAGGACCTTGTGGCTGCGAGGAGCCAAGGTAAGTTGCTAGCTAGCATTAAACTTATCTTATAAAAAACTATCAATCTTAACATAATCACTAGTTAACTACACATGGTTGATGATATTATTAGGTTAACTAGCTTGTCCTGCGTTGCATATAATCAATGCGGTGCCTGTTAATTTATCATCGAATCACAGCCTACTTCAACTTCACCAAACGGGTGATGATTTAACAAAAGTGCATTTGCAAGAAAGGCACAATCGTTTCACAAATGTACCTAACCATAAACATCAATGCCTTTCTTAAAATCAATACACAGAAGTATATTTTTTAAAACCTGTATATTTAGTTTAAATAAATTAATGTTAGCAGGCAATATTAACTAGGGAAATTGTGCCACTTCTCTTGCGTTCAATGCAAGCAGAGTTTGGGCCGCCTAGCTCATTGCGAACTGTGTGAAGACAGTAATTAATTTGCCATATTTTTACATAATTATGACATAACATCGAAGGTTGTGCAATATAAAAGCAATATTTAGACTTAGGTTTGCCACCCGTTCGATAAAATACGGAACGGTTCTGTATTTACCTGAAAGAATAAACGTTTTGTTTCCAGATTTGACCATATTAATGACCAAAGGATTGTATTTCTGTGTTTATTATATTATAATTAAGTCTATGATTTGATATTTGATAGAGCAGTCTGACTGAGCGGTGGTAGGCAGCAGCAGGCTCGTAAGTATTGATTCAAACAGCACATTACTGTGTTTTGCCAGCAGCTCTTAGCAATGCTTGAAGCACAGCACTGTTTATGACTTCAAGCCTATTGTCACGACTTCTACCGAAGTCGAAGCCTCTCCCTGTTCGGGCGGTGCTCGACGGTCGACGTCACCGGTCTTCTAGCCATCATTGATCCATTTTTCATTTTCCATTGGTTTTGTCTTGTCTTCCTACACACCTGGTTTCAATCCCATTCATTACCTGTTGTATATTTAACCCTCTGTTTCCCCTCGTGTCTTTGTTAGAGATTGTTTGTTATTCAGTGTTGTGTGGTTTTTGTATTGGTGCGCGACAGGTCCTCGTACCCACTTTGTTTATTGTTACATTTAGTGTTTGGAGTATGTTTAGTTTATTTGTTATCAAATACTCCATTACATTCAGTTTGATTCTCCTGCGCCTGACTTCCCTGCCACCTATACACACACGACTCTGACACCTATCAACTCCCGAGATTAGGCTGGAAATACTAAAGTGCCTTTAAGAACATCCAATAGTCAAAGGTATATGAAATACAAATGGTATAGAGAGAAATAGTCGACGCGTCATAACTCCTATAATAACTACAACCTAAAACTTCATAATTGGGAATATTGAAGAACTGGGAATATTGAACCAACAGCTTTCATATGTTCTCATGTTCTGAGCAAGGAACTTAAACGTTAGACTTTTTTACATGGCACATATTGGACTTTTACTTTTCTCCAACACTGTCTTTTTGCATTATATAAACCAAATTGAACATGTTTCATTATTTATTTGAGACTAGATAGATTTTATTTATGTATTATATTTATTTAAAATACAAGTGTTCATTCAGTATTGTTGTAATTGTCATTATTACAAATATATATATATAACAATTGGCCGATTAATCGGTATTAGCTTTTTTTAGTACTCCAATAATCGGCATTGAAAAATCATAATTGGTCAACCTCCATCTACAATTGTACGCAGGTATTCCTGATAAAGCTGATGTATGTCATGCAAAATTGATTATATTAGCTCAAAACCAATTCGAAATGCTCCACGAACAGATACACATTTCCAACAAATCTTAAAGTGGCAATCTGGGATTTCTACATCAATTGGTAGATCCATGGGTCTCCAGCCCCTTTTCTCAGTAATTTCTCACAAAAAGTGCCGAGGTGCCGACTTTGTTGTTGCTAGAATCCCAGATTGCCCCTTTAATGCATTCATCCTCCCTGTTAAAAATACCAAACACAGTCATTTCGTACCTGTCCTTAACACAATTCCTCACAATGCCTAGTTGCCCTGAATAGGCATGTTTCCACTCTGTGTCTAGTCCATTATGTTATATGAAAACACATCACCACATAGATGGATTGATCTCCCCACCTTCCAGGTGACAGCTCCTTGGTCACCTACCAACCTAATTATTGTGACTGTCATCGCTCCCCCAGACAAATGGAGTGACAGGGAGTGAGTTGTAGTGGGTTTGACCACCACCAACCAAACACATCCCAGAGACAAATGTATTCTGTGGCCGAACTGTTTGAGCAATGTAAACAAAGCAGCGAGCGCATTCTGTTACGTAAAAGCAAAATGATTTCAGATGAGGAAAATTATTATTATTTGCACATGTGGATTTTCACTTGATCACTTAACTTACTTACTGACTTTATTGTCCCCATGGGGAAATTGTGTTGTGTTCATGTGAAATAATTTGATTTAACCTTTCACATGTGAAACCATGTGGTCTTGAAACACTTCACGTGATGATATTTCACATGAGGTTTCACATGTGGATTTGCACGTGATCACATAACCTTTCACATGTGGATTCAAATTTTCACATTATGCCCTGCAATCAAAAGAATGTCATGAGGAGGTTCCAGGAATATCAACTTACATTTATGGGGTGGCAGGTAGCCTAGTGGTTAGAGAGTTGGGCCAGTAACCTGAGCTGACGAGCTAAAAACCTGGTCGTTCTGCCCCTGGGCAAAGCACTGTTCCCCGGGCGCTGAAGACATGGATGTTGATTACGGCAGCCCCCCACATATCTTTGATTCAAAGGGCTTGGGTTAAATGTGGAAGACACATTTCAGTTGGGATTTGAACTCTCAACTTCTTGGTTCGCAGCATTCCAATATTATTGTGATTCAGGAGTAACATTAAAAACAGAATAATATGCCCCACCAACATAAGACAACACTACAGAAAACCCTCAAATTGCTGAAATAAGTCAATTAAACAAATTATGAGAGAATAGTTAGTTAATTTAGGCTCCTGAGTGGTGCAGTGGTCTAAGGCACTGCATCTCTAGTGCTACAGGTGTCTCTACAGATCCTGGTTCAATCCCAGGTTGTATTGTGATAGGGAGTCCCATAGGGCGGTGCACAATTGGCCTGTTTGCCTGGATTAAGGGATGGTTTGGCTGTCATTGTAAAATAAGAAACTGTTCTTAACTGACTTGCCTAGTTAAATAATGGTTAAATAAAATAATTGATAACTAAAATGGCAGTGCAGAGATGTGTTTGGGACTTCTGAGAATGCTATAAAAGGGTTATTTGCAGAGGCATACAGTTCTACCAAGAACTGTTTTGATCAGAAGAACACTTTTTGGAAGACAATAATTACTTGTAAGGAAAAGGGTTCTACCTAGAACCTTTGACATTCTAAGAACCGTTTTTTTTGGAAGAAAGGGTTCTTTGGAAGGCAAAAAAATATTATTTGGAAGGCAAGAAGGGTTCTACATAGAACCATATATAATATTTCCCAGCATGCTTTATTGCAGGGAGATTTTCTGAATTGTTTGTTTTACTGTAATATGTGTTTTGCATGTACATTGATTGGTTGATACATTTTATGCTACACAGAGATACATAACATACAGTTTTCTAAACTAATCCAATCCGTTAGTAATTTGATTTATTGCACCCATTACTGACATGGTTGTTCCAGTTTAGATGATTGAGGTAGTCTCAGTGTTCAATCTTCCCTACCCTGACAGTTATTCTGAAAGCTGGTTGCAGGTGATTAACAATTCTACTTGTTGGATATCCCAACTCTGGCTGGATTCCAAAAGGAATTACACATCACTTTACAAGCCAGCATTATGTGACTTGCAGGCCTGATGTGGCCTGTAAACCAGGATGTTCCTAACACCACTGTGTTAGGGTATAACTAGGCCTCCAGAGAAAGGCCTTATGATACATGTAATGTCTTGTCATAAAGAATACCATTTTAAAGGGTAAAAAGGCTGGGAACCCTTTTTGGTGCTGGGCATAACCCTTCATAGAGTGCTGTAGGTAGAACCATATACAGGAGGTTCTTTGAAGAACCCTACATAGAGGGTTCTAGATAGAACCCATTGCAAAAGGTTCTACCTAGCACCAAAAAGGGTTCCACTATTTTGGACAAACCGAAGAACCCTATATGGTTCTACTTAGCACCGTTTATTAGCACCGTTAGAGTGTACAGATTTTGTGGCGCAGCGTACCAGCGTACCCCAAATCAGGTGGGGTCATATTGAAAGTCAGTGCTAAGTGATCATGTCAAATTGAATCATATTGATGAAAGATTTGTACACAATTTTAGCTGAACAGCGTACCACTTACCTTAAAACCCCCATACCATTTCATTACTTCCCTTAAAAAAAACATGAGATCACATTAGATCACAAAGGTATCCTTTGATTTGGAAATAAACTGACTGTGACTGACATTTTCCTTTCAAGTTGAAAGTCCCATTCATGTGGAAAGGTGTGACGTCATGGCGGGAGAGAGTGAGAGAGAGAGAGAGAGAGAGAGAGAGAGAGAGAGCGAGAGAGAGATAGAACAGTTTTTCCATTCCTGTTTTTCCACATTCAGACTCCCTCAGCCATAAGGTCGATCTGTTCAGTTGAGGCATAGCTCAGGTGGATCTTTCAAATCAAGTGGACATCCGTAAAACGACGTAAGAATCACTCAAAAAGCCATACGTAGCCTAATACCATAACTGCTTGACTCCAATCCATGGAAACAAATGGATTTTCTGAACAGAAACAATGCTTTTTCAAACCTACTAATGTGCAGCTGTGAAACGTTTGCACCACCGCCAACAGGATGATACGTGTGGTTTAACATTCAAGTTACCACTCCTGACATTCACTTCAAGTGGGCGCACACGAGAACCATGCAAAATCACAGGCTCTTCCCCTAGCATTTAAATGGCTATTTTTTTTTCCATTCCTGTTCAGGAATGGAAAGGCATCTCAGTCAGTATTGCATACCAAATGGAACCCTATTCCCTATATAGTGCACTACTTTTGAAAACAGCCCATTGACACCCTACTCCATACATAGGGCACTCCTTTTGACCAGGGCCCCAAAAGTAGTGCACAATATAGGGACTAGGTGCCATTTGGGATGCATACAATTTTGTGCCTGGTCAGTAAATGCCAAAGATCAGGAAATAATGTATTATATTTGCAGCCATCCAAGTTACTACTATTATATCACAACGTGTTGTTGTGTATAACACCACAACAAAATCAAATCAACAAACTCAGAATATTAACCCAAATGGTTTGAGATTAAAAACTGTGTGTGTGTGAGTGTGTGAGAGAGTCCAGTCATTTCGTTCACTAAATTTGTATTCTAAGAATTCTTCCAAAAGTGAGACACACTGAAATTCCCCAAATCCATTTTAGCCTTTCAAGTTTAGGATAATGACCTACAAAAAGTTAGACACTGGATTATTTAATGATTTAATATTTTTCAATTTAACACATATCTAACGATTCCTTCAGAGGTGGGACTCAGGTGTGGTCGCAGTTTGTGAATCAGGCTACATCTCTTTCTGCACGTAGAGAAGTGCTGAGAGGTTCAGAAGGAAACCGTCTGTCCTTGGGAGTTAGCTAGCGTCGTTAGCTAGCAATGTGTGCATCCCAATTACATTAGCATGTTTATATAGCACATGGTGGTATCATTCATCATCCTAGGCCATGACCTAGATGTGTGAAAAATCTGCTAACATCACTAACACCATAAGCCAACTACTACTGCTGAATCCCATTATCACTATCGCTATAGTACGATAGTGGTATTGGAATAGGCAGTACTAGCTGATATTACTGATAATTCATTAATGATCATTCAAATGTGGCTTAGTCTCTTTATGTTTATTAACATTATAAAATAGTGTGGATGAATACATGAAACGTCTTGTAGAACCACAAGATGAACTTTTGGGAATATGTTTAATATATTCACACACAAAAAAAAAATCACAAAATCCAGTAAGCAGGTTTGTTTTTATATACCCCCGAAGACTATTGTTACTCAGAAGTGCAGTTAAACTACACATATATACACAGTAGAGTAACCTGCACCTGTCTGCCGGTGTTAGCGTCAAAGTGGGGCAAATGTAGACCCTGAAGTTAGCCACGAGTTCCTGATCCCTCCATGTGCTCTACTGTGTGTGGTGCTAATGTGTTGACACGGCCTCAACATAATATCTACGTCCCAAATGTCACCCTATTCCCTGTGTAGTGCACTACTTTTGACCAGGGCCTGTAGTACTCTAGTTAAAAGTAGTGCACTATACCGTATAGGGAATAGGGTGCCATTTGAGACACAGGCAATGTGCAGCAGCTAAAAGTGTCCTCCTGAAATATGGTACTAAAGCCCCCCTTAAACCCCCTTACAAACTGCTCTATACAGAAAACTTATTTAGGAAATTAAGCTTTAACCTATATGTTGTCACCATGGCCTTATGGTGGATTTCTGGTTGGGTCAATCTCTTATGTGACCTACTTAGATTTATATTACATAAAGCAATAAACTGTGGTTTAGTCACGCTAATGCTGGAAACAATCATAAAGGACAGGAAATATAATAAAAAGACACAACAAACAAAGCAAAAACAATCCACATTGCATGAAAAAGGCCTGTGTGACCCTTCTGGGAATCAGCACTCACCCTAATAGTCTACATCTACCAGGCCACCAACTGGCTGAGGCCCTTTGATGGGATTGCCTCTATACTCCATGGCTAAGACTAATGCTGGGCTATCTGCTTAACCTCTGACGCTCTTAGGGCAGGGTGGGATCACACCAGTGATCAGTGTGTGTGTGTGTGTGTGTGTGTGTGTGTGTGTGTGTGTGTGTGTGTGTGTGTGTGTGTGTGTGTGTGTGTGTGTGCAGAACCAGAGGATGAACCAGACGGACTATGGCTGCATACCAAATGGCACCCTATTCCCTATTCACCTTTGTCTGGAACGTCACAGTGGTCAAAGTGACTTTGTTGCAATTGTGTTTCTATTTCCGGCAGCATTCGCGTGACGCTAGCGCATGTAAAAGTGGCACTTTCCGTTGAGAGCTTGATCGTTTTACACAAAATCTTAAAATCGATCACCACGACAAGCGTTATATGTTCAGTACGAGGCTGTCACAATAATTGGATGAAGAGGAGGCCATTTTTACAACAGCAATGTTTTGAGCACCAACCTCTAGGTCGATCTGAATGTACCTGTGGAGCCCCATACGACCTGCATCCACCTCCTGAAGACGCAGAGTCTTTGCGGCTCTGGCTCAAAGCGTTGAATCTAAAGAAACCACCGAAACATCCCTTTGTGTGCTCCTACCCCTTCTTTGACAAGAAGCCTACAGTGGAACATCCTTACTCAGAAAAATGGCTTGGCTACGATGCTCGACTCGTGAAGAAGCGTCGGGTGTTGGCCAGGCAGTCATCAGTGACAGGTTAAGCCAAACGCTTGAGCAGTTCGCCTGCTCTCATTTTGTGTCTCCCTCTTGCTCTTGTAGCTAGGCAGTCTCATAATAGCACAATTTGATTCCTCTACAACGCAATAAAAAAAGTCAAATTTGATATTTTCTTCATTATTATGATTAATAAATATTATTAGGCGCATCCATGCAGTATGTCACGTTCTGACCTTTATTTCCGTTGTTTTGTCATTATTTAGTTAGGTCAGGGCGTGAGTTGGGGTGGGCAGTCTATGTTTGTTTTTCTATGATTTTGAGATTTGTATGTTTCGGCCTAGTATGGTTCTCAATCAGAGGCAGGTGTCATTAGTTGTCTCTGATTGAGAATCATACTTAGGTAGCCTGGGTTTCACTGTTTGTTGGTGGGTGATTGTCTCTGTTGATTGCTTGTGTCAGCACAGTTCTCATTAGTGTCACTTTCGTTTATTGTTTTTGTATAGTGTGTTTCAGTGTTCAGTGTTTTCTTTATTAAATATCAAGATGAACACAAACCACGCCGCATTTTGGTCCTCCGATCCTTCAGATGAAGAGGAGGAAGACCGTGACACAGTATGGAGTTTTAATGTACGATTTTGTTATTAAATGTCCATTGACTTGTTTAACAAGCCATACTGATTTCTTAACAGATGACACAACAGGCTCAAGTGTTCACCAATTTAAAAATGGAGATTGGCCAACACCGATACTGTAGTAGGAATGGATATACGTTCAGAGAAAGACGCACAAACCAAAATGGGAAGAGCCATCTCTAAGTGATCACAACTAGAGCTCAGGTGATCATGTAAAGCCAACTACCTGTGAGGCAGGGACACAGTGCCCAGCAGCACCGCCCTACAAAACTCTGCTGAGGACCGAAGGACTCTGTCGACTGCATACAGGCTTGTCTCTTGCTGCCTTTTCTACCCTGGCAGAACATCTCTCCTCTACAAAGGCAGCTTTCAGTTAGACCTGACAGACCAACTTCTGATGACACTGATGAAGCTGAAGCTCAACTTGCTGCAGAAATACCTAGCAGAAAGGTTCGGTGTTTCCCAGTATATTGTCAGCCAAGTGATTAGTTATAGGATTGACATGATGGAAGAGAGTCTGAGGGACTACATTCCATGGCTGCCAAGGGAGAACATCCATGCTACAATGCCACAATGATTGAAGGACCACTACCCAGGAACAACCTGCATTATCGACTGCTCAGAAACGGCTTTACCTTGTGGTCTAGTGATGTTCATCTCCTCAGCATAGGGAGGTAGATGTAGCGACAAATTCAGTTGAAGTCGGAAGTTTACATACACCTTAGCCAAATACATTGAAACTCAGTTTCACAATTTCTGACATTTAATCCTAGTTAAAATTCCATGTCAGCTAGGATCACCACTTTATTTTAAGAATGTAAAATGTCAGAATAATAGTAGAGAGAATTATTTATTTTAGCTTTTATTTCTTTCATCACATTCACAGTGGGTCAGAAGTTTACATACACTCAGTTAGTATTTGGTAGCATTGCCTTAAACAATTTAAACTTGGGTCAAACGTTATGGGTAGCCTTCCGCAAGCTTCCCACAATAAGTTGGGTGAATTTTGGCCCATTCCTCCTGACAGAGCTGGTTTGTAGGCCTCCTCGCTCGAACACGCTTTTTCAGTTCTGCCCACAAATTGTCTATAGGATTGAGGTCAGGGAATTCCAATAGCTTGACTTTGTTGTCCTTAAGCCATTTTGCCATAACTTTGGAAGTATGCTTGGGAAGTGGGAAGTGGGAAGACCCATTTGTGACCAAGCTTTAACTTCCTGACCGATGCCTTGAGATGTTGCTTCAATATATATCTACATAATTTTCCTACCTCATGATGCCATCTATTTTGTGAAGTACACCAGTCCCTCCTGCAGCAAAGCACCCCCACAACATGATGCTGCCACCCCTGTGCTTCACAGTTGGCATGGTGTTCTTCGGCTTGCAAGCCTCCCCATTTCTCATACAAACATAACGATGGTCATTATGGCCAAACAGTTCTATTTTTGTTACTTCAGACCAGAGGATATTTCTCCAAAAAGTACGATCTTTGTCCCCATGTGCAGTTGCAAACGGTAGTCTGGATTATTTTATGGCGGTTTGGGAGCAGTGACTTCTTCCTTGCTGAGCGGCCTTTCAGGTTATGTCGATACAGGACTTGTTTTACTCTGTATATAGATACTTTTGTACCTGCTTCTGCCACCATCTTCATAAGGTCCTTTGCTGTTCTGGGATTGATTTGCACTTTTCGCACCAAAGTAGGTTAATCTCTTCCTGAGTGGTATGACGGCTGTGTGGTCCCATGGTGTTTATACTTGCATACAATTGTTTGTACAGATGAACGTGGTACCGTCAGAAGTTTGGATATTGCTCCCAAAAATGAACCAGACTTGTGGAGGTCCGAGTCCCTGCATTCCTTTGTCGCTGCTCATCTGGGCAGGCTATGCCAGTTAGCCCACTGGACACTGCATTCTGCACCTGTGATAGAATGTTTGTTACAAAAAGACATTCAGAGAAAATCCCATTAGTAACAATTGTGTGACTGAAGACTGTGATCAATGTGATCAAAACACATGCATGTTTCATCATTAATGTACTTTGCTATTGTTCCCAATGAGGTCATACCACTTATACTTACCATGCTTTAGGCATTAACCCCCAACCACAGTGATATTTTACAAACCTTATTCACCCAGAAAAACAATAACACTAAAGAAATACATGTGTTGCTGACATGTTTAAATACGTTTTCTACCCTACTCATCTGGACTCCATAAACCCACCTTGCTTCACCAACATGAGATTTGACAGGATACTTACAGATTCCCCACACTAATACAGCAGTTCTGTTGATCCACAAATACACGTTAACATAACCAATAACTCACAACATTCTCAATTTTCGTTAAACATGACTATTTTATCATTGTGTCTAGGCGGTATTGCGCACTTTCATCTATAAAAGGAACAAAGAAAGCAGGCTATGAACATCAATTGCAAGA
Source organism: Oncorhynchus kisutch (assembly GCF_002021735.2). Lineage (NCBI taxonomy): Eukaryota > Metazoa > Chordata > Actinopteri > Salmoniformes > Salmonidae > Oncorhynchus > Oncorhynchus kisutch. The sequence continues at coordinate 58,942,304 of NC_034184.2, read as the reverse complement.
GCAAGTTATGCAGAGATTGATCATAGATCAAATCTGAGAACTCTTATCATAACGTTAGCCTATGGATTATAGTAACTGTCACCACAACACATGTATGCTGCTTGTGTGATGTAATCATTTATGTTAAGTAATGTTAAACATAGAAACACAAGTGACTTTGCTTATGAGCCGACCTTCCACAAAATTGAGGCTGCATGACTTTCCAAGGCCAGCGATGCAAGGACATCCTCCAGCCGTCTCTACGAATCCGTTTCTGGATACAAGAACCCAAGCTGAGTGGTGGAGCTGCTTGATTGGCTGGGATGAGCGTTGGCCTTCAAAAATACCAATCCTTTTCCTCCTCCTGGCGAAAAAGAACTCGGCCCGCCTTACCACTGTGGAGGTACTGATAGGCCTCTACTCTTGTAATTTTTCATAGTGGAACCATCTACTCCCAAAGAGAGCACGAAGTAATTTGAAATGTCCCCATACGTAATTTCAGGCCATTTTATCATGTCATCCACCCAAGTATTAATCGTGGACGGATGCGGTATGGTGATACCATCCGACCTCCGAAGATCCATTTGTGTGTGTCCCCAAATGTGAGCCATGTTTTGTTTTTGTGTTAAGATGTGTTAATTATGCGTGTTTTTTAATCAAATCAAATCAAATTTTATTGGTCACATACTGTACACATGGTTAGCAGATGTTAATGCGAGTGTAGCGAAATGCTTGTACTTCTAGATTCCGACCGTGCAGTAATATCTAACAAGTCATCTAACAATTATTATTAGCTAGCCACCACTCTGAGGTAATATGCTAGCATTACCGGAAGATGTGAAACGGAAACAAAAACATGTTCGAATGAAACTGTGTCAAGTGGGCGGGGCAACATAAGGCGAATATAGGGTCCTGATTAAAATTTGTGCAATATATAGAGAATAGGGTGCCATTTGGGATGTAGATATTGCGTATTTGTCCTCTTCTCTGTCTAGTCCATTCTCTGCTATGGGAGGTCCTGTCGTATTAGAGACAGACGTTTGATGACTGTGGGAGTATTGAATGAGCAAGAGGATAGAAGAGTCTCGCTCAACCAGCTGTCAGCTCACATGAGTCTGGCGGACGCAGATTGGACATGGCACACACACACATGCACACACACACATGCACACACACACACGCACACACACTGCAAAGCATTACTACGACTCTCCACCACACACTGTTGAGATTTGGATATCAACCCAACATGCTGCTAGTGAGCAGGTGTCAGGTCTGACCAGATCAGGTGAGCACTGAGTACTGACGGTTACAGCTCACTCCCAGCTGACCTCAGATCAGAACAGGGCCCTGTGAAAAGTAGTGCACTATATAGGGAATAGGGTGCAATTTGGGACATAGCCAAAAGTGCCACAGACTACCAGGAAGTCACTCAGAGTCCAAAAGTCCCAACACACTGGCATCAGCAGGGCTTACGTTATGTCATCAAAAATGGACTCAATTATGTATCATGTCAATTCAGGCTTCCTCTTCTGTCTGTCACGTCTACGTCTGGGGCATGAAGCTGTGCTAAACTGACAGAAATTCCAAGCGGCTTTTCCTGAGCGAAACTTGAGCAGCACCATTCTGTCAGCTCAACTGTGAGCCGTGGTCAACATGTTATGTCACGACGGCAGGTAGACAGGAGGCTGCATCCATAATGTAGAACACCACATTGAAAATAGAGCTGGAGGAAGAGGAAGTGGGAAAGGCGGAAGTGCTGACAGCTTGGGGTGAAGGGTTTGATCAGACCACGGGGTAAGGATCAGAAGATCTGAATGTATGTCTGTGTGTATGTACAGTATGTACATAATGTATAACGCATTCTGAAAGTATTCAGACCCTTTGAATTGTTCAAAATTGTGTTACCTTTCAGCCTTATTCTAAAATGGATTAAATCGTTTTTAGAAATATATTACAAATAAAAAACTGAAATATGAGATTGACATATGTATGTGTTTGTGTTCCCTAACAATTAAAGTGGAAATGACAGGATTTTAGCAACATCAAATCTTATTCAAATCTGTTAATATATTGACACTTTCTATTTTTGATACTGCTACTATGCAAATATACATAAGGTACCACGTTCATCTGTAAACCTCCACAAGTCTGGTTCATCCTTGGGAGCAATTTACAAACGCCAGAAGGTACCACGTTCATCTGTACAAACAATAGTACGCAAGTATAAACACCATGGGACAACGCAGCCGTCATACCACTCAGGAAGGAGACGCGTTCTGTCTCCTAGAGATGAACGTACTTTGGCGCGAAAAGTGCAAATCAAACCCAGAACAACAGCAAATGACCTTGTGAAGATGCTAGAGGAACCAGGTACAAAAGTATCTATATCCAGAGTAAAACGAGTCCTATATCAACATAACTTGAAAGGCCGCTCATTCACATTGTTATCTTTTCCCAAATAGTTTCCCATTTATCCATGTAAGGTTTACAAAATGTAGATGGAAATCTGATATCTATATTGTGAAAGCTCTTAAAGATACAGTTATGTTGTTATACCATCCGTAATGACATCACAACATGCTAAATTATATGACATGATTATTGTTTCGATCCCCACCAACCGTTTCCCACATTGTTTATGTTAGGAATATTGTTTCATTATCCACTTTCGGATGTTGGAATTTTGGCAGCAGATTCTCTCTCTACACACATCAGATTCCTTTGTTCAACACTGCAGGTCCAGTGAGAGAATTTACAACCGGTCGTTAAAGTCATAAGACCCCCCCCCCCCCCCTCTCTGGTGGGAGAGAGGGGGTGGCCTCTCTGTGATCCTCACCCAGGAGGGAAAGTCATGACAACCCTTTAAGGGTCTAGATAGCACCCCCACCCCCCCTAAGAGTGGATATAGGGAATAGGGTGCCATTTGGGACGCATCCCATATGTAGCTCTCCCCCTCTTAGGTCCATGGTTTAGCCAGGCCTATTCTTAAAAATGCTCTGATGTGACATCAGCCCCACTGTACTCTCCCATGCATACTGACCCCCCAGGGCATAGCGCTCACTCATTACTCTGCTGCAGTACAGAGGGAGAAAGAGGGGGGGGGGGGGGAGATATACAGGATGGGAGGGAGGAGCGAGGGAGAGAGGGGGGGAGAGAGAATGTGAAATTGTGCTGCTACTGTGACCGAGGGAGAAAGAGATTGAGTTAGGGGGAAGCAAGAGAGGCAACAATTTCAAAGGGCTGCAGAGTTGACATATTTTCATGCAAATACTCCTGCAATGGGTGAGATAACCAGAGGCAGGAAGGGGAAATATGCCCTATTTGTATAAAACCACGACAAAACTAGCCCGAGATAAGCTTAGCTCCTGCAGTATACCTGAAGCTCTTGCTGTGTGTCATTGAAGAGAGCATTATAAGATATTCACACACTGAAAACTGCTACCGGCAAAGTTTTGTGGGCGCAACACACAATGCATTTCAGTGAGATTACATTCCGAGCCCCACTCTGAATTACAATGAATCATTCAGAACGTCCAGTCCCCTACTCTCAGAGCTGAAGAGGGCTCCGATGTTCATCTCCGGTCCAACTGGAGGATTGTTTCTCATCCAAGCCCGCCGAACCTCTTACGTGTGAACTGCATTAGAAAAGAAAATGAAAAGCGAGAAAGATTGAAGTAGAACATGAATTGTGGGGAATGACCTTTGAGGTGCCGGGGCCCCTGAAGTACTTTGCCACATAAATGACCTAGGGTAAAACAAAAACAGAGACAGAGACAGAGACAGAGACAGACAGACAGACAGACAAGGCCCAAAAGTAGTGCTCTTCTCAAAATGTGTGCACTATTTAGGGAATATGGTGTCATTTGGCACAGAGACTGTATCCATTCAAAAACCAACTTGCCCACATCATGCCAGAGACTTGTGAAAATGTGAATGGGAGGAAGCGTAGGTACAAATGACACCCCTACTGCAGAGGTGAACTATCATACAACTATCATAACTTTTCGGGCGAATCACAGAATATAGAGAGCGAGTGTATTTCTGTCAGTATTGTACTGTTACAAATTGAATGCACTGCTGGAGCTAGAAACAAGAATTTTGCTGCACCTGCGTTAAGATCTGCTAATCTGTGTACACAACAAATACACTTTGATTTGATTTGAGAGAAAGACATAATATACATGTGTGATGTAAACATATGTTTCCCATGCCAATAAAACCCTTGGAATTGTATTTAATTGAAAGAGTTGAAACAGGAAATCAAGCATATAGGGGTACTGGTAATCTGCTGTTACAGGCTTCATCGGAAACCCAATGAGGTGTGAAATGTGCCGGTTATACAGCAACTCAAATGAGTTTTCGTTTAGATTATTTATAAAGGTACACACAGATAGCAGCCCGGCTGACCTGCGTAGAATCAACCTAATATTATCTTATAAATGAGGTAAATTAGAACTGTAAACTGTAAAGTAAGTACCATGTTTAGCGGCAAGATGCTAACGTTAAACCTAAACTTTGTTATAGTAAGTTTGCAAATTAGGTCATTATTTTGGTTTAATGAACAGAGATGCCAAAATTTTTGGTGTTTTATTAATAAAAAACGTACTTCGACCTTATTAATACTTTTATCATAAAAAAACGGGGAAAAAAGTCATTTCAGGCCATTGCATTATGCATAGAGATTCTAATGGTTTGCATATTAAAATAATCCTTAATTGGCAAATTACAGTTGGGTGGACACACATATTTCAATTCAACTGAGAGCACTCAAACGGTGGCCTGTGTGTCAAATGGCACCCTATTCCCTGTATAGGGCCTTGGTATAACTTAATGCATTAAAAAAGGGAATAGGGTGGCAATTAGGAGGAATCCTATACTGGATGCTTCTGGTGTAAAATCTGTATTTTACACATTTGTGGAAACCATTTGTAGCTTTCTAAACAGCTATGTTATGTTGAATTAAAATGGTTCCACTATATTCAAATGTATCTCATTAGTTACACATACATAAATGAGTTAATTCGTTTAGATAGGGGAGAGGCATTGTGCTGTGTTGTTTTAAAGCTTGACCATATCACCAGGCAATAGTCAAGATTGGATAAAACTAAAGTCTTCGGGACTTGTTTGGTTGACAGTGGTATTAAAAATGCTGAGCATCTCTTTATCATAGACATACCTCTCCCCATCTTTACAACAATTGAATCAATATGCTTTGACCATGACAATTTACAGTCTAAGGTTAAACCAAGATGTTAAGTTTCCTCAACTTGCTCAGTCACATCATTCATTACCAGATTCAGCTGAGGTCTAGAACTTAGGGAATGATTTGTCCAAAATGCAATGCTTTTAGCTTTAGATATGTTCAGGACTAGTTTATTTCTAGCCACCCATTCCAAATCTGACTGCAACTCTTTATTTATGATTGCAGTCATTTCACTAGCTGTGGTTGCTGACGTGTATAATGTTGAATCATTAGCGTACATAGACCCACAAGCTTCGTTTAACGCTAGCAGTAGATCATTAGTAAAAATAGAGAACAGTAAAGGGCCAAGAGAGCTGCCTTGAGGAATACCACACTTTACATGTTATACATCAGAGAAGCTTCCATTAAAGAAAACCCTCTGTGTTCTATTGGATAGATAGGCCATATCATGGGTTGAGAGCAGAGGGTGTAAAGCCATAACACATACACTACCATTCAAAGGTTTGGGGTCACTAAGAAATTTCATTTTTTTTTTAAGAAATCACATTTTTTTTGTCCATTAAAATATCATCAAATTGATCAGAAATACATTGTAGACCGTGTTAATGTTGTAAATTGTAGCTATTGGAGCTGGAAACGGCAGATTTTTTAATGGAATATCTACATAGGCGTACAGAGGCCCATTATCAGCAACCATCACTCCTGTGTTCCAATGGCACGTTGTGTTAGAAAATCCAAGGTTATCATTTCAAAAGGCTTATTAGAAAGGCTCATTAGAACAATATTTTGAAATTATGTTAGCACAGCTGAAACTGTTGTGCTAATTAACTTCTTGCGTCGAGCAATCCTGTATCCGGGAGCGTAATCATAGCCTCAAGCTCATTACCATAACGCAACGTTAACTATTCATGAAAATCGCAAATGAAATGAAATAAATATATTCACCTACAAGCTTAGCCTTTTGTTAACAACACTGTCATCTCAGATTTTCAAAATATGCTTCTCAACCATAGCTACACAAGCATTTGTGTAAGAATATTGATAGCTAGCATAGCATTAAGCCTAGCATTCAGCAGGCAACATTTTCACAAAAACAGGAAAAACATTCAAATAAAATAATTTACCTTTGAAGAACTTCGGATGTTTTCAATGAGGACAGTTAGATAGCAAATGTTCAGTTTTTCCAAAAATATTATTTGTGTAGGAGAAATCGTTCCGTTTTGTTCATCACGTTTAGCTAAGAAAAAACCCCGAAAATTCAGTCATTACAACGCCAAACTTTTTTCCAAATTAACTTCATAATATCGACAGAAACATGGCAAACGTTGTTTAGAATCAATCCTCAAGGTGTTTTTCACATATCTATTTGATGATAAATCCTTCGTGGCAGTTTGGTTTCTACTCTGAAGCAAATGGAAAAATACAGGCAGCTGGAGATTACGCAATAATTTGGACACCAAGCGGGCACCTGGTAAATGTAGTCTCTTATGGTCAATCTTCCAATGATATACCTACGAATACGTCACAATGCTGCAGAGACCTTGGGGAAACGACAGAAAGTGTAGGCTCATTCCTGGCGCATTCACAGCCATATAAGGAGACATTGGAACACAGCGCCTTCAAAATCTGGGGCATTTCCTGTTTGAAATTTCATCTTGGTTTCGCCTGTAGCATCAGTTCTGTGGCACTCACAGATAATATCTTTGCAGTTTTGGAAACGTCAGAGTGTTTTCTTTCCAAAGCTGTCAATTATATGCATAGTCGAGCATCTTTTCGTGACAAAACATCTTGTTTAAAACGGGAACGTTTTTTTATCCAAAAATTAAAAGAGCGCCCCCTATATCGAAGAAGTTAAAGAAGCAATAAAACTGCCCTTCTTTAGAATAGTTAAGTATCTGGAAAATCAGCATTTGAGGGTTCGATTACAAACTCAAAATGGCCATAAACAGAGTACTTTCTTCTGAAATTCGTCAGTCTATTCTTGTTCAGAGAAATGAAGGCTATTCCATGCGAGAAATTGCCAAGAAACTGAAGATCTCGTACAATGCTGTGTACTACTGCCTTCACAGAACAGCGCAAACTGTCTCTAACCAGAATAGAAAGAGGAGCGGGAGGCCCTGGTGCACAACTGAGCAAAAGGACAAGTACATTAGTGTCTAGTTTGAGAAACAGACACCATACAAGTCCTCAACCTGCAGCTTCATTAAATAGTACCCGCAAAACACCAGTCTCAACATCAACAGTGAAGAGGCGACCCAGGGATGAGTTTCTCTGAGTTTCTCAGACAGAGTGTCTGTGTTCTTTTGCCCATCTTAATCTTTAATTTTTATTGGCCAGTCTGAGATATGGCTTTTTCTTTGCAACTCTGCCTAGAAGGCCAGCATCCCGGGGTCGCCTCTTCACTGTTGACGTTGAGACGTGAAATTTCTAAGTGACCCCAAACTTTTGACCGGTCTGCATGTATGCATGTATGTATGCATGTATGTATGTATGTATGTATGTACAGTTGAAGTCAGAAGTTTACATACACTTAGGTTGGAGTCATTAAAACTCGTTTTTCAACCACTGCATACATTTCTTGTTAGTCGGTTAGGACATCTACTTTGTGCATGACACAAGTCATTTTTCCAACAATTGTTTACAGACAGATTATTTCACTTATAATTCACTGTATCACAATTCCAGTGGGTCAGAAGTTTACATACACTAAGTTGACTGTGTCTTTAAACAGCTTGGAAAATTCCCTAAAATTATGTCATGACTTTAGAAGCTTCTGATAGGCTAATTGACATCATTTGAGTCAATTGGAGGTGTACCTGTGGATGTATTTCAAGGCCTACCTTCAAACTGAGTGCCTCTTTGCTTGACATCATGGGAAAATCAAAAGAAATCAGCCAAGACCACATAAAAATAATTGTAGACCTCCACAAGTCTGGTTCATCCTTGGGAGCAATTTCCAAATGCATGAAGGTTTTCATGTTCATCTGTACAAACAATAGTACGCTAGTATATACAAAACAAGTCCTATATCGACATAACCTGAATGGCCGCTCAGCAAGGAAGAAGCCACAGCTCCAAAATGGCCATAAAAAATCCAGACTACGGTTTGAAACTGCACATGGTGTCACGTAGCTAGGAGTGGTGGGTGCGGAGTCAGGCGCAGAGAGCAGAGGTTTAGGGAAAACCGTATTTATTCCGGTAAGGTAAGGTCACGCCAACAACAACAGGCGAAAATAATGACAGACCCAAAACAGGACACCAAACAGTCCAAAAATAACCCAACACAACCATCCACAAACAGAACAGAGAACAAGCCCGCACAAAAGCAGGCGGGAATAGAAGGCTTAAATAGCCCTGAAACAAACCCCAAACGAAAAACAGGTGAAACCAATACAGACAAAACCAACAGAAAAGGAAAAGGGGATCGGTGGCAGCTAGTAGAGCGGTGACAATGACCGCCGAGCGCCGCACGAACAGGAAGAGGAGCCACCTTCGGTGGAAGTCTTTTTTCCATCTACGTAACATTGCAAAAATCAGAAACTTTCTGTCCAAAAATGATGCAGAAAAATGTATCCATGCTTTTGTCACTGCAATGCTCTACTTTCCGGCTACCCGGATAAAGCACTAAATAAACTTCAGTTAGTGCTAAATACGGCTGCTAGAATCCTGACTAGAACCCCAAAAAATGATCATATTACTCCAGTGCTAGCCTCCCTACACTGGCTTCCTGTCAAGGCAAGGGCTGATTTCAAGGTTTTACTGCTAACCTCCAAAGCATTACATGGGCTTGCTCCTACATATCTCTCTGATTTGGTCCTGCCATACATACCTACACGTACTCTACGGTCACAAGACGCAGGCCTCCTAATTGTCCCTAGAATTTCTAAGCAAACAGCTTAGAGGCAGGGCTTTCTCCTATAGAGCTCCATTTTTATGAAATGGTCTGCCTACCCATGTGAGAGACGCAAACTCGGTCTCAACCTTTAAGTCTCATCTCTTCAGTGGGTCATATGATTGAGTGTAGTCTGGCCCAGGAGTGTGAAGGTGAACGGAAAGGCTCTGGAGCAACGAACCACCCTTGCTGTCTCTGCCTGGCCGGTTCCCCTCGTTCCACTGGAATTCTCTGCCTCTAACCCTATTACAGGGGCTGAGTCACTGGTTTACTAGGGCTCTTTCATACCGTCCCTAGGAGGGGTGCGTCACTTGAGTGGGTTGAGTCACTGATGTGATCTTCCTGTATGGGTTGGCGCCCCCCCTTGGGTTGTGCCGTGGCGGAGATCTTTGTGGGCTATACTCGGCCTTGTCTCAGGATGGTAAGTTGGTGGTTGAAGATATCCCTCCAGTGGTGTGAGGGCTGTGCTTTGGCAAAGTGGGTGGGGTTATATCCTTCCTGTTTGGCCCTGTCCGGGGGTGTCCTCGGATGGGGCCACAGTGTCTCCTGACCCCTCATGGCTCAGCCTCCAGTATTTATGCTGCAGTAGTTTATGTGTTGGGGGGCTAGGGTCAGTTTGTTATATCTGGAGTACTTCTCCTGTCCTATCCGGTGTCCTGTGTGAATTTAAGTATGCTCTCTCTATTTCTCTCTTTCTTTCTCTCTCTCGGAGGACCTGAGCCGAGAGGACTACCTGACATGATGACTCCTTGCTGTCCCCAGTCCACCTGGCCGTGCTGCTGCTCCAGTTTCAACTGTTCTGCCTGTGATTATTATTATTTGACCATGCTGGTCATTTATGAACAATTGAACATCTTGGCCATGTTCTGTTATAATCTGGCCACCCCACATAGCCTCTCTAGGTTTCTTACGCCCTCAACCGTAAGGCTCTCCAGAGGGTAGTGAGGTCTGCACAACCGGGGGCAAACTACCTGCCCTCCAGGACACCTACACCACCCGATGCTACAGGAAGGCCATAAAGATCATCAAGGACATCAACCACCCGAGCCACTGCCTGTTCACCCCGCTGTCATCCAGAAGGCGAGGTCAGTACAGGTGCATCAAAGCTGGGACCGAGAGACTGAAAAACAGCTTCTATCTCAAGGCCATCAGACTGTTAAACAGCCACCACTAACATTGAGTGGCTGCTGCCAACACACTGTCAATGACACTGACTCAACTCCAGCCACTTTAATAATGGGAATTGATGGGAAATGATGTAAATATATCACTAGCCACTTTAAACAATGCTACCTTATATAATGTTACTTACCCTACATTATTCATCTCATATGCATACGTATATACTGTACTCTATATCATCGACTGCATCCTTATGTAATACATGTATCACTAGCCACTTTAACTATGCCACTTTGTTTACATACTCATCTCATATGTTATACTGTACTCGATATCATCTACTGTATCTTGCCTATGCTGCTCTGTACCATCACTCATTCATATATCCTTATGTACATATTCTTTATCCCCTTACACTGTGTATAAGACAGTAGTTTTTTGGAATTGTTAGTTAGATTACTTGTTCGTTATTACTGCATTGTCGGAACTAGAAGCACAAGCATTTCGCTACACTCGCATTAACATCTGCTAACCGTGTGTATGTGACAAATAAAATTTGATTTGATTTGATTTTAGGTTTTGGCCTTTCTAGGGAGTTTTTCCTAGCCACCGTGCTTCTACACCTGCATTGCTTGCTGTTTGGGGTTTTAGGCTGGGTTTCTGTACAGCACTTTGAGATATCAGCTGATGTACGAAGGGCTGTATAAATAAATTTGATTTGAAGTCGTGACAGTACCCTCTCCGCTGACGCGAGGCTCCTGCAGCGCACCGACACCGGCCTCGAGGGCGACCCGGAGGGCGAGGCGCAGGGCAGTTTGGATGGCGGCGATGGAAATCCCTCAGCAGTGATGGATCCAAGATGTCCTCCACCGGTACCCAGCACCTCTCCTCCAAACCAGACCATACCCCTCCCAGTCCACGAGGTACTGTAGGCCACTCGCCCGGCGTCTAGAGTCCAGAATGGAACGTACTGTGTACGCCGGGGACCCCTCGATGTCCAGAGGGGTCGGAGGGTCCTAGGGCACCTCACCTTCCTGCAGGGGACCACCCTCTCCCTCGACGAGCTCATAGACATGTCGATACGACTAGACAACCTACTTGCTGCCAGCGGGCATCCAGAACGGGTCCTGTTAGTTCCACCTCACGGCCCTCCCGCTCCAACACCTATGGAGTTAGAGGGGCCTGCATCGAGGGGAACCGGAGGAGGAGGCTCCTCCTGCACCAGCTGTTGTCGGAGAGGACACACTGCCGATCGGTGCTGGAGGAGCTCGTCTGGGAGTCGAGAGGGCAGGCAGAGCACTTCCCGGTCACCTCAGGTGAGTCAGCACCAGACTCACCCAGAGCTCCCTGTTGGTCACATGTTTTCACTAATCTCTTTCCCTGAGTTTTCTCCCTCTCTCCAGCATAAGGCGCTAGTCGATTCAGGCGCAGCTGGGAACTTTATGGATCGCGGACTCGCTCTTAGGTTAGGGATTCTGCTGGTGCCGATAGATCAACCCTTCCCAGTGCACTCCCTAGATAGCCGCCCGTTAGGGTCAGGGCTGGTCAGGGAGGCCACGGTTCCACTGGACATGGTAACGCAGGGGGGTCATGGGGAGCGGATTAGTCTGTTCCTTATTGATTCACCTGATTCCAGTGGTGCTGGGGATTCCCTGGCTGACCATTGTTATGTTTGGAGGAAAAAGGGGGAGGCTTGCAAGCTGAAGAACACCATCCCAACAGTGAAGTTGGAAGAATTACTTGTGTCATGCACAAAGTAGATGTCCGTCTTGCCAAAACTATAGTTCGTTAACACAACATTTGTGGAGTGGTTGAAAAACGAGTTTTAATGACTCCAACCTAAGTTTATGTAAACTTAAAAACTTGGAATGTATAAATATAAATATATATATGTATACACATACATATACACATATGACAGGCTTTCTCAAGGCTAATTGCTGAATGTAAAATAGGACTAGGCCAAATTAACTGTCGGTTGAAAGTTGCGGAGAGAGAGAGCATCACTGGCCAGTGACGATAACATTGTTAAGCTGATATATTAAATGGTTGCACATGACAAACAGTGAGGAGCACAGTGAAAAATAAGATCCAAAACGAATTGACATCCATTAGAAAATGGAAATCACTTGCAAACTGCAAGCAATGACATGATGTATAAGATGCACAGAAGAAGATGGGGAAGAATACAGCCCAGAGAACAATGCCTCATCTTCAGATTAAGAAGAAATCCCCCAAAGCTGAAAGATACATTTTTGTCAAAGAACAGCAAAATAACAAGGTCCTTGTCACCACATGACATACCAGGGAAGGGTGGCAGCACACAATGTCATAAGGATGACCCCAGGGCCCACAAGTTGCCCATGCCCAGGACATCGCCTCAACATTCTACATGTTCATGACACCAGCCATTGAAAAAATCATCCACGAGATGAAAAATATGTAGGGTTTCCGTAAATATGGAGACAATTGGAAAAGGATGGATGAGATTGACCTGCGTGCCTACATAGGGCTGCTATTCTTAGCAGGTGTGTATAGGTCCCGAGACTAGGCTACATGTAGACTCTGGGATGCAGAGAGTGGAATGGCGATATCCGTGCCACGATGCCATTGAAAGTCTTTCATACTTTCTCAAGAATGCTACGATTTGATAACCGTGAGTCAAGACCTGTCAGACATGTGAGATACAAACTGGCGGCCATAGGAGAGGTCTGGGAGAAGTGGGTGGAGCGTTTGTCATGCCTCGACAACCCTGGGCCTGAGGTAACAGTGGATGAGAAACTGGTTCCATTCAGAGGAACATTTTTATTTTCCTATATGTAATGTAAGTGATTTTCACTGTTAATTGTATTATGTATTGCTGTAATATCGTTGGTATGTAATTGTTTTTTGTGACACTGATAATAACTACTGATAGTGATCTCTTTTGTCAAAAGGTCGCTGTCCTGTCTGGTAATATGTGCCCAGCAAGCCAGCAAAGTATGGCATCAAGATATGGGTGGCCTGGGATGTACAATTCAGCTATGCTTGGAAGATGCAATTCTACATAGGGATGCCGACCAGTGGAGGCCCGGAGAAGAACCAGGGGATGCGGGTTGTGCTTAATGTGACAGATGGACTGAGGGGGCACAATGTCACGTGTAACCATTTCTTCACCTCTTATGAACTCAGCCAGCAGCTCCTGAAGAGGAAGATCACCATGATTGGCACAGTTAGAAAGAACAAGCCTGAGCTCCCCACTGCACTCCTCAACAAGGGGGGGAGAGGCCTTCTCATCAAAGTTTGCCTTCACCCCACCACCACTCTGGTTTCTTACCTCCCAAAGAAGAATAAGAATGTGGTCCTCCTGAGCACACTGCACAAAAAGGCTGAGATCAGTGATTGTGAGGACAGGAAGTCAGCCATCATTCTGCAGAAGGACGACAGCCCACTGGCCCCTTGGCATCTTCCATAACATCATTGATGTGTCCTCATACAATGCCTTCATGATATGGAACAAGAGCAACCCTACCTGGATGCCTGATAAGCGGAACAAGAGGAGGGTGTTCCTGGAGCAGCTGGGAAAGGCACTTGTAACCCCACACATTCAAAGAAGGTTGTTTCTTCATGCAAAATAGATTTGGGGTTTAAAATTGAATTAAGCTGCTTTATTTTAGGGGTTTAGTGAAGGTCATTTTATTACCCTTAAGACAAGGGGAATATACAGAATGTTAAGACTACACAAGGGTTAAGTAGCACCATCCTGTTGCTCTGCTCAAACCATCGTATTACGCTACTCTCATCACCCCACTGGGGAATCATCGATACGGCTGGCAAGCCTTACTTCAAAGAAGCATCTTCAAGAGCGAATGGAAGGGAAATCAATTTTGTAGTTCTGTTCAGGACTGCACGACAAGTCACCAGATACCGGGCAACTACGAAGAAGGACAACAGTAGAAGAGTTGTTGGAACCATTTCGGACAATCAGAGCCTTACGAGCGTGCCACGATAAGGCCCAACCCCCTTTCCAAGGCTGCCCCGTTCACCGAGAGATCCCAGTCATTTCACGTAAATACGTGAAATGATTTCTGCTCAAAGCGGGCAGCGGTTCATGTGCAAAGTATATGGTTGTTGTAGGTGAGAGTAGTTTCTGAATGTGGCATTGTTAAGTGTCTCTCTCTTTCTCTCTCTCTCCATCTCTTATTTAACAAGCATCCATGTTGTTGCCATTTCGCTAGGGACCTGTTTTCAGCGTATTACGTCTCCCGTCAATAACCGGTGCAGACACTCTGTGTGTTTATCCTGTGTTCCCATTTAATTAGCTAGTAAATAAAATCGTGATATGATACACAGATATGATTAATAAGTTTACTGTTTATAGATGTGATAGGTAAAAGACCTTTGAGTTTAGTTCAGGAGATGGTAACTCTTTAAAGAACCGCTCTCGTGGTGCCCCAGGTCCTAATGAGTTAATTGTTGCATGATTATTTGAATTTGGTAACAATTAAACATGGTTAGTTAATTAATTAGAAATATAACAGTCTTTAGATGAATGTTAGAGTTAAGTCACATCACTGGATTTGCAGCCTGTACAGCTTTCCCATTTGAAAAAGTATCATCATGCTGACTTGAGGTAAAGGGACATTTGAGAAGTGGTAAGGCTCCGGAAAACAGACTGTAAGACAATAGAGTGTATCAGAGATTTGGAGGGAGGTAGGGAGGGAACTAGTTTGAGAGATAGAGAACAAGTTTGCGAGACAGAGAAAGAGAGAGCGGAACACAATAACACAGGTATCCTTCTGAGGAGATCTTGATGTGGTTCTGTGTAAAACACTGCCGCTGCGACATCAAACGGCAGCTGCCAAGTGTGTTGGTACAGATTAGGTAGTGGACCGTAATTATGCGTGATCTGATGGAGCAAATCTTGGTTGCTTGGCAATTGGGAGCACAGCAGGGTAGCATCCCAAATAGCACCCCATTTCATATTTTGAAGTAGTGTACTATATAGCGAACACGGTGCCATTTAGGACACAGCCCAGAACAGACAGAGCAGAGCAGATGACTGGGGTTGGGGAAGAACAGAGATTAGAGGAGAGGAGAGACTGGGGTCAGTGATTGGACAGCCAGCTGGACATTACACACACCAGTAACCATGTGCTGGAGATATGGTCGATCACCCGTCATGCTTATCTCAGAACAGCTTTTCTGACATGCTGTTTGTCATTGATACTGAACAAGTAGCTAGTAGTAAGGCATGTAGTAATGTGTGTACAACTGGCCTAGAGGCCTATAGACTACTTCTGTGTCCCAAATGGCATCCTATTCCCTAGATACTGTACTGCTTTTGTCCAGGGCCCAAAGCTTCCCCTCGAGAAGAAGCTTCTTACTGTAACCAGTGCCTGTAATCTGATTCATTTGATCAATCAACCTACCAGGGTATTTACAAACAGTACAGGACCTATATCACCCACGTGTATTGATCAAACTTTTACTAACGCCGCAGAACTTTGTTCTAAAGCTGTATCCACACCCATTTGATGTGGTGACCATACTATTGTGGCTATATCCAGAAAAGCCAAAGTTCCAAAGGCTGGGCCTAAAAGAGTGTACAGTATAAGAGATCATACAAAATGTTTTGATTCCAATGTTGAAGTTTGGGCGGCAGGTAGCCTAGTGGTTAGAGCGTGAGGTTGCTCGATCGAAGCCCCTGAACAAGGCAGTTAACCCAATGTTTCTAGGCTGTCATTGTAAATAATAATTTGTTCTTAACTGACTTGCCTAGTTAAATAAAGGTTAAATATTAGTATTTTTTTTAAAGTTAGTCTAATGTGTGTAAGGAGGAGCATCCAGAAGCTGCCCTTGATGCATTCATTAAAGATGCACTATGAAGAAATCGCTCCGCCATTTCCTGGTTGACACAAATCTAATACTGTGGTCCGCCTAAGGGAGTGATTGTTTTTTATATTGAAGGATACCTGAAGGTAATCCGACGTCTTTGAAATTAAAATGAAATGGTTCCAACAACTCTTCTACTGTTGTCTTTCTTCGTAGTTGCCCGGTATCTGGTGACTTGTCATGCAGTCCTGAACAGAACTACAGAATTGATTTCCCTTCCATTCGCTCTTGAAGATGCTTCTTTGAAGATAGGCTTCCCAGCCGTATCGATGGTTCCCCAGTGGGGTGATGAGAGTGGCGTAATACAATGGTTTGAGCAGAGCAACAGGATGGTGCTACTTAACCCTTGTGTAGTCTTAACATTCTGTATATTCCCCTTGTCTTAAGGGTAAAAAATGACCCGCCTTCACTAAACCCCTAAAATAAAGCAGCTTAATTTAATTTTAAACCTCAAATCTATTTTGCATGAAGAAACAACCTGTCATTCATCACAAACTTTGTGAATATGTGGGTTTTCACTCTACACACTGCAGAAAGACTGCATTTAATCAGTGGACACCACTCATTTTTATTACAACACACCAGTCATAATTGTTTTCTTTACTAAAGTAGAGGTTTATTATTATTATTGCTAAAGGTACTGCATAGGTGTAAACATTTTATTTTTGCAAGAAATATCACTTGTATAGCCTAAGAAAATAGCAGAAATGTGCAGAAAGTAGTTTTGAATGCATTTTATTGAAGGGAAACTTTTTTGGCAACATAGTGATATATTCTTATATACTGTACAATTAGGAATTCAACTACAAAATACTAGTCTTCTCCCATTTTTTAACCACTGCCCCCACCCACAAGGTGTATAAACAACAACAATAAATAAGAATAAAATAAGATAATAGATACAAAACAAAAACATGAAGAACATAAATCAATCAACTCTAATTGGCCCATGTAGGACAGTATGCAAGTGTGTGTGCATGGACTTTGCAGATGTATTTCTCACATGTGCAGCACATAGTATTTGTTTTACAGTCCCAGGCATCTCCTCCACTTGCCTACCCCAGTAGCAGCATAAGGTGGAACAGGACACAACTCAGCCCCCTGTTCAGCTTTCACAAGCTCTGCAGAGGCTGCAGTGCGGGAGAGGCACTCCCTTCTTTGAATGTGTGGAGTTACAAGTGCCTTTCCCAGCTGCTCCAGGAACACCTTCCTCTTGTTCCGCTTATCAGGCATCCAGGTAGGGTTGCTCTTGTTCCATATCATGAAGACATTGTATGAGGATACATCAATGATGTTATGGAAGATGCCAAGGGGCCAGTGGGCTGTCGTCCTTCTGCAGCTGTAAGTTCCAATCACCTAGTCCAGGTTGTCCATGCCTCCTTTGTTGTGGTTGTAGTCCAGAATGATGGCTGGCTTCCTGCCCTCACAATCACTGATCTCAGCCTTTTTGTGCAGTGTGCTCAGGAGGACCACATTCGTATTCCTCTTTGAGAGATAAGAAACCAGAGTGGTGGTGGGGGTGAAGGCAAACTTTGATGAGAAGGCCTCTCTCAACCCTTGTTGTGAGAAGTGCAGTGGGGAGCTCAGGCTTGTTCTTTCTAACTGTGCCAACCATGGTGATCTTCCTCTTCAGGAGCTGCTGGCTGAGTTCATAAGAGGTGAAGAAATGGTTACATGTGACATTGTGCCCCCTCAGTCCATCTGTCACATTAAGCACAACCCGCATCCCCTGGTTCTTCTCCGGGCCTCCACTGGTTGGCATCCCTATGTAGAATTGCATCTTCCAAGCGTAGCTGAACTGTGTATCACAGGCCACCCATATCTTGATGCCATACTTTGCTGGCTTGCTGGGCACATATTACCGGAAAGGACAGCGACCTTTTGACAAAAGAGATCACTATCAGTAATTATTATCAGTGTCACAAAAAACAATTACATATCAATGATATTACAGCAATATATAATGCAATTAACAGTGAAAATCACTTACATTACATATAGGAAAATAAAAATGTACCTCTGAATGGAACCAGTTGCTCATCCACTGTTACCTCAGGCCCAGGGTTGTCGAGGCATGACAAACGCTCCACCCACTTCTCCCAGACCTCTCCTATGGCCGCCAGTTTGTATCTGACAGGTCTTGACTCACGGTTATCATATCGTAGCATTCTTGAGAAAGTGTGAAAGACTTTCAATGGCATCGTGGCACGGAAATCGCCATTCCACTCTCTGCATCACAGAGTCTACATGTAGCCTCGTCTCGGGACCTATACACACCTGCTAAGAATAGCAGCTCTATGTAGGCATGCAGGTCAATCTCATCCATCCTTTTCCAATTGTCTCCATATTTACGGAAACCCTACATATTTTTCATCTCGTGGATGATTTTTTCAATGGCTGGTGTGATGAACATGTAGAATGTTGAGGCGATGTCCTGGGCATGGGCAACTTGTGGGCCCTGGGGTCATCCTTATGACATTTTGTGCTGCCATCCTTCCCTGGGATGTCATGTGGTGACAAGGACCTTGTTATTTTGCTGTTCTTTGACAAAAATGTATCTTTCAGCTTTGGGGGATCTCTTCTTAATCTGAAGATGAGGCATTGTTCTCTGGGCTGTATTCTTCCCCACCTTCTTCTTCAGATTCCTCCTCCTCTTCTAAATCATTCTTCTCTTGTTCCTCCTGGACACCTAAAAGAAAATCTGATATACGAGCTGTTGGGCCCTGAAATGTGCACTCATGGCTTCAGCAAAGAGAGAACTGTGGGGACTCATCTTGCAGCACCTTTATAGCCTCTGCCTTTCTTCAAGAAATGTTTATTTTGTCTGAAATTGTTTTGATTTTGTCTGTGAATTTGAGTCATGTGTGGGGTCGTGGAGGGGAGATGCTGCACATGCACAAGGAATTTTTAATCAGTAGCACACATAACCTCAATTTCGCATTGGGTGTGTGTGTGTTTGTGGTTTTTGTGGTGTGTAAAATATTTTAGAACTGCTGGGTCAAACATTACCCTAAGACAATCTTTGCACTCTGGTGGTGTTTAGCTTTCATGGAAATCTGAACAAAGGCAATGTTTCACTTTTTCTCATGTTGGGGTCACTCAAGGAAAAGATACAAAATTTAAAGTTGAAAAAATATAATTTGGGAGGTTCTCTCTGCTGTTAAACGTAGTGGTGGGTCATTTTTGACCCTTAAGACAGTGCAAGGTTTAAATTCGCTTTCAAAGATACTTTCTTTAGAACAGCTAATCAGCTGTACCAGTGATTGTCCGGGAGGTGATATTATCGTCTCCACCTCGTGTTGAGATTCAAAGTTCAAACCATTTTAAACGTGCAGCTGCTGCTTCACACTTTTCTTGCATAATGTGTTTTTTTCTTAACCCATCATTTATTCCTTTTGCTCGAAAGGGGCGGCTCCAGCAGGCTGGCACGCTCCCTGACCTCACTCAGGGGCGGTGATTACTCACTGTGCAAAGTCATGGAAAATAATTACCTCTTATAACTTCTCAAAGCACATCCCTCTCTTAACAAAAACAATTGAATCATTTTTCATATTACATGCACAACGCATCGAATGGAAACTTCCTTATTGCAGTGAGTATACTTTCTAAGTTACAGTATTTCCTTTATGCGTGTTTTAATGATGTCAAAGAATAACAAACAAAATGACATTAGTGTTCTATAGACCACCTCTAACCATTCCCCACATTCTATGTTAGATATATTGTTCCAGAATTTGCTTTTGAACGTGTTAAGAGTTTCAGGGGGGAAAGGTCTATTGAGACAAAGCACATTCCTTTGTTGAATTTGGAGAGCACAGGCTTGGATCTTCTCCATTGATTTACAACAGGACGTGAGTTGTTAATTCCCACTAGTTCTTTCCTCCCCCCTCTACAGGTGAGAGGGGGTCTGATTGAAGTTAACCTAACCTGATCTGATCTATTTGGATAGCTCATGGTCAGTTATGGCACTAGGATCCAGACAAGCAGGCAGGCAGGCACGCACACACGTACACGCACACACACACACACACACACACACACACACACACACACACACACACACACACACACACACACACACACACACACACACACACACACACACACTGGAGTAGGGCAAGATGTAGGGCTACATGACTTGCCACAGGGAGTTTATGTCCTCCACTCACAGTAATTACCTAGACTACTAACGTGTTCACGTTCTTAATGCAGTGGAACATATCACTTTTAAAGGAGTGATATGTAGAAATCACTCCACCATTTCATGTTTGCTAAAACAGAATAGTTTTGCCTAACAAAACAAGCAATGTACAGTGCATTCGGAAAGTTCAGACCCCCTGACTTTTTCCACATTTTGTTACATTACAGCCTTATTCTAAAATTGATTAAACTCATTTTTCCCTCATCAATCTACACAATACCCCAGAATGACAAAGTGAAATGTTAAATGTTTGCAAATCTATTCAAAATAAAAAACAGAAATACCTTATTTATATAAGAATTCAGACCCTTTGCTATGACACTCGAAATTGAGCAGAGGTGCATCCTTTTTCCATTTATCATCCTTGAGAAGTTTCTACAACTTGATTAGAGTCCATCTGTGGTAAATTCAATTGATTGGACATTATTTGGAAAGGCACACACCTGTCTATATAAGGTCCCACAGTTGATAGAGCATGTCAGAGTAAAAACCAAGCCATGAGATCGAAGGAATTGTCCGTAGAGCTCCAAGACAGGATTGTGTCAAGGCACAGATCTATGGAAGCGTCCCAAAAATGTGTTGAAGGTCCCCAAGAACACAGTTGCTAAATTAATCTTAAATGGAAGCATCAAGACTTTTCCTAGAGCTGGCTGCTCGGCCAAACTAAGCAATCGGGGGAGAAGAGCCTTGGTCAGGAGGTGACCAAGAACCCGATGGTCACTCTGACTGTGCTCCAGAGTTCCTCTGTGGAGATGGGAGAACATTCCAGAAGGAAAACCCTCTCTGCAGCACTTCAACAAATCAGTGGCCAGACGGAATCCACTCCTCAGCAAAAGGCACATGACAGCCTGCTTGTAGTTTGCCAAAAGGCACCTAAAGGACTCTCAGACCATGAGAAACAAGATTCTCTGGACTGATGAATCCAAGACTGAATTATTGGACCTGAATGCCAAGCGTCTCTTCTGGAGGAAACCTGGCACCATCCCTACGGTGATAAAAGTCACCTTGTCTGAGAGAGATTGTCCGAGATCCAAATACATTTAAACTCTTTTTCACAATTCCTGACATTTAATCCTAGTAAAAATTCCCTGTCTTAGGTCAGTTAGGATCATCACTTTATTTTAAGAATGTGAAATGTCAGAATAATATAGTAGAGAGAATTATTTATTTCAGCTTTTATTTCTTTCATCACATTCCCAGTGGGTCATACGTTTACGTACATTCAATTAGTATTTGGTAGCATTGCCTTTAAATTGTTTAACCTGGGTCAAGCGTTTCGGGTAGAATTCCACAAGAATCCCACAATAAGTTGGGTGAATTTCGGCCCATTCCTCCTGACAAACCTGAGTGAGGTTTGTAGGCGTCCTTGCTCGCACACGCTTTTCAGTTCTGCCATGTTCTATGGGATTGAGGTCAGGGCTTTGTGATGGCCACTCCAATACCTTGACTTTGTTTTCCTTAAGCCATTTTGCCACAACCTTTGAAGTATGCTTGGGGTCATTGTCCATTTGGAAGACCCATTTGTGACTAAGCTTTAACTTCCTGACTGATGTCTTGATGTTGCTCCAATATATCCACATAATTTTTCTGCCTCATGATGCCACCTATTGTCACGCCTTGGTCTTAGGTTTTTGTGTTTTCGTTATATATTTTGGTCAGGCCAGGGTGTGACATGGGTTTACGTGTTGTATTTCGTATTGGGGTTTGTAGTATTTGGGATCGCGGCTGATTAGGGGTGTTGTATAGGCTTGGCTGCCTGAGGCGGTTCTCAATCAGCAGTCAGGTGATTCTCGTTGCCTCTGATTGGGAACCGTATTTAGGTAGCCTGAGTTTCGCTTTGTCTTTCGTGGGTGATTGTTCCTGTCTCTGTGTAGTTTCACCAGATAGGCTGTATTAGGTTTCACGTTCCGTTTGTTGTTTTGTATTTATTAAGTTATTTCATGTATCGCCATTTTCTCTTCATTAAAGAACATGAGTAATCACCACGCTGCATTTCGGTCCGACTCTCTTTCGACAAACGAAGAACGCCGTTACACCTATTTTGTGAAATACACCAGTCTCTCCTGCAACACAGCACCCCCACAACATGATGCTGCCACCCCCCATGCTTCACGGTTGAGATGGTGTCCTTCGGCTTGCAAGCCTACCCCTTTTTCCTCCAAACATAACGATGGTCACTATGGCCAAACAGTTCTATTTTCGTTTCATCAGACCAGAGGACATTTCTCCAAAAAGTACGATCTTTACCCCCATGTGCATTTCAAAACCGTAGTCTGGCTTTTTTATGGCGGTTTTGGAGCAGTGGCTTCTTCGTTGCTGAGCGGCCTTTCAGGTTATGTCGATATAGGACTCGTTTTACTCTGGATATAGATACTTTTGTACCTGTTTCCTCCAGCATCTTCACAATGTCCTTTGCTGTTGTTTTGGGATTGACTTGCACTTTTCGCACCAAAGTACGTTCATCTGTAGGAGACAGAACGCGTCTCCTTCCTGAGCGGTATGACGGCTGGGTGGTCCCATGGTGTTTATACCTGCATACTATTGTTTGTACAGATGAACAGGGTACCTTCAGGCATTTGGATATTGCTCGCAAGGATGAACCAGACTTGTGGAGGGCTACAATGTTTTTTTTTGAGGCCTTGGCTGATTCCTTTTGCTTTTCCCATGATGTCAAGCAAAGAGTTTGTAGGTAGGCCTTGAAATACATCCACAGGTACACCTCCGATTGACTCAAATGATGTCAATTAGCCAATCAGAAGCTTCTAAAGCTGTGACATCATTTTCTGGAATTTTCCAAGCTGTTAAAAGGCACTGTCAACTTAGTGTATGTAAACTTCTGACCCACTGGAATTGTGATACAGTGAATTATACATTAAATAATCTGTCTGAAAAACAATTGTTGAAAAAATTACTTGTGTCATGCACAAAGTAGATGTCCTAAGCGACTTGCCAAAACTATAGTTTGTTAACAAGAAATTTGTGGAGTGGTTGAAAAATTAGATTTAATCACTCCAACCAAAATGTATGTGACCTTCCGACTTCAACTGTACATGGTTGTCAAAACATCATGCCAGGGTAAGCCTACACAAAACACAGCCCTTATTTTAAGGGTTTCTAAAATCCCTATGTGAAAAATGAATGGTGGAAAAAAAGATTGGAAACATTATCCTGTTTGACCGCTAGGTATTATGGGTATGGTGACACCTCCGCTGTGAGGCTCTATATTTGTACTTTAGCCAAATTAATTTGAATTGTAGTCATATTGTCATTTTCTGAAATCTTCATCTGTTCCGAATTGTCACACACATTCCAATTTTTAACATAACTCAAATTAACGGACTCAAGATCGGACTAAAGATTCTTCTGAACATTTTTTTAAATCTCCAATACTTTGTTTGGCAAAGTGCATCCAAACACAATTTGCACTCCATCTAACAGTTTACCAGTATCTACCAGCTACACATTACACAGCAGTAACTCTCCTCTCCTGCAGAGTCCTGTTGCTAGACTAATGTTTAATCTGGCAGTGTCGCAAATGGCACCCTATTCCCTTTATAGTGCACTACTTGGTCTGCCCTACCCTGGTCAAAAGTCATACAATATAAATTGAATATGGTGCCATTTGGGATGCAACTAGAGGTATGTTCTGATGGCAGCTGTGTCCCTACTTTACCATACTCTTACCTCTCTGAACTCACTAAACTCTCCAGCTAGCTACCTAAAAGCTGTTTTAAGCCTCACAACCAACCCCATAGGATTACTGCTGTATCATGCATTCCAATTCAGACACTCACACAGTGCTTGAAGTGGACTGAAATAGATGCTCATTTTGGGTGTCTGTACAAATGTTATTTTGGTGCCAGTGCTCGTCATATTTTTAAGCCATTATTCTATAAAAGGTGCCAGTATTCAAGCAGTATAATATTTGAGGTGAAGGTACTCTGTGTGTACTGGCCCAATTCAAGCACTGCGTACAGTACGGCGTCGGAAGTTCCACACACCAATACTACCACACACAGAATGGAGAATTTTCTCTCTTCTCAATCTTCCGCAGCATGGCCAGAGTTGGTTTGAATGTGGCTGGCAGAGAGTAACCAAGTTCAGCACTTTTTATCTCCTAACAAACACGTTTCCTTCCTTCTTTGGAGTATAAACTCTTATAATCTCAGGGCCAACATCTGGTGTGCCACCAAATATCATTAAATGTTCTGAACCGTGTAGAAAAAAAGTCATGGCTACTGGAGAGCTGCTGAGGCGACAGACACAAAGAGCACATAGCTGATTCAGCCCCAATCTTACTCTTTCCCCCAGTCTCACTCCTATCCCTCTCTCCATCTCCATCTCTGCTTCCCACTCCATGTCTGACTTCTTCTATCCTACATTATCCTCCCCCTCTCTCTTCTCTTCCTCCATCTCTCCCTCTCTGTCCGATCTGACAGACACCCACACTCCAATGTGTTCCTGTCCATGCGTGTCATGACTGGGGTTACAGCAAGGTTGTTGCCGTCTAATGTTCTGTCAGAAAGGTCAAAGTTCAACGAAAAGAGCGTGTGTATTGGTCTGAATAATGATGACAGTCGGGGCCAGCCTTGACAGACCGGATCATGGAAAACATACCAACTACTGTGACACTTTCAGTATTTTGAAAGTTCTATATCTTGAAATCTTGATTGCTTTACGTGCAAAACATTTTGGGACAGTATCAACAGTGGCTCTTATGCTATAAAGTATCGGTACTGCAACCCAACCTTCAGATAAGAATGTGCATCTTTTCTCTTGTTTGCAAAAACGTGCCCTGGGAACGTTTTCATCATGAGGTTGGGTTGCAGTATAGTTATAAAGCAGATATGCATTAACTCACCCACTTTATTGTCTCCTCTTCCACACAATGTCTCGCCAGTCCTTAAATCCAAGCCTGTTGTCCTCCATGCAAGCGGGAAGGTCTTTAATAACAGAACAGGAGAGAGAGAGAAAAACTATGTTGAGAGAACATTAAATAATAGAAGAACAAATAAATAACAGTTTTCTATTAAGGCAATTACACTGCTCAAGGAATACGAAAACAAGAGACTTAACTCTCAAACCAGAAATGCTTGGTCGGAGAGACATTCAATACTGTAACGTATTCAGCTAAGATGAGTTTCGCTAAAAAATCTAACCTGCGCTGTCTCAGTTCTCATCCCAAACGCGGTCCTTTGGGAAGCTGTGAGATATAGCATGAAAGAGAGAACATGCACGGAATCCGCCCCCCCCCCTCCCCAAAAGGAGAAGATAAGAGCAAACATTTAACCTAGCCTATTTGTGCTCCTTGAAATATATAAGGCTGAGGGGTCCTGCAGTCTCTTTGAGGAACTGTTCTCAGTCCCAAATGTCATCAAATCAACAAAAAAAATCTAATTTCATGTCACATGTGCCAAATACAACAGGTGACCTTACAGTGACATGCTTACTTACAAGCCCTTAACCAACAATGCAGTTTTAAGAAAACACCATAAAAACCTAACAGATAAGAATGACAAATGATTAAAGAGCAGCAGTAAATGACAATAGCAGGGCTATATACAGGGGGTACCGGTACAGAGTCACTGTGCGCGGGCACCCGTATCGAGGTAAGAGGTAATATGAACATGTAGATAGAGTTATTAAGGTGACTATGCATAGATAATAACAGAGAGAAGCAGAAGTGTTCCAAAGGGGGAGGGGCAATGCAAATAGTCTGGGTAGCCATTTGATTAGCTGTTCAGGAGTCTTATAGCTTGGAGGTAGAAGCTATTTAGGAGCCTCTTGGACCTAGACTTGGCGCTCCGGTACCGCTTGCCGTGCGGTAGCAGAGAGAACAGTCTATGACTAGGGTGGCTGGAGTCTTTGACAATTTGTACCGCCTTCCTCTGACACTGAGCAGTTGCCAGTTGGTGTGCTTGGACAATGTTAGTTTGTGGTTGATGTGGACGCCAAGGAACTTGAAGCTCTCAACCTGCTCCACTGCAGCCCCGTCGATGAGAATGGGGACATGCTCGGTCCTCCTTTTCCTGTATTCCACAATCATCTCCTTTGCCTTGATCACGTTGAGGGATAGGTTGATGTCCTTGCACCACACGGTCAGATCTCTGACCTCCTCCCTTCCACTGTTGTGTCATCAGCAAACTTAATGACGGTTTTGGAGTCGTGCCTGGCCGTGCAGTCATGAGTGAACAGGAGGGGACTGAGCAAGCTCCCCTGAGGGGCCCCCGTGTTGAGGATCAGACAACGCTGAGCTGTTGTCAATATAGCATTCTCACATAGCTGTTCCTTTTGTCCAGGTGTGAAAGGGCAGTATGGAGTGCAATAGAGATTGCATCATCTGTGGATCTGTTGGGGCGGTATGCAAATTGGAGTGGGTCTAGGGTTTCTGGGATAATGGTGCGGATGTGAGCCATGACCAGCCTTTCAAAGCATTTCATGGCTATTGACGTGAGTGCTATAGGTTGGTAGTCATTTAGGCAGGTTACCTTAGTATTATTGGACACAGGGACTATGGTGGTCTCCTCTCCCCTTCCATATTTAGTGCACTACGTTTAACCAGGGCTCTGATCAAAAGTAGTTCCCTATAAAGGGAATAGGGTGCCATTTGAGATGCAGACTCAAGAGATGCAGACTCATTTTCTACAGGCTGTGACTTCTTTAGTTTTGAGCAGTAAGCAGACTGCCATTACCTAACTGCCATTCAATAGAAGACACTGCAATAAAATACTGTATAACATTCCTCATCAGTAGGAAAGCATACGCAAAGGATGTGAGGAACGGCCTTAAAAGTGGGAAATCATCCTTTAATTAAATGTTAGATACAAGGAGAGGAAATGTGGGGGGAGAAGGGGATTGTGACAGGGGTATGGGGAGGGTCTGGCTGTGACAATGCTGGCTATTAGTAGTGCTCCTTGAGTGTGCCTCTCCTCTGCCCTGCCCTCCTCTGCACTCCTCTCCCTGATGTCTGATGCACCATGTCTGGGAGAAGACAATGTGGAAATGACAGACCCACACAATACCCTGAATCACCAGGGAAATAACATCCATGCACTCGAACACTCACCCCCTGATTAAAGTCCACCCTTCACCTGCCGGAACAGTGATGTGTGCATGCATTCGTGTCCGAGTGTACGTTTCAGTTTCATCCAAACCCAGAACAAATGTGACATGCTGATTAAATTGCCAGTGACTCTTTAAACTGTAATTATATCTCTTTCTATGATCCTGTGGCCCCCCTAGACTCATTTCCCTTCCCACTATGGCCCTCTTCTTTACATCACTTGTACCTGGCTAAGCACTGAGGTGGCACTGTGTACATCCCAAATGGCACCCTCTTCCCTATATAGTGCACTACCTTTGACGCACATTATAGGGGATCGGGTGCTTTTTGGGATGCAGAACTTCCATCCAAACAGGTGTTAGAAGGGGATGGGCTTCAAATCTGCAAATACTTAATACACATTACTCTAATACACATTAGAGTGTGTGAATTCATTACGTGTGCCCTTCAGAGGTCTGCTACACCAGTTTGGGGGCTGACAGCTCCAGACCAAAACTCAAAGCCCTGCATTTACATTACAAATATACTCTTTCTCTACTGTACATGATGACTCAGTGCTGCACTCATTAGTAAGACTCAACAGATGTTGAGTTTCATGTCATAGTTTCCGTCGTTTCAACGGTTTGAGTAAAGTTTGGTTGATTAAACAATGTTTTTGTCATTTTATCAGTGACTTACTGTATTAATCAACAGTATGATACTGTATGAACTGAATTCAGTATATTACTGAATACAGACCCCACCCCTTCCCCTCCCCCAACACATACACATTGTGGCCTGATGGACTGACAGATTTTTCAGATTCATTTTTGATTGTTTTTGTTTGGATGACCATATGGTTTGCCTAATTTGAATTGATGACTTATTGTTTTAACTGTTTATTATTTGGAATTATAAATTAATTATGGATTCAATTGTAACTTTTTTGAACATTCTAAACTATAATGATTTTTGGAAAAAACAAATACATTGACCTTTAATGGTTGAGTCGCTGGCCTTTTGAGCTGTTTTGCCCTGTAGTTAGTGATGAGGAAACGAAGCTTCCTGAAGCATTGAGCAGTTCCAGCCAATTGTGTCAAAAATAGGTTCATTACTCGAGGCTTTGATCAACACTAGTGGCACCTTCATGACCTGGCCACTGGAAATTGGTATAGAATCAGCTTGATCCCCTCTGTCGAGGATGCTTGGATCTTATTTTGTATATTTTCAGTGGTATTATTAACAAACATGACCACATAAAGACTGGTTCAGCCACTGGTTCGACTGTGATCTGGTAGAGTTACTCCACCATTCGGCGAAAGGCTATGCACACAATTACTCCGGCTGACTGGCTAACGTTCAGGCAAATGAGGCTATCCGGAAGGCCAGTTAGTTCCTTTAAGGAGCAGTTATCTTTCTGTGGGTCTAACCCCAAGACGTTCTGGACAACGGTGAAAGACCTGGAGAATAAACCCTCCTCCTCACAGCTGCCCATGTCCATTAATGCTGATGATGTGGTTATTACTGACAAGGAGCGCATGGCTGAGCTCTTTAATCATCACTTCATTAAGTCAGGATTCCTATTTGACTAAGCCATGCCTCCTTGCCCGTCTAACACTTCCTTATCTCCCAGCCATCCTAATGCGACTAGCCCTGATACCCTGACTACACCGCTCGGGTCGCGTACGTAATTTAGGAATATATGTTATTCAATTATTGTACCCACACTGCTCACGCGCGCCAACGAGAGTCTGTGTTGACAAGGGCTAAAATAGAAGTCATTCTTATTTCTGACACAGATCGCGCTGCAAGTCCTGCCTCTCCCATCTCCACATTGGTTTATAGAAGCAGGTACCCACGTGCCATCTCCTCATCGGTTATATCCACGTGGGTGATTGAAAGACGAACTGTTTTGCCGGTTGTCGTGGTAATACTATGAAAGTGTAGATGCCAATCACCATATAAGTTCAAAGATGAAAAAGCCTGGGTGGAGAGATGACTAGAAACGATTTGGTTGACTGTTTTATGTGTGGATTAATTGTCGGAATAGAGGACCTTGTGCGTTTCAGATAAAATAACAACTCAATGTTTATATCGAAGGACAAATTAGCTAGCAACAGCAAGTTAGCTAAATAGGACAAATTAGCTAGCAAGTGCAAGCTAACTAGCTAAATTGCCATACATGTTTAATGCTTTTCAACCTGTACCCAAATTACTGTCATTGGGTCAGAGTTTGTTTTGATATTTTAACCTGCGTGTCTTGATCGAGTTTGGTGTGGGGGACAAAATCAATTTATGCATGATAGCGCACGTGTGCAGCCGGTTTGGGTTCTGTGTGATGCTCCTCCCTCTTTTCCCCCTGCCCCGCTACACAGTTTCTCCCTGCAGATGGTCACTGAGTCTGAGGTGCTAAAGGAGCTCCTTAAACTTGACCCCAAAAATCCATCTGGGTCAGATGGTTTAAATTCTTTCTTCTTTAAGGTTGCTGCCCCTATCATCACAGAACCTATCACTGACCTTTTTAACCTGTTTCCCCTCTCTGGGGAGGTTCCTATTGCTTAGAAGGCAGCCACAGTGTGCCCTTACATTTAAAGGGGAGATCAAGCTGATCCTAACTGTTATAGCCACATTTATATTTTGCCCTGTTTATCAAAAGTGTTGGGAAAACATAGTCAATAATCAACTGACTGGCTTTCTTGATGTCTATAGTATTCTCTCTGGTATGCAATCTGATTTCGGCCCAGGTTATGGATGTGTCCCTACAACCTTAAAGATCCTAAATGTCATCATTGCCCTTGATTCTAAGCAATGCTGCTATTTTTATTGACTTGGCCAAAGCTTTTGATACGGTAGACCATTCTATTCTTGTGGGTCGGATAAGGAGTATTGGTGTCTCCAAGGGGCGTTTGGCCTGGTTTGCTAACTACCCCTCTCAAAAAGTGCAGTGTATGAAGTACGAACATCTGCTTTCTCAGCCACTGCCTGTCACCAAGCGAGTACCCCAAGGCTCGATCCTAGGCCCCACGCTCTTTTCAATTTAAATCAACAACATAGCACATGAAACTCTCTCACCCATTTATATGCAGATGATACAGTCTTCTACTCAGCTGGCCCCTCCCCGGATTTTGTGTTAAACACTCTACAACAAAGCTTTCTTAGTGTCCATCAAGCTTTCTCTACCCACATCGAAATGGTACAGTACAATTCTTTATATGATTAAACCACTGATTTGGCGTTGTTGACTCTTCTCATCTGCAGTTAAAATAGACGTACAGGACTGGTGCACTGGATTCTTAATGTCATCCTATTTTAATCACCAAAGATTTATACAAATCTGGAATTATTTTAATCACCAGATATTTGGATATATTTAGAATGAGATTTTTGTTTTGGCATTTTCTCCATGTAGAGTTATGCAGTATTCGTCTCTGTTTGACAGTGTAATATTAGTTCATCATAGTACTAATTTTGTCCCATCACCCTGTGAGTTTTGCTAATAAGTTTATGAGTTTTGCCAATGGTTGACATCAGTTTCACTGATGGGATAAGGCCTTATAGAAAATGCCCCCCTTGGTGGGGGGGTCTGTGAGGACAGACAGTGAGTTTCCAAAGTAGTGCAATGTCAGTCTAATCTGCATCCCAAATTACAGCCTATACCATATTTAGTGCACCATAGCCCTGGTCAAAAGTAGTGGACTAAATAGGGAATAGGGTGCCATTTGGAACTCTAAAATGAACTCTAAAATGAACTTACTGGGTCTTACTGAGTCATCATTGAAGAGGGTCTGTCTGTGGAGAAGCTTGTTGGGACGGCCAGAGGCTAAATCTAAATCCCCCTTTTCTGTCAATAATTCTCTGCTTTTTCACAGCCTTGCTAATCCTCTTTCTGACTCGCCTCTTTTCATCACCACAACAGCTGCTTCAAACAATCAGGCAAAAGCGGTCATGCTATGTGTGTGTGTGTGTGTGTGCGTATCATACTATCTTCATATCGCAATATTTTGATCTATACTGAACAAAAATGAAAATGTTAACATGTAAAGTGTTGGTTCAATGTTTCATGAGCTGAAATAAGATCCCAAATAACATTTCCCATATACACAAAAAGCTTATTTCTCTTAAATGTGTTTACATCCTTGTTAATGAGCATTTATCCTTTGCCAAGATAATCCATCTACCTGACAGGTGTGGCATATCAAGAAGCTGATTAAACAGCATGATCAATACACAGGTGCACTTGTGCTGGGACAACACAATGCCACAGATGTCTCAAGTTTTGAAGGAGCGTGCAATTGGCATGCTGACTACATGAATGTCAACCACTGCTGTTGCCAGATAATTGATTGTTAATTTCCCTACTATAAGCCGCCTCCAACATCATTTTAGAGAATTTGGCAGTATGTCCAACCAGCCTCACAACCGCATACCACTTGAAACCGCACCAGCCCAGGATCTCCACATCCTTTACCTGCGGGATCGTCTGAGATCAGCCACCCAGACATCTGATGAAACTGAGGAGTATTTATGTCCGTATTAAAGTCTTTTGGGGGAAAAACTTATTCTAATTGGCTGGACCTGGCTCCCAAGTGGGTTGTCCTATGCCCTCCCAGGCCCAACCATGGCTGCAACCCTGCCCAGTCATGTGAAATCCATAGATTAGGGCCTAATTTATTTATTTCAATTAACTGATTTCCTTATATGAACTGTAACTTAGTAAAATCGTTCAAATTGTTGCATGTTGCATTTATATTTTTGTTCAGTATAGATGTGGGTCAGTACGCAGCAGACCGAGAGGGAGACAGTAGTGAAACACAGAGGGACATTGAGAAGTAAACAGAATGATAAGGGTGCTCAGCGCCCCCTTAATTCATAGCAAATTGACTTACAGTACTCCAACATAGACCATAACATTAACGCCATCGAAAGTCAAGATATCCCATAGTATGGGAACATAATAAAATGCACTGTAAACAAATCCTGAAGTTTGAATAATGGAGCTGAGCCCATAGCTGTACAGTGTGGAGATTATGCATGGAGCTAGCCAGCCAGAAAAGCAGGGAGGCAGGCTTAGGCCTGGTTGTGCTGACTCAGTGTTGGTGTAGTATAGCTGGGGCTTCGGGGGTTAATGCAGCTGGGGGCAAAGGTCTGATCCAGGTCCCATCGGTAGCCATCAGGACTTCAAAGAGTCCAAATGGCCATCTCCACTCGGCTCAGACTCACTGGGCAGCCCAGAAGTCCCAGCTCACAGGTCAAACTTATGTCATCTTTTATGAATCGCGCTTGCATTGATTGTGCCTGAATAGATTCATGAATACAGCCCTAATTCCGTATCACACCGAAACATATGGTTATTTTTCAAAGGCAGTGATTTCCCGACTTTTATGTAAAAGCGTTTTTTTTTCTCTCTCCTTCGCTATCATTCTCTCCTCTCTCTTTTCTCGCCTTCAATCTCTCACTCTCATTTGGCATAGAAGGCCACACTCATTTTCCCTTCAGATAGATTTCATTTTTCTTTTGCATAGTGATGAATTATTCAAAGTCCTGCCCATGTGAGCACTGCAATCAACTTACAGGAAGGAGCAGTACACGGAGAGTGACTTCCGAAACTTATGTCTCAAAAGATTTTTGTCTGCCACCTACAATTTATTTCGGATTAGATACCATAGTGCAACACAGTGTAATTTGCTAGGCCTATAGAATGCCTCAATAGAGCTACACTACAAAAGGTGAATGGTGTGCATTTACCATGTTACATATTCACTTGCAAATGTGCTATTGGTTTTTTCCATTCATGTATTTCCCAGTTTGTTTATTAATTTATGAATACACATGTTCATCCTTTTAATGATTCCCTCTCACTAGTCTCTATTTCCGTCCTTGTCTTTAAGTGTTGTGCGTGTTAGGCTCCCCAGCAGAGCGTGAAATTCAGATCCTCCCCTACAGTGGCGCGCTGACGCTGAGTGACAGAACACTGGAGAGCAATCTCATCTGTCTGAGTCTCTGTCACTCTTAACTCAAAACACTGTGTTTACATCTTCACATAAAGTATAGCTACTGCTACTACTGCTACTACTGCTATATAGTGTAGTAGGCTATGAATAGGGTAGCAAAGGGTCGGAAACTTTCCCAAAAATTTCCGTAAATTTTCCATGGGAAGTTAAGCCCAGGGATTTGGGGAATTTTGCTTAAATTCATAAAAAAATGTTTGCTTATAACAGTGAACCTTTTTTGTGGGATACACATAAGACAATTCTAAGTCTTGTGGCATATTTTGGTTAAACTATCCCCAATTAAATGGAACTGCAACCCTCTGCATTCACAATGCATTCTTCCATCACATGTGCAGTGCACTCTTCCATCACATGTACAGCTGATTCTCAAGATCTGGGACAGTATTGAGATGCTATTGAGCCCACACTACTACACTGTCTGAGCCAAGGACTACATTCTTTCTAAGTTTTGATTACAATACTGGGTGGGGTGAATACATTTTATATGACATACATGATTGTTTGTTATTAACTAGTAAATAGTAGCCTACAGCAAAGTGTGTTTAAATCATTTCTAACTTGGTAACAATTCATGCTAGTTAGTTTTTGCTACCATGTCTGTTTTAGCTTGCTTGAGCCTGCTAACTGAGGAGTGTTAATTCACCCGTTTCCATACAGGTATCATTTTAAAACATTTATCTTACAAAGGAGTTGTTTAATCTAACTCCTTAACTATTTATCTGTACATGGAATTGTATTTTTTTTTTTTTTTTTTTTTTTTACCCTAATCTTTACAGAAAAATGCCACGGGCACTATCTGATGTGTGGATGAATTTCACTGCAGCTAATGTAGAAGGAAAAGAAGTTGCAAAAACTGTGCAAAATTATATGTGAAGAATGCAACAATCAACCTCTGACAAAAGTCCCTCTACTTCTATTCGAGGTGAAAATTATGAATCAGACACCTTATCGATAGCAACAGCTCATGGTCCTCCTGGAATCAGATGTTCTTTTGACTCAATGGAGGAACGTAGTCATAGAAATGCTGATGAATGTCCTTCCTGCTCGAGCTGTGTATGCAACTGGTTCACCTCTAGGATGCTCACAGGCAATGTGTATTGGAAGACATTTCGGAATGTTCTTCGCCCAGCATACATCCCTCCAACCAGACATGCTTTATCTACTCATTTTCTGGATGCAGAGTTCAACAGAGTTCAAGTGAAGGTCAAGCAAATCATAGAGAAAGCAGACTGTATTGCAATCATCTCTGATGGGTGGTTGAATGTTCGTGGGCAAGGAATAATTAACTACATCATCTCCACCCCTCAACCAGTAATCTACAAGAGCACAGACACAAGGGATAAGAGACACACCAGTCTCTACATTGCAGATGAGTTGAAGGCAGTCATCAATGACCTTGGACCACAGAAGGTATTTGCACTGGTGACAGACAATGCTGCGAACATGAAGTCTGCTTGGTCTAAAGTGGAGGAGTCCTACCCTCACAACAGACCTATTGGCTGTGTTGCTCATGCATTGAATCTGCTCCTCAATGACATCATGGCACTGAAAAAAACGGATACACTATGAGAAAGCCAAGGAAATGGTTAGGTATGTGAAGGGTCATCAAGTGATAGCAGCAATCTACCTCACAAAGCAAAGTGAGAAGAATAAGAGCACCACATTGAAGCTGCCCAGCAACACCAGTTGGGGAGGTGTTGTCATCATGTTTGACAGTCTCCTGGAGGGGAAGTCTCTCCAAGAAATGGCCATATCAGTCTGACGATATGGACAGCCCCATCAAGAGAATCCTCCTGGATCATGTATTTTGGGAGAGGGTGGTAAGCAGCCTGAAACTCCTGAAACCTATTGCCGTAGCCATTGCACGGATTGAGGGAGTCAATGACATCCTGTCTGATCTTCAGACTGCTTGTAGATGTAAGAGAAGAAATTCGTACTGCCCTGCCCACTTCACTATTGCTGCAAGCAGAGGAAACTGCAGTTCTGAAATACATCAAAAAGCATGAAGTCTTCTGCCTGAAGCCCATACACGCCGCAGTGTACATGTTGGACCCCAAGTATGCTGGCAAGAGCATCCTATCTGGTGCAGAGATCAACAATACCTATGGTGTCACTATCGTGTTTTGCCACTTTGGCCTGGATGAGGGCAAGGTTTTTGGGAGTCTGGCGATGTACACTTCCAAGGAAAGGCTTTGGGATGGAGATGCAATATGGCAGTCGTGCCAACACATCTCATCAGCCACCTGGGTGGAAGGGACTTTGTGGATCTGATGTTCTTTCCCTTGTTGCCTCCATCATCCTGCAAATCCTACCATCAGCCGCCTCAGAGTGCAACTGGTGCTTGTTTGGGAACATACACACCAAAGCATGAAACAGGCTGACCAATACAATCTATTTTGTTGTTCAGTGACATCATCCCATGTGAAGAGTCAACTCATTTAAAGTTAAATTCGTAACTATATATATATATATTTTTTCTATTGGAAGGATTTAATCATTTGCAATTATGTCTACTTATGATAAAATGTTTATGTTTCTGCCTCCATATGATATGGTAAAATATATCCAATACAAAAAACATCTACATTTAAATGGTATTAATATTCATTTGCATATATTTCTGTTAATTCCCATATATTCCCATTAATTCCCAAGGAACGTTTCCACCTGTGAATATTCCCCAACTATGACCACTAGTATTTATTTTCATTTCTTTACACCACTAGTAAAAATCTATACACTTGTAGTTGACAGAATTAAACAGCTACCAAGGAAAAGTTGTACATATTTCACAATACAACCTTGTCATTGGTAAAGCATCCCACCATTGAGGCTCTGTGACCTGGCCTTGACCTGTGTCTGCATCCCACGGCTTGCCACCCTACCTGCTGAGCAGGGGGCGGATGGGCGGACCACCATCTGCTATTCCATCCCCTCAACACCAAGGACGTCTAATACTAGGACTGAGCATGAAGACCAGGGATGGTCAAAGAAGAAGAAGTGACAAAGAAGTGTCACACAGTGACAAAGTGTCTAACTCCTATAGAGCTGCACCAGAACTGATAAAGGCACAGATTGTGCCTTTAAAGTAGGATTCTGACTTTTAGGTGACAGGCTGTGCAAGGCTGCAGTGAGATCAGTCACCAAAACCAACAGTCAGCAGACAAGGCCAATGATCTCCATGCAAATCATGCCTGCTATGCAGCTTGTAGCTAAATTACTAGCAGCTGGTATTTTAAAAGGCATGCAAATATTATAGTTAGAGGAAGAAGAAAGTGTGCTCACTGATTGAATGAGAACATAGAGGGAGTCCAAAATGGCACCCAATTCCCTATATAATGCAGAGAACTCTGGTCAAAAATAGTACTTTATGTTTGGAATAGGGTACCATTTGGGATGCAGAAACGAGAAGGATCGCAAATCAGGACCAATCAAATGCTAACAAACACCATGCCCGCCAATTATTAAACCTCACTCAGACTTAATTCACTTTTGCTTTCAGTCTCCATTAATGTTCCCTCCCCAAACAATTTGGCACTGAGCAAATTTCAGGTCTGCAGAGCGCAAACTTGAATGTTGAGGAAATTCGAATCAAATTTTATTGGTCACATACATGTGATTAGCAGATGTAATTGCTGGTGTAGCGAAATTCTTGTGCTTCTAGCTCTGACAGTGTAGTAATATCTAACAAGTAATATCTATCAAATGACACAACATACATTATACACACAAATCTAAGTAGGAATGAATTAGGCTATATACATATGGATGAGCGATGTCAGAGCGGAACGGACTAAGTTACAGTAGAATAGTATAGAGTACAGTATATACATATGAGATGAGTAATGAAAGAAATGTAAACATTATTAAGTGACTAAGAGACCGTAGAATATTATAGAACACAGTATATACATATGAGATGAGTAATGTCAGATATGTAAACATTATTAAAGTGACTACTGTCCCCTTCCTTAAAGTGGCCAGTGATTTCTAGTCTATGCCTATAGGCAGCAGCCTCTAATGTGCTTGTGATGGCTGTTTAACAGTCTGATGGCCTTGAGATATAACCTGTTTAACAGTCTCTTGGTCCCTGCTTTGATGCACCTGTACTGACCTCACCTTCTGGATGATAGCGGTGTGAACAGGCAGTGGCTTGGGTGGTTGATGTCCTTTGATGATCTTTTTGGCTTTCCTGTGACATCGGGTGCTGTAGGTGTCCTGGAGGGCAGGTAGTTTGCCCCTGGTAATGCGTTTCAGCAGACCGCAACACCCTCTGGAGAGCCTTGCGGTTGCGGGAGGTGCAGTTGCCGTACCATACAACCCGACAGGATGCTTGCAATTGTGCACCTGTAAAAGTTTGTGGTTTTTAGGTGACAAGTCAATTTTCTTTAGCCTCCTGAGGTTGAAGAGGTGCTTGTTGCGCCTTCTACAGAACACTGTCTGTGTGGGTAGTCCATTTCAGTTTGTCAGTGATGTGTACGCCAAGGAACTTGAAGCTTTCCGCCTACTCTCCTGCGATCCTGTTGATGTAGATAGGCGGTGCACCCTCTGCTGTTTCCTGAAGTCCACGATCACCTCCTTTGTTTTGTTGACGTTGAGTGGGAGGTTGTTTTCTAGGCAAAACACTCCCAGAACCCTCACCTCCTCCCTGTAGGCTGTCTCATCATCATTGCTAATCAACCCTACTACTGTTGTGTCGTCTGCAAACTTGATGATTGAGTTGGAGTTTGAGTTGCTTGGCCACTCAGTCATGGGTGAGCAGGGAGTACAGCAGGGGGATGAGCACGCAACCTTGTGGGGCCCCAGTGGTGATGTTTTCTACCTTCACCACCTGGGGGTGGCCCGTCAGGAAGTCCAGGACTCAGTTGCATAGAGTGGGGTTCAGACCCAGGGCCTCGAGCTTAATGATGAGCTTGGAGGGTACTATGGTGTTGAATGCTGAGCTATAGTCAATAAACAGCATTCTTTCATACAGTGGGGCAAAAAAGTATTTAGTCAGCCACCAATTGTGCAAGTTCTCCCACTTAAAAAGATGAGAGAGGCCTGTATTTGTCATCATAGTTACACTTTAACTATGACAGACAAAATGAGAAATAAAATCCAGAAAATCACATTGTAGGATTTTTTATGAATTTATTTGCAAATTATGGTGGAAAATAAGTATTTGGTCATCTACAAACAAGCAAGATTTCTGGCTCTCACAGACCTGTAACTTCTTCTTTAAGAGGCTCCTCTGTCCTCCACTCGTTACCTGTATTAATGGCACCTGTTTGAACTTGTTATCAGTATAAAAGACACCTGTCCACAAACGCAAACAGTCACACTCCAAACTCCACTATGGCCAAGACCAAAGAGCTGTCAAAGGACTCCAGAAACAAAATTGTAGACCTGCACCAGGCTGGGAAGACTGAATCTGCAATAGGTAAGTAGCTTTGTTTGAAGAAATCAACTGTGGGAGCAATTATTAGGAAATGGAAGACATACAAGACCACTGATAATCTCCCTCGATCTGGGGATCCACGCAAGATCTCACCCCGTGGGATCAAAATGATCACAAGAACGGTGAGCAAAAATCCCAGAACCACACGGGGGGACCTAGTGAATGACCTGTAGAGAGCTGGGACCAAAGTAACAAAGTCTACCATCAGTAACACACTATGCCGCCAGGGACTCAAATCCTGCAGTGCCAGACGTGTCCCCCTGCTTAAGCCAGTACATGTCCAGGCCCGTCTGAAGTTTGCTAGAGAGCATTTGGATGATCCAGAAGAAGATTGGGAGAATCTCATATGGTCAGATGAAACAAAAATATAACTTTTTGGTAAAAACTCAACTCGTCGTGTTTGGAGGACAAAGAATGCTGAGTAGCATCCAAAGAACACCATACCTACTGTGAAGCATGGGGGTGGAAACATCATGCTTTGGGGCTGTTTTTCTGCAAAGGGACCAGGACGACTGATCCGTGTAAAGGAAAGAATGAATGGGGCCATGTATTGTGAGATTTT
This sequence comes from Oncorhynchus kisutch, assembly GCF_002021735.2. Classification (NCBI taxonomy): domain Eukaryota; kingdom Metazoa; phylum Chordata; class Actinopteri; order Salmoniformes; family Salmonidae; genus Oncorhynchus; species Oncorhynchus kisutch. The sequence continues at coordinate 58,902,975 of NC_034184.2, read as the reverse complement.
GAGTGAAAACCTCCTTCCATCAGCAAGGGCATTGAAGATGAAACGTGGCTGGGTCTATCAGCATGACAATGATCCCAAACACACCGCCCGGGCAACAAAGGAGTGGCTTCGTAAGAAGCATTTCAAGGTCCTGGAGTGGCCTAGCCAGTCTCCAGATTTCAACCCCATAGAAAATCTTTGGAGGGAGTTGAATGTCCGTGATGCCCAGCAACAGCCCCAAAACATCACTCCTCTAGAGGAGATCTGCATGGAGGAATGGGCCAAAATACCAGCAACAGTATTCAGATAAACTTTTGTTATTGACCAAATACTTATTTTCCACCATAATTTGCAAATAAATTCATAAAAAATCCTACAATGTGATTTTCTGGATTTCTTTTCTTATTTTGTCTGTCATAGTTGAAGTGTACCTACGATGAAAATTACAGGCCTCTCTCATATTTTTAAGTGGGAGAACTTGCACAATTGGTGGCTGACTAAATAATTTTTTGCCCCACTGTAGGTATTCCTCTTGTCCAGATGGGATAGGGCAGTGTACAGAGTGATGGCGATTGCATCGTCAGTGGATCTCTTGGGGCGGTAAGCAAATTAAAGTGGGTCTAGGGTGGCAGGTATGGTAGAGTTGATATTATCCTTGACCAGTCTCTCAGAGCACTTCATGATGACAGAGGTGAGTGCTATGGGGCGATAGTCATTAAGTTCAGTTATCTTTGCCTTCTTGTGTACAGGAAGAATAGTGGCCATCTTGAAGCATGTGGGGACAGCAGACTGGGATAGGGAGAGATTGAGTATGCCCGTAAACACACCAGCAAGCTGGTCTGCGCATGCTCTGAGGACGCGGCTAGGGATGCCGTCTGCGAAGGTTATACACATTTTACTCCCGTCGGCCACGGAGAAGGAGAGCCCACAGTCCTTGGTAGCGGACCGCGTAGGTGGCACTGTTTTCGGATGACTGCCTTGCCTGGTTCACCAATTACTTTGCAGACAGAGTTCAGTGTGTCAAATCGGAGGGCATGCTGTCCGGTCCTCTGGCAGTCTCTATGGGGGTGCCACAGGGTTCAATTCTCGGGCCGACTCTTTTCTCTGTGTATATCAATGATGTTGCTCTTGCTGCGGGCGATTCCCTGATCCACCTCTACGCAGACGACACCATTCTATATACTTTCGGCCCGTCTTTGGACACTGTGCTATCTAACCTCCAAACAAGCTTCAATGCCATACAACACTCCTTCCGTGGCCTCCAACTGCTCTTAAACGCTAGTAAAACCAAATGCATGCTTTTCAACCGGTCGCTGCCTGCACCTGCATGCCCGACTAGCATCACCACCCTGGATGGTTCCGACCTAGAATATGTGGACGTCTATAAGTACCTAGGTGTCTGGCTAGACTGCAAACTCTCCTTCCAGACTCATATCAAACATCTCCAATCGAAAATCAAATCAAGAGTCGGCTTTCTATTCCGCAACAAAGCCTCCTTCACTCAAGCCGCCAAGCTTACCCTAGTAAAACTGACTATCCTACCGATCCTCGACTTCGGCGATGTCATCTACAAAATGGCTTCCAACACTCTACTCAGCAAACTGGATGCAGTCTATCACAGTGCCATCCGTTTTGTCACTAAAGCACCTTATACTACCCACCACTGCGACTTGTATGCTCTAGTCGGCTGGCCCTCGCTACATATTCGTCGCCAGACCCACTGGCTCCAGGTCATCTACAAGTCTATGCTAGGTAAAGCTCCGCCTTATCTCAGCTCACTGGTCACGATGGCAACACCCATCCGTAGCACGCGCTCCAGCAGGTGTATCTCACTGATCATCCCTAAAGCCAACACCTCATTTGGCCGCCTTTCGTTCCAGTACTCTGCTGCCTGTGACTGGAACGAATTGCAAAAATCGCTGAAGTTGGAGACTTTTATCTCCCTCACCAACTTCAAACATCAGCTATCTGAGCAGCTAACCGATCGCTGCAGCTGTACATAGTCTATTGGTAAATAGCCCACCCTTTTCACCTACCTCATCCCCGTACTGTTTCTATTTATTTACTTTTCTGCTCTTCTGCACACCAATATCTCTACCTGTACATGACCATCTGATCTTTTATCACTCCAGTGTTAATCTGCAAAATTGTAATTATTTGCCTACCTCCTCATGCCTTTTGCACACATTGTATATAGACCCCCCCTTCGTTTTCTACTGTGTTATTGACTTGTTAATTGTTTACTCCATGTGTAACTCTTTGTTGTATGCTCACACTGCTATGCTTTATCTTGGCCAGGTCGCAGTTGTAAATGAGAACTTGTTCTCAACTAGCCTACCTGGTTAAATAAAGGTGAAATAAAAAAAAATAAAAATAAAAAAATCCTCAAAGCATGCCAAGAATGTGTTTAGCCTGTCCAGAAGCAAGACGTCAGTCTCGGCGAAGTGGCTGATTTTCCTATTCTAGTCCGGGATGGTCTATAGTCCCTGAGCCGTTGAAATGCGACTCCACTTTCTCTCTATACTGATGTTTAGCTTGTTTAATTGCCTTGCGGAGTGAATAACTACACTGTTTATATTCTGTCCAGTCGCCTTGCCATGGTTGAATGCGGTGGTTCGCACTTTCCACATTTTCTGGTTAGGGTAGGTTTTAATAGTCACAGTGGGTACTACATCCTATATACTTCCTTATAAACTCAGTCACCGTATCTCTGTATGTGTCTAGATTATTTTCGACAGGCTACCCAGATCATATCCCAGTCCACGTGTTCAAAACAATCCTGAAGCTTGGATTCCGATTGGTCAGACCAGCGCTGAATAGTACGAAGTACTGGGCACTTCCGGTTTGTTTCTGCCTATAGGATGGGAGGAGCAAGATGGAGTCATGGTCAGATTTGCCAAAAGGAGGGTGGGGGTGGGCCTTGTAAGCATTCCGGAAGTTTGAATAGCAATGGTTGAGAGTCTTAGTAGCACGAGTAGGACAGTCGATATGTTGATAGAACTTCATCAGCCTAGTCCTCAGATTTGCTTTGTTAAAATCCCCAGCTACAATAAATGCAGCCTCAGGATATGTGGATTTCAGTTTGCATAAAGTCCAGTGAAGTTCTTTGAGGGCCGTCGAGGTTTCGGCTTGAGGTGGGATGTAAACGCCCGTGGCGATGATGGAGGGAAGTTCTCTTGGGAGATAATATGTTCACCATGTAATTGTGCGGTATTCTAGGTTGGGTGAACAAAAGTAATTGAGTTCCTGTATGTTCCTAGAATTACACCATAAGTCGTTAATCATGAAACACTCCCCTCCGCCCTTCTGCTTCCCGGAGAGATATTTATTCCCGTCTGGGCGATGTAGAAAAGTTTTGCGTGAAGTAAACATGCAGGAAAAGGGAACGCAGATCGGGCATCCTTCTGAAGATTCGTAAGCGAGCGAGTAAACTCCCACTGCCATCTGTTCGTCTTGCTAACGTGCAATCATTGGATAATAAAATTGATGACCTACGATTAACATTATCCTACCAACGGGACATTAAAAACTGTAACATCTTATGTATTACAGAGATATGGCTGAATGAAGATATGGATAATAAAGAGCTAGCGTGATTTTCCATGCACCGGTAGAACAGAGACTCTACCTCTGTAAGACGAGGGGTGGGGGTGTGTGTTTATTTGTTAATAACAGCTGGTGCGCAATGTCTAATATTAAAGAAGTCTCGAGGTATTGCTCACCTGAGGTAGAGTACCATATGATAAGCTGTAGACCACAATATCTACCAAGAGAGTTCTCATCTATATTATTCCTAGCAGTCTATTTACCACCATAGAACGAAGCTGGCACTAACATGGAATCCAAACCGGCTGCGCACGTGCGCCATCGTGCGCTATCGTGCATAAATGTATTTTGCCCCCCATATCAAACACGATCACGACACGCAGGTAAAATATCAAAACAAATTCTGAACCAATGACATTAATTTGGGGACCGGTCAAAAGCATTAAACATATATGGCAATTTAGCTAGCTAGCTTGCACTTGCTAGCTAACGTTAATGGGTCCTATTTAGCTAGCTTGCTGTTGCTAGCTAATTTGTCCTGGGATATAAACATTGAGTTGTTATTTTACCTGAAATGCACAAGGACCTCTACTCTGACAATTAATCCATACATAAAACGGCCAACCGAATCGTTTCTAGTCATCTCTCCTCATTCCAGGCTTTTTCATCTTTGAACTTATATGGTGAATATATCTAAACTTTCATTGTATTACCATGACAACCATCAACAAAGTTAGTCTTTCAATCCCCCACGTGGGTATAACCCATGAGGAGATAGCATGTGGGTACCTGCTTCTATAAACCAATGAGGAGATGACTTTCAGCGCGATCTGCGTCAGAAATAGGAACGACTTCTATCTTAGCCCTTCGCGTCGTAGACACTCGTTGGCGCGTGCGAGCAGTGTGGGTGCAATAATTGAATAACATGGATTTCTACATTTATTTTGCGATGCTCGCGCAGGTGACGTGTCCGGTCTGGTCAGCATGTAAGACCGCTCTCAACCAACTCTATAAGGCCATAAGCAAAGACAAATGCTCACCCAGAAGCGGCGCGCTTAGTGGCCGGGGACTTTAATGCAGGCAAACTTAAATCAGTTTTACCACATTTTTACCAGTATGTCACATGTGCAACCAGAGAAGAAAAATCCTAGACCACTTTTACTCCACACACAAAGATGAATACAAAGCTCTCCCCCGCCCTCTATTTGGCAAATCTGACCATAATTATATCCTCCTGATTCCTGCTTACAAGCTAAAACTAGAGCAGGAATACAGAAGTGGTCAGATGACGAGGATGCTACACTACAGGACTGTTTTGCTAGCACAGACTGGAATATGTTCCAGGATTCATCCAATGGCATTGAGGAGTACACCACCTCAGTCATCGGCTTTACCAATAAGTGCATTGACAACGTCGTCGATTGTACGTACATATCCCAACCAGAAGCTATGGATTACAGGCAACATCTGCATCGAGCTAAAGGCTAGAGCGGCCGCTTTCAAGGAGCGTGAGACTAATCCGGATGCAAACAAGAAACGCGCCAATACAGGATTGAGATTGAATCCTACTACACCGTCTCTGATACTCGTCGGATGTGGCAGGGCTTGAAACTATTACGGACTACAAAGGGAAAACCAGACGCGAGCTTCCCAGTGATGTGAGCCTACCGGACGAGCTAAATTCCTTTTATGCTCGCTTCGAGGCAAGAAACACTGAAGCATGAGAGCACCAGCTGTTCTGGATGACTGTGTGATAACACCATCGGTAACCGATGTGAACAAAATCTTTAAACAGGTCAACATTCACAAAGCCGCTGGGCCAGACGGCTTACCAGGACGTGTACTCAAAGCATGCGCGGACCAACTGGCAAGTGTCTTCACTGACATTTTCAAGCTCTCCCTGACTGAGTCTGTAATACCTGTTTCAAGCAGACCACCACAGTCCCTGTGCTCAAGGAAGCGATTGTAACCTGCCTAAATGATTACTGCCCCGTGGCACTCAAATCGGTAGACATTAAGTGTTTTGAAAGGCTGGTCATGACTCACATCAACAGCATCCTCCCGGACACCCTAGACCCACTCCAATTCACATACCACCCCAACAGATCCACAGGTGATGCATTCTCAATCGCACTCCACACTGCCCTTTCTCACCTAGACAAATGGAACACCTATGTGAGAGTGAGTGTTCAACACCATAGTGCCCATGAAGTTCATCACTAAGCTAAGGCCTCTGGGACTAAACACCTCCCTCTGCAACTGGATCCTGGACTTCCTGACGGGCCGCCCCCAGGTGGTAAGAGTAGGTAACAACATGTATGCCACGCTGATCCTTAACACAGGGGCCCCTCAGGGGTGTGTACTTAGTCCACTCCTGTACTCCCTGTTCACACATGACTGTGTGGCCAAACATGACTCCAACACCATCATTAAGTTTGCTTAAGCCACAACAGTGATAGGCCTGATCACCGGCAATGAGACTGCCTATAAGGAGGTCAGAGGTCAGAGAGGAGGTCAGAGAACTGCCAGTATGGTGCCATGATAACAACTTCTCCCTCAATGTCAGCAAGACTAAGACTAAGGCCCCCATTAACATTGACGGGGCTGTAGTGGAGCGGGTCGAGAGTTTGAAGTTCCTTGGTGTCCACATCACCAACAAACTATCATGGTCCAAACATACCAAGACAGTTGTGAAGAAAGCACGACAAAACCTTTTCCCCATCAGGAGACTGAAAAGATTTGGCATTGGTCCCCAGATCCTCAAAAGGTTCTACAGCTGGACCATCGAGAGCATCCTGACCGGTTGCATTACCACCTGGTATGGAAATTGCTCGGCATCTGACCGTAAGACACTACAGAGGGTAGTGGTAGGTTCCTGCCATCCAGGACCTATATAATAGGAGGTGTCAGAGGAAAGCTCATCAAATTGTCAGAGACTCCAGTCACCCAAGCTATAGACTGTTTTCTCTGCTACCGCATGGCAAGCGGTAATGGAGCGCCAAGTCTAGGACCAAGACGCTCCTCAACAGCTTCTACCCCCAAGCCATAAGACTGCTGAACAATTAATACAATCGCCACTGGACAATTTACATTGACCTCCCCCCTCCCTTTTGTACACTGCTGCTACTCGCTGTTTATTATCTATGCATAGTCACTTCACCCCCACCTACATGTACAAATTACCTCAATTAACCTGTACCCCCGCACACTGACTCGGTACCGGTGCCCCCTGTATATAACCTCATTATTGTTATTCTTATTGTGTTACTTTTTATTTTAGTCTACTTGGTAAATACTTTCTTAACTCTTCTTGAACTGCACTGTTGGTTAAGGGCTTGTAAGTAAGCATTTCACAGTAAAATCTACACTTGTTGTATTCGGCGCATGTTACAGATAAAGTTTGATTGGATGTACTGAGAATCCTGCTGGCTTTACCGGAATAAGGTCGGCTTCCGGAATAAGTAAAATTTCTCTGGGGTGAGTGAACAAAGGATCTGCTCCAGGGAAGTCGTATTCGTGGTCGTAATGCTGGTAGTTCGATTACTGTTTCCACAGTAGAGCAAAACGTTGATAGTGTTAACTAAAGGGGAAAACTGTAGAAAGTTGAGTGAAGTTCAATCTCGTGCTTATCTGCTGGGGATCATATTTCTTCTGTGTGGAAGTCCGAGGGGAGCTGCACACCCGCGCGCAGCTTAGAGGGAACATTGGTCTCCAAGCTTACTCAAAAGGAAGAATGTAGGTTTGAGGATTTTCTTTCACTCACATCGGTTGCATCCCAATTGGCATCCTATTCCATATATAATGCACTAAATTCTGAACAGAGCCTTATGGTACACTATATAGAGAATAGGATGCCATTTGAAGCGCACACATACTTAATATATTTTATCCCAGATTGATTGGTCAGTCTTTTCAAGTGTTGCCATAGATCTGGCCAATCCTAACGCGCTGCTTCGAAGCGATAATCAATCTGATCGAGCAGGAGAGCTGGGAAACAGGCGAGGGTGTCTATGATGGTGCCTGTACTACACCTAAATGTTATATATTTTCTCTCTCCTCTGGTCTGCTGTAGTGTGTGATGATGTCCTATACATAAAGAGGTCACGTCATGGTCGTGCATTTCATCACAGGCCTCTGTGTGGGTGGAGAATCACACTGCTCATTAGCAATCTGGGGAGGGAGAGGGAGAGACTAAACTCCCTCTCTCTACGTCAATTTGAAGCTGTACAATCTTTTTTAAATGTAAGATTCTCCAGAGTAACAGGTCTTATGAAATCTCTTGTATAACTCAAATTCCCCCTTGACAGGCATCATTTATTGATATATTCCTCACTGGAAATGTGTGTGCAGCAATATGTAATAATTGAGAGGTTTAGTGCATAATGTAATTAAGGATTTCCCCTTACACGGATACACTACTGTCTGTTTATAAGACATACACACAGGAACACAAGTACAGGCACACAGGGCACACACACATGCAAATATATCACTCCGCATCCATTTCGTCCCTTGATTGCTGTGATTCATTCCACTGCACATTCTCCAGTGTTAGAGTGGTAAAGCGGCCTTCACTGGTTCTAACAGCAGACCTATAAGCTTGCTGCCAGATCTCAGCAAACTGTTGGAAAAAATGGTGTGTTGACCAAATACAATGTTACTTCTTTGTAAAAAAAAATTAACAACAGACTTTCAGCATTCTTATAGAGAAGGGCACTCAACATGAACTGCACTGACACAAATGACTGATGACTGAAAAAACGTATAAGAAGATTGAGGGAGCTGTACTGTTAGATTTCAGTGCAGCCTTTGATATTACTGACCATAACTTATCTGTTATGGCTTTTCAACCTCAGATTGCCATATCGGGGATTCAGAACTATCTAATAGAACTCAAGGGGTTTTCTTTAAAGGATGCTTCTCTAATGTCAAACATGTAAAGTGTGGTGTAACACAGGGCAGCTCTCTAGGCCCTCTACTCTTTTCTCTTCTTACCAATGAACTGCCACTGGCATTAAACAAAGCATGTGTGTCCATGTATGCGGATGATTCAACCTTATATGAATTAGCAACCAAAGCTAATGAAGTCACTGAAACCCTTAACAACTAGATGGAGTCTGTTTTGTAATGGGTGGCCAGTAATAAACGGGTCCTGAACATCTCTTAAACTAAGAGCCTTGTGTTTGGTTCAAATCATTCCCTAAGTTCTAGACAGCTAAATCTGTTAATGAATGGTATGGCTGTTAACTTCTTATGGCTGTGGGCAGTATTGAGTAGCTTGGATGAATAAGGTACCCAGAGGTTCCCAGAGTAAACTGCCTGCTACTCAGTCCCAGAAGCTAAGATATGCATATTATTAGTATATTCGGAAAGAAAACACTAAACACTAAATGTCAACAGTCTTTAGAACCTTGTTTCATGCTTCTACTGTGAAGGAGGGGGGAATGAGAGGGGAATGAGTCAGGGGTCTGGCAGAGAGCCACAAGCTGGTGACACTCATTCACGTGAGAGCGAGCTCTGTTCCATTGCATTTCTACAGACAAAGGAATTCTCCGGTTGGAACATTATTTAAGATTTATGTTAAAAACATCCTAAAGATTGATTCTATACATCGTTTGACATGTTTCTACGGACTGTAACGGACCTTTTGACATTTCGTCTGCTCATCTGCTAGCCCGTCATTAATTTTGATTACTGGGCTGAACGCGCTAACAAAAAGGAGGTATTTGGACATAAATTATGAACTTTATCGAACAAATCAAACATTTATTGTGGAACTGGGATTCCTGGTAGTGCATTCTAAAGAAGATCATCAAAGGTAAGTGAATATTTCTAATGCTATTTCTGACTTCTGTTGACTACACAACATGTCTGATATCTGTTTGGCTTGTTTTGGTCTCTGAGCGCTGTACTCAGATTATTGCATGGTTTGCTTTTTCAGTAAGCTTTTTTGAAATCTGACACAGCAGTTGCATTAAGGAGAAGTTTATCTAAAGTTCCATGTATAACACTTGTATTTTCATCAACATTTATGATGAGTATTTCTGTAAATTGATGTGGCTCTCTGCAAAATCACTGGATGTTTTGGAGATTTTTAAAAATAAATATAAACTTTATCGAATGAAACATACATGTATTGTGTAACATTAAGTCCTATGAGTGTCATCTGATGAAGATCATCAAAGGGTAGTGATTAATTTATCACTATATCTGCTTTTTGTGACTCCTCTCTTTGGCTGGAAAAAAATTGCTGTTTTTTTCCTGTGAATATGCACTCGCCTAACATAATCGTTTGTGGTGCTTTCGCCGTAAAGTCTATTTGAAATCGGACACTGTGGTGGGATTAACACGAAGTGTATCTTTAAAATGGTGTAAAATACTTGTATGTTTGAGGAATTCTAATTATGAGATTTCTGTTGTTTGAATTTGGCGCCCTGCACTTCCACTGGTTGTTGTCATATCGATCCTGTTAGCGGGATCTCAGCCATAAGAAGTTTAAACAAGTTGAGGTGACTAAATTACTTAGATTACTACCATAGATTGTGAAACATATAGATTCAATGGTTGTAAAGATGGGTAGAGGTATGTCCGTAATAAAGAGATGCTCTGCTTTTTTGAACCCACACTCCAAAAAGCAAGTCTTGCAGGCTCTAGTTTTTGTCTTATCTTGATTATTCCCCAGTCGTGTGGTCGAGTGCTGCAAGGAAAGACCTAGATAAGCTGCAGCTGAACCAGAACAGAGTGGCACGTCTTGCTCTTCAATGTAATCAGAGGGCTGATACACAGTTGAAGTCGGAAGTTTACATAAACTTAAGTGGGAGTCATTAAAATGAGTTGTTCAACCACTCCACAAATGTCTTGTTAACAAACTATAGTTTTGGCAAGTCGATTAGGACATCTACTTTGTGCATGACACAAGTAATTTTTCCAACAATTGTTTACAGACAGATTATTTAACTTATATCTGTATCACAATTCCAGTGGGTCAGAAGTTTACATATACTAAGTTGACTGTGCCATTAAACAGCCTGGATTTTTTTTAGAAGCTTCTGATACTTTAATTGACATAATTTGAGTCAATTGGAGGTGTACCTGTGGATGTATTTCAAGGCCTACCTTCAAACTCAGTGCCGCTTTGCTTGACATCATGGGAAAATCCAAAGAAATCAGCCAAGACCTTTCCAAACACCAGAAGGTACCACGTTCATCTGTACAGATAGTAGTATGCAAGTATAAACACCATGGGACCTCGCAGCCGTCATACCGCTCAGGAAGGAGACGAGTTCTGTTTCCTAGAGATGAACGTACTTCCATGCAAAAAGTGGAAATCAATCACAGAACTCCAGCAAAGGACCTGGTGAAGATACTGGGGGAAACAGGTACAAAAATATCTATATCCACAGTTAAACGAGAAATGTTCTCTGGTCTGATTAAACAAAAATAGAACTGTTTGGTCATAATGACCATTGTTATGCTTCGAGGAAAAAGGGGGAGGCTTGCAAGCCGAAGAACACCATCCCAACCGTGAAGCACGGGGTGTCAGCATCATGTTGTGGGGGTGCTTGCTGCAGGAGGGACTGGTGCACTTCACCAAATAGATGGCATCAAGAGGGAGGAAAATTATGTGGATATATTGAAGCAACATCTCAAGACATCAGTCAGGTTAAAGTTAAAGCTTGGTCACAAATGGGTCTTCCAAATGGACAATGGCCCCAAGCAAACTTCCAAAGTTGTGGCAAAATGGCTAAAGGACAACAAAGTCAAGGTATTGGAGTGGCCATCACAAAGCCCTGACCTCAATCCTATAGAATATTTGTGGGCAGAACTGAAAAAGCATGTGTGAGCAAGGAGGCCTACAATCTGACTCAGTTACACCAGCTCTGTCAGGAGGAATGATCCAAAATACACCCAACTTATTTTGGGAAGCTTGTGGAAGGCTACCCGAAACGTTTGACCCAAGTTAAACAATTTAAAGGCAACGCTACCAAATAGTAATTCAGTGTATGTAAACTTCTGACCCACTGGGAATGTGATGAAGGAAATAAAAGCTGAAATAAATCACTCGTCACGCCCTGGTCTTAGTATTTTGTGTTTTCTATATTTATTTGGTCAGGCCAGGGTGTGACATGGGTTTATTTTGTGTTGTGTTTATGTATGGGGGTTTTTCGTAGGTTTTGGGATTGTGGCTTAGTGGGGTGTTCTAGCAAAGTCTATGGTTGCCTGAGGCGGTTCTCAATCAGAGGCAGGTGATTTTCGTTGTCTCTTATTGGGAACCATATTTAGGCAGCCATATTCTTTGAGTGTTTCGTGGGTGATTGTTCCTGTCTTTGTGTTAGTTGTCACCAGATAGGCTGTATAGGTTTTCACGTTCCGTTTGTTGTTTTTGTATTGTCGTGTTTATTCGTCTTTAAACATGTATCGTATTAACCACGCTGCATTTTGGTCCGACTCTCTTTCGACGGAAGAAAACCGTAACAACTCTCTACTATTATTCTGACATTTCACATTCTTAAAATAAAGTGGTGATCCTAACTGGCCTAGGACATGGAATTTTTACTCTGATTAATTGTCAGGAAATGTGTAAAACTGAGTTTAAATGTATTTGGCCAAGATGTATGTAAAAGTCCGACTTCAACTGTATGTGGTAGTAGTTCCCTAACAATTAAAGTAGAACTGACAGCATTTTTGCACCATCAAATCTTATTAAAATCTGTTAATATATTGACACTTTCTTTTTTTGATATTGCTACTTTGCAAATATGCAAGTAGCTATTTCACTAACGTTTACACCTTCTGTAGAGACCTATCCACTTAGCAAGATGTGGCTGGGGGTTGTAGCATTTCTTTCAATTTAGACAAGTGTGTCTGGGTAAGCGGCATCTAATATTGATCAAATATTTTTATCTGGACACTTTGTTTTGATATTGCTACTATGCAAATATGCAAGTAACCATTACACTGTACTGTGTACACCCTCTGTATTTTTTTTTTTTATTATTTTTTTTTAACCTTTATTTAACCAGGCAAGTCAGTTAAGAACACATTCTTATTTTCAATGACGGCCTGGGAACAGTGGGTTAACTGCCTGTTCAGGGGCAGAACGACAGATTTGTACCTTGTCAGCTCAGGGGTTTGAACTCACAACCTTCCGGTTACTAGTCCAACGCTCTAACCACTAGGCTACCCTGCCGCCCCACTCGTGCATGTCGTATCTCGTGCATGTGACAAATAAACTTTGATTTTATTTGATATAGTGTGTGTTTACCAGAGACAGTAATGTGAACGACAACATGACCTGCACCAAGGTCAGATTAGGGATACAGTATAGGCCAAGGACTATATAAACTGTATTTTTACCTGGAGTTTTTCCTACTATTTTTACTGCTTTTATTCTTGAAACTGTGGTTGTTTTCTACACTACTCACATGTGAATCCCTAAAGAGATGTGTGGGGCTAAGGCTTAAGAGGGTGTGAATCATGCTGAATGGGTGTAGACAAAGAATGGCTCTCAAGTAATAGTACCAAAACATTCAAGGGGTATTTTCTCAATAGTGGGGATACAAGTATATCAACTTTCAATGCAAAATGACTTTCCCATTGTTCCTCAAATGCAGTTTATGATGTACCATTTAGTAGCTCGTAGTCTCTACTTTTATCGAATGTAAAAAAACACAATTTCAAATTTTGCCACATAAGACCCGAATCGAGGTGGTCAGTCAATATATATCCTCCAAAACACGAGGTTCGAGGGGCATTATCACATTTATACAACGGGTTACTAACATATTCTAATAACGATTGAAATATTTTCATTACAAAAACTTTATTTTGATGAATTTATTCATACTATTTCATCCTTCCACAAGATATAGTCCCGAACACAAATGGTCGTTCGGTTGCCAGAGACGCGACACTGTCATTAAGTCTTTTTGTTCTGTATCTATGGACGTGAACCAGTCATTCGTTCACATGTTCCATTGCCATACTGGCTGGCAACATTCTTATCTCTTGCTTGCCAGCTAGCCAACTACGACTAACTTACAGTCACTTCAAACAGTGCAGCCAGAATAACAGCAAAGTAGCTGCATTTGCATTTGATTAAGCTGTTTTCTAGTGAATAAAAAAAAAATCCATAACAACGTGTTAATGAAGCGCAATTTCGCCTGGCATAGAAAGTGTGTTCTTTGTATATATCCATAAAAATTATGCCAGCTGATTCATGATTTCGAATGGCTGACAAAATCTGTCAACCCGTCAGTCTCCTCCCAACATGTTCATTACTATGGGACAGCTGGAAATAAAAGTTCAATATTGAAACTATGTTGCAAATGTTGGAGAGACAGACGGTAAGGTTTAAACAATTCTCCTCTGATGAAAACCAAATGCTAGGCTAAAAATAAATTGGAGTAATAGTGGAGATCAAGTTTATAAATTGCCTGGCTGGGCTGATTAGGCAGTCGATTGCGCAGTGAGATGAAACAGAGTAAATAGGCATTTAAAGGTCACAGCATTAGCAGGTGGTAACTTGAGGAATGGACACTGGCTGGAATAAGGTTTTAGCCAATCAGCATCCAGGAATAGACCCAACCATTTAATAATTCCCTATAACGCACAGGATAATTGCACAGTATAATTAAATGGCTATGAAGTTAATTCTTACATGTTACTATTTTTGAGCTGCTTTTGAAAGCAAAAGTTTAATTGATAACATTGGCATTGTTGAACCCTATTTTCATAATAGCAAGTTAGAATGATGGTTTCGTTAGCTAAACAAAAGTATGTTTGTTTGGTTACCAATGCAATTACCGTAGCTAGTTAGTAAACTAGCTAGCTACTTCAGTGGTTGTTATATTTCTACTGGCAAATGAATACATTTCTGCCTGCAAATATGTTCATATCTAGCCATGGGATAAATCAACTCAGAGCTCTATGTGTTCTCTGGAAAATAATGCAGATCAGAGTGGCAGTGGGTCGTAAACCTTTTAATGGTTGAATATTTTATTTACCCATTCCCATTGGATCTGTTTTGCCCTATAACCACGAACAGTTTTGATGCCTTTGAATAGATCTCTAGAAATGAAAGTGATAATAACACCTAGTATTCATAAAACAATTGGTCATTTTACAGGAAATGCTTTAAAGTGTAGTTTAAGTTAAAGGTCCTGAATAGTAATTCTGAAAAGTACTTTTTCTCTCACGGCTAACTACTAGGAAGTTTGAAAAGACAGGTTGAGTGGGCGGGTTGCTTATATCCATGAGCTCACGTTGACTGACAGCTCCTTGAAAAGCCTATGTTCAGTAACTTGTTGCAACTTAGATGAAGTGAGAAATTTGGTGATACACAAAGCAACTCAAACAACATTGAAATTGCATCAATAATATACTTCCCATTTGGCATGTCTCTTGTGATGCGGATCACAGCAGCACTGACGGATGTGCTGACTTGATGTTTGGAACGACTCTTGTGGGGGCTAAATCAGAATTAGTTAGGTAACATAGTTAAATAAGTTGTTTTATTTACATAGTATGCTTATGTGAGATACTTGTCATTAGAATGTCTCCTTTTGGACTATACTACTCACATTTATTGAATATTATATGAATCCTAAAAAATGCAACGTCCCATTTGGGTGCAATCAATTAACTTAAATTTTTAGAGTTCAAATTATCTTCCAACAAAATTATGTTTCAGTAATGCTAATCTTATCTATTTTCAACTACAGAAAACATTTGAGAACAATTGGAGATGGTGGGTGTTGAAATCCTCTCATACTGCTTGAGGTGAAATGATTCGGTTGTGGTTATACACCAAATCCCAGTAATATGTACTTGGAACAGAGACACTAGATCACTCCATCTGATTGAGAGGATAACTAAATCACAGAGGGACTATGGAGAACAACATATTAAGCCATTAAGTCATTGTGTACTGTTTACAAAATGTATTATAAGCTCTTTCACAGAGGTACATAGGGGATGCGATTAGGATGGTGTACAGTATCGCATGATGCTATTGCTCTTCCAGGAAGGAGATAAACATGGAGTGGGCGCTAATCACATCTCGGGATATACAGTGCCTTCAGAAAGTATTCACACCCCTTCACTTTTTCCACATTTTGTGTCACAGCCTGAATTTAAAATGTATTAAATTGAGATTTTCTGTCACTGGCCTACACACAATACATCATAATGTCAAAGTGTCAAAGTATATACTTCTTTTATGTTTACAAATGAATAAAAAATTTAAATCTGAAATGTCTTGAGTCAATAAGTATTCAAACCCTTTGTTATGTCAAGCCTAGATAAGTTCAGGAGTAAACATTTTCAATACAATTCACATAATAAGTTGCATGGACTCACTCTGTGTGCAATAAGTAGTTAATATGATTTTTGAATGACTACCTTATCTCTGTACCCCACACATACAATTATACGTAAGGTCCCTCAGTCGAGCAGTGAATTTCATACAGATTCAACCACAAAGACATGGGATGTTTTTCCAATGCTACGCAAAGTAGGGCACCTATTGGTTGATGGGTAAAGACTTAAAAAGCAGACACTGAATATCCCTTTGAGCATAGTGAAGTTATTAATTACACTTTGGATGGTTTATCAATACACCCAGTCACTACAAAGATAGACGTGCTTCCTAACTCAGTTGCCGGAGGGGAAGGAAACCGCTCAGGAATTTCACCATGAGGACAATGGTGACCTTAAAACAGTTACAGAGTTTAATAGCTGTGATAGGAGAAAACTGAGGATGGATCAACAACATTGTACTTACTCCAAAATACCAACCTAATTGACAGATTTAAAATAATTAAGCATGTACAGAATAAAACTATTCCAAAACATGCTTCATGTTTGCATCAAGGCACTACAGTAAAACTGCAAAAAATGTGGCAAAGCAATTAACTTTTTGTCCTTAATACAAAGTGTTATGTTTGGGGCACATCCTATACAACACATTACTGAGTACCACTGTCCATATTTTCAAGCATAGTGGTGGCTGCATCATGTTGTGGGTATGCTTGTAATCGTCAAGGACTTCCAGCAGAACACAAGGCCAAATCTGACACACAAATCTTGCTTACCAGTGAATGTTCCTGAGTGGCAGAGTTACAGTTGACTTGAAGATCTATGGCAAAACCTGAAAATGGTTGTCTAGCAATGATCAACCCAACAACCCATTTGACAGAGCTTGAAGAATTTAGAAAAATGAATGGGCAAATGTTGAACAATCCAGTTGTGGGAAGCTCTTAGAGACTCACTTTAACTGCTGCCAAAGGTGCTTCTACAAAGTATTGAGTCAGGGCTGTGAATACTTATGTAAATGAGATATTTCTGTATTTCATTTTCAATATATCTGCAAAAATGTCACTTTATGGGGTTTGTGTGTAGATGGGTGAGAAAACAAATCTATTTAATCCATTTTGAATTCAGGCTGTAACACAACAAAATGTGGAATAAGTCAAAGGGTATGAATGCTTTCTAAAGGCACTATAAGAGCTGCTTCTTGCACTCACACAATAGCTGCTTTACATGTATGTGTGTGTACTGTATATACACTACATATACAAAAGTATGTGGACACCCCTTCAAATTAGTGGATTCGGCTATTTCAGCCACACCAGTTGCTGACAGGTGTATAAAATCGAGCACACAGCCATGCAATCTCCACAGACAAACATTGGCAGTAGAATGGCCTTACTGAAGAGCTCAGTGACTTTCAATGTTGCACCATTGTAGGATGCCACCTTTCCAACAAGTCAGTATGTAAAATTTCAGCCCTGCTAGAGCTGCCCCGGTCAACTGTAAGTGCTGTTATTGTGAAGTGGAGAAGTCTAGGAGCAACAATGGCTCAGCTGCGAAGTTGTAGGCCACACAAACTCACATAACAGGATCGCCAAGTGCTGTAGCGCGTAACAATCGTCTGTCCTCGGTTGCAACACTCACTACCGAGTTCCAACTGCCTCTGGAAGCAACGTCAACACAATAAATGTTCATTGGTAACTTCATGAAATGTGTTTCCATGGCCGAGCAACCGCACACAAGCCTAAGATCACCATGCTCAATGCTAAGCGTCGGTTAGAGCGATATATCACACTTCACGATCTGGCAGTCCGACGGATGGATCTGGGTTTGGCTGATGCCAGGAGAACGCTACCTGCCCAAATGCATAGTGCCAACTGTAAAGTTTGGTGGAGGAGGAATATGGTCTGGGGCTGTTTTTCATGGTTCGGGCTAGGCCCATTAATTCCAGTGAAGGGAAATCATAATGCCACAAATCAAATCAAATCAAATGCATTTATAAAGCCCTTCTTACATCAGCTGATGTCACAAAGTGCTGTACCGAAACCCAGCCTCAAACCCCAAACAACAAGCAATGCAGGTGTAGCAGCACGGTGGCTAGAAAAAACTCCCTAGAAAGGCCAGAACCTAGGAAGAAACCTAGAGAGGAACCAGGCTATGAGGGCTGGCCAGTCCTCTTCTGGCTGTGCCGGGTGGAGATTAGAACAGAACATGGCCAAGATGTTGAACATGGCCAAGTAACTACATTGTAGTTGTACTACATTGTAGACGATTATGTGTTTCCAACGTTAAGGCAACAGTTTGGAGAAGCCACTTTCCCGTTTCAGCATGACAATTATCCTGTGTACAAAGTGAGGTCCATGCAGAAATGGTTTGTCAGGATCGGTGTGGAAGAACTGACTGGCCTGCAGAAAGCTCTGAGCTCAATCCCATCAAACACCTTGGGGATGGATTGGAACGCCGACTGCAAGCCAGGCCTAATCGCCCAACATTAGTGCCCAACCTCACTCATGCTTTTATGGCTGAATGGAAGCAAGTCCCGGCAGCAATGTTCCAACATCTAGTGGAAAGCCTTCCAAGAAGAGTGGAGCCTGTTAATGCCCATGATTTTGGAATGAGATGTTTGATGAGCAGGTGTCCACATACTTTTGGTCATGTAGAGTATATTGTGTGTGTGTGTATGTATGTTTGCAGATTTTTTTTGCCCAGTTTTAAATTCGGTCTTATTAACCAATGCTTCTGTTTTTCTCGAAGGTTGAAGGTAGTTAGGGTATAAGTGGGGAATCAGCAGGGATTATTCTCACTCGATCTTTGCTTAACAGATCCACTACAATTTTACTGTGTGCAGCAACAGAGCTACAGGATACACTCAACTCTGTTGCGTTTTGGAACACCTGTTACTGCCATTTCCTGCAATCTAGAGCAGGTGTGTTGCCTTGCAGTCATTCTGATTTCCATGTAAAATAACATTTTGAGTGACTCAAATGTCACCCATGATATTTGTTTGGTATGGAAATGCTCATCATTTTTGAAAAAGCACTTCCTGGCTAACTACTACTACACAATTGTGCACCCTATTCGGGGACCTGTTTTGGCTCAGGAGCACAACTTTCAACTACTTTCAGCTGAAGTTATACAAAAACCTCTGAAAAATCTCTTTAAATCATGTCAAATTAGTTTTGAATGCTTGCTAAATGCACTTTACATACGCTATCCTCCTGAGTGGCGCAGTGGTCTAAGGCATCACTACAGACCCAGGTTTGATCCCAGGCTGTGTCGTGACCGGGAGTCCCATAGGGCGGCACACAATTCACTTTCATTGCAGCCACATACATACAATATAGCATTATCCCTTTGATTGTTATAGAATATAGAATTTCTTCTCACATCTATGTGCTCCTCCTCTCACCTTTTCCCTTCGCTTGTGGACTTCAGTGCACAACAGATCAGCTGTCTGTGACTAGGCGAAAAAACCTTTCCAAGCCAAACCTTCATATCATAACCGCTACACACAGCCTACATCATTGTCCCCCTATTATAATGTCATAGTCAACATAGCTACTAGAACTAACATATTAGTAAACCCGCTAAAATCATGCAGTACAGTCAGCAAGGAGTTTAGCAGTTACACCAGCAGGCCCTGGTGACAATAAATTAATCAAGCCAAAAGCTTACCTTGACTTGGAAGAGTTCCAGTGTTGGATAGTCATAGCCAGCTAGCTATCATTGCATCCCTCTCTGTTTGAGCCGAGTGTTTGAGTAGGCTAAACTAGCTAGCTGCATTCTCTAGCTATATAAGTGACAGTGAAAGTGAAAAAAATATGAAATATAGTTAGTGTTCTAGCTTCTCCTTCATTTTTTTATAAATAATTTTCTTGAACTGTTAAATGATTGTCTTTTTCTCTTTGAGTCAACTACTCACCACATTTTATGAAGTGCTAGCTAGATGCAGTTTATAATTTCAGTACTAGATTAATTCTCTGATCCTATGATTGGGTTGACAACATGCCATTTCATGCTGTAAGAGCTCTGATAGGTTGGAGGATGTCCTCCGGAAGTTGTCATAATTACTGTGTAAGTCTATGTAATGGGGTGAGCACCACGAGCATCCTAGATTTTGTATTGAAGTCAATGTACCCAGAGTAGGACAGAAACTAGCTGTCCTCTGGCTACACCATGCCACTACCCTACAGTGCTGTTGAGGCTACTGTAGACCTCCATTGCAAAACAGTGTGGTTTAACGAATTGTTGGTTACATGTAGTGTATTCGAAAAGTATTCAGACCCCTTCCCTTTTTCCACATTTGTTATGTTACAGCCTTATTCAAAAATTGATTACATTGTTTTTTTCCCCTCAATCTTTTTTCTACACACAATACCCCATAATGACTAAGCAAAACAGGTTTTTATTTTTAATTAATTTGTAAAAATGTCTAAAAACCTGTTTTGCTTAGTCATTATGGGGTATATATGAAATATCACATTTACATAAGTATTCAGACCCTTTGGTATGAGACTCTAAATTTAGCTTGGGTACATCCTGTTTCCATTGATCATCCTTGAGATGTTCCTACAACTTGATTGAAGTCCACCTGTGGTAAATTCAATTGATTGGACATGATTTGGAAAGGCACACACCTGGAAACACAAGGTCCCACAGTTGACAGTACATGTCAGAGCATAAATCAAGCCATGAGGACAAATTAATTGTCTGTAGAGCTCTGAGACAAGATTGTGTCGAGCCACAGACCTGGGGAACGGTACCAAACATTTCCGCAGCATTGAAGGTCCACAAGAACACAGTGGCCTCCATCATTCCTAAATGGAAGAAGTCTGGAACCACCAACATTCTTCCTAGAGCTGGCCGCCCGGCCAAACTGAGCAATTGGGTGAGAAGGGCCTTGGTCAGGGAGGTGACCAAGAACCCGATAGTCACTCAGAAAGAGCTCCAGAGTTCCTCTGTGGAGATGGGAGAACCTTCCAGAAGAACAAACATCTCTGCAGCACTCCACCAAATCAGGCCTTTATGGTAAGAGTGGCCAGACGGAATCCACTCCTCAGTAAAAGGCACATGACAGCCTGCTTGGAATTTGCCTAAAGGCACCTGAGAAACAAGATTCTCTGGTCTGATGAAACCAAGATTGAACTCTTTGGCCTGAATGCCAAGTTTCACATCTGGAGGAAACCTGGAACCATTGGTGGTGGCAGCATCATGCTGTGAGGATGTTTTTCAGCGGCAGGGACTAGGAGACTAGTCAGCATCAAAGGAAAGATGAACAGAGCAAAGTACAGACAGATCCTTGATGAAAACCTGCTCCAGAGCACTCAGGAATTCAGACTGGGGAGCAGGTTCACCTTCCAACAGGACAATGACTCTAAGCACACAGCCAAGACAACGTAGGAGTGGCATCGGGAGAAGTCTCTGAATGTCGTTGAGTGGCCCAGCAAGAGCCAGG
Source organism: Oncorhynchus kisutch (assembly GCF_002021735.2). Lineage (NCBI taxonomy): Eukaryota > Metazoa > Chordata > Actinopteri > Salmoniformes > Salmonidae > Oncorhynchus > Oncorhynchus kisutch. The sequence continues at coordinate 58,881,683 of NC_034184.2, read as the reverse complement.
ACTTGAACATCTTCAACATCTCTGGAGCGACCTGAAAATAGCTGTGCAGCCACGCTCCCATTCCAACCTGACAGAGCTTGAGAGGATCTGCAGAGAAGAATGTGAGAAACTCCCCCCAAAAAATTATTTGACCTTTATTTAACTAGGCAAGTCAGTTAAGAACAAATTCTTATTTTCAATGAGGCAGAACGACAGATCGGGGGTTTGAACTTGCATCCTTCCGGTTACTAGTCCAACGCTCTAACCACTAGGCTACCCTGACACCCCAAGTGTGCCAAATTTGTAGTGTCATACCCAAGAAGACTTGAGGCTGTAATCAATGCCAAAGGCGCTTCAACAAAGTTCTGAGTAAAGCATCTGAATACTTATGTAAATGTAATATTTCCATTTTCAAGTAGCCTGTTTTTGCTTTGTCGTTATGGGGTATTGTGTGTAGATTGATGAGGGGGGAAAAAACAATTTTAACCATTATAGAATAAGACTAACAAAACAAAATGTGGAAAAAGTCAAGCGGTCTGAATAATTTCCAAATGCACTGTATATTTAGTATAGTTTAAACTAAAAAAGGAGATCTTTTTAAATGTTGAAATATTAAACAGTTTCTGAAATTCACTGAAGACGATGGTCCTGAGGAACTTGAGGAGTCCTGAGGAGCCTCCACTGTCCTATGTAAATCCCATTGTTGGATACAATCAGGTGGTATATCTTAGTACGCAATCAGGTGGTATACCTTGTTATAGTAATGAATAAATAATTGTCCTATTATAGAATGTGTAAAATACACAACAAAAAGGAATTTGCATTATGTGAACTGGAATTACATTTTGTCTCACAGGTGGCCAATAAGAGCTATCTGAAAGCCACGCCCCTAATAAGCCAAGCCTCCTGAAAATCAAATAATTGAAGGATTACATTATAAAAGACACAGCTGCTAGGTCAAATCATCATGACAGTAAAAAATACCCAAATGATGGTTCAATTAACCCATGATTGGGTAATCCAAACTGACTGGGTCAAAATAACACAGTGTGTGTTCGATCCAACGTTTGCATAGCTCTGGGTTACCAAATAACCTAAATTGCATTGTTTTTAACCAGCATTCTATTTTATTTTATAACTTTTACTTTTAAGCCACTACATTCCTCTCATGAACTTTTCAAATCCCTCCAGTCGGGCTTCCGGGCCATGGATAGCACTGAAACTGGCGTGGTAAAGGTACACTTAAAAAAATGCTGCGTATAAAACAACCCAATTTGGGTAAATATTGGACAGAATACACGTTGAGTTATTTTGACCCAGACAGTTGGGTCACAAACGACGCATTTCGCAACACACGTTTTGAAAAAGCACGTGATCAAACGAAGCTTCGGACGTCATTGATGACGTACTTCTGATAAAGTCATACACGCATCGGCATACTGCTTCGAAGTTAGCTGCTTGGCGATTTCGATGCATGCCTCGGAGCGCTGGCATCAAACGTAGCGTCACTACCAGTACGAATGAAGTTATATGTAATTTTGCCAAATTCTTGTCCTAATCCACCCCTGATTACGTCAGCGAGTGAGTGCAAGGTCCTTCATGAAGACAGAAAAAGGGCTATGTCTCTATTTGCCATTGACAGCCTAGTCTAGATTAGCGACTTTAGTAAATATATCAATGGGATTAGTCTTTCAAAAAAGGCTATACCGCTTTAGCTCGCATTTGGGATGAATGAATCAAATAACAGGGTTGGGAATCAATCTTTACGTGATTGATAATGAAGTCCTCGTCAGTTGAAAGCAAAGCGATACAGTAAGTGTCAGGTAACATGATAAATAGGTGGCCCACCCAGACACAGGCGACTGTGGCCCCATACACACTTTGTTTGATGCACAGCACATTTAACACAATGATTGTGATACAACAGATGTTTGTGATGCAACAAGAGAGTTTGTCTGCACACATTCCTTTACACAACCACTGTGCAGTGTCTCCCGCAACTATTGTGCCAAATGAATTGTACGTCAGTTGTACAAATGGAGTGTGTACATAGCCTGTGGTGACTGTAACAGCTGCACATTGTTTTTTACCAGTTCTGTGATCTGTACTGTTTAGTCTTTCAATTGTTTTCTTTGGTGCGAATGAATAAAACCTAACAGCTGGAATTCCATTCCAGGTGGCATGGCTCTATGGGAGGGGAGGTTAACGGTAAACACACGCTAGTAAGGAAGGGGTTAACAGAGGGACACTTTGTTGGCAGTTGCCTACAGTAGCGGTGGGAGAGGTTACATCATAGGCCAGCTCCTGCATCTCGTCACCTGAGGAAATTATCCTCCCCTCTGGGCCAGCATCCAGGAGACGTGCCCCCCCCATAAGACAACGTCTGTCTAAATTAGGAACACAGCTAGCCTGCTTGCACAACCCCGCACATGCGCACACACACTCATACAGTGACACAATGCAGCTTCGCATTACAAAAGCCTCCTCTTCATGATGGATCTCATGTTAAAAGCAGCTCAACAAGCTGTCAAGAGCAGCGTCATAGTGCTACAGTATTAAAACCTCCCGGTCGTTACACTACACTACTGCCTCTTCCAGCTAGAGGCTACTGTGGAAAAGAGCAATTGGGGCATCCTCATTCAGCAGCACTGACTATGGCTTCCATTCCAAATAGCACCCTATTCCCTAATTGGCTTTGGTCAAATGTAGTGCACTATGTAGGGAATAGAGGTTCCATTCGGGATGCAAAAATGGAAGCCTGTAGTGTGTCATAAAGGGTGTGATCACTGCGCTGGGTTACAGAACTCATAAGTTCTTGTTGAGTTGTCTACAATCAGCTCTGCAACAGAAATACAAAAATCTTTCCCAACACAACATTGCAGGTTTGCAGCAAACCACAAATCCAAACAAATTAATAGCCAATAAATAATGTTAAACAAATAATCAATCATTGAACCTGCAACACCCCCCAATGAAATCCCATTGTATCATCCATACGATGGAGGACATATCAGTGTAAGATTTCATGGCTGGTCACATTTAGACTGACAACATAACAACAAGGTCTCCTTATAGAGCTATGACTACCACAACCTTTCTAATTCTCTCTTTTCCCTCTGTTCCATGAGCGTACTAGCTACGCCACCCCTCCCCAGTGCTTCATTTGAAAATTGGGAGGTGACGGAACAAAAAGTGAGAAGGACAAAAAGTGACCTTTTATACATTTTAAGGTGTTTTCACACCTGGTCCCTTTCAGAAAAGGTTTGGGAACTCAGTGCAGTTCGCTTACATTTTTTCTGCAGTGTGAATGCTTCAAAAGAAACTCAGAACTCTCAAAAGAATCCTCGAAGCGAACGGACCTGGAGAGGTCGTCTGAGTTCAGTTCACTTGAAGTCTGTGGTTCAGTTCCCTTTTTTTAGTGCAATGTGAACACAAAGCTCTCCAGGTTCACTTATCATTATTTCAACACCAAGCACTATAAGCCACTGCAACACCTTTCCCTTGCAATTCCCCCTCACATTTGTGCCGCAAACTAAAAAAAAACATGATGTACAGGTTGGTGGTACATTTTGAGTATAAGCTTTTCAATTGAAGCATTATTTAATCTGCAATTCTTCTTCTTGCTTTTGATCCTTTTACCAGTATTTTTTTTTACATGTAAATAGGATATTTTGGTTATGATTAGTATGTCCTATTTTGTAACTAAATGCAGACTATTAGCTTCCAGAATGTAGGTAGGGACATCCCTGGCTGTCCAATAACAGGTTCTGATGGTATGGCTTCTCCTCCACTGTGCATCTACTCAGAGTGCATTGAGTAAATGTTGGAAAAAGATCTTGGTTATTTTCTAAACATTACAATGTGAATGCAAAGGGGACTCAGTCCACACAATGTTTTAAATGAACTAGCAAGATAGCTGAATCCTCATTCAAAGACAAGGGCAGTGTGAATACAAAGATAATAGTTATTTAGCTTTTTTTTCCCCCACCCAGAGTTCACTTTAAAGAGGACTGAAATCACCCTTAGATGACTGGAGACTTTTTTTATACCTCACAAATGATCGAAATGACTACTTTGACACTGACAAACTGAGATCAATAAAAAAACGACCTTGTCCTCCTGAATCCTTCAATAGCCCAGGCCTAGGTGTGTGGAGACATACTGTAGGAGGAAATTACAGTCCTAAAAAAGCTTTCACTTACTCATCCAATGATGCGCAGCTCACTCACCAGCGATGGCGGATGTTTTAGCCTACTTTGTAAAGCAATACGGTTCGCTCAATAGGCCTATTTGGAAGTTTATAACTTCGTAGCCTGTAGAGAGATTAGTTGTATATTTACAGCTGAATCCATTTGCTTTCCAACCTGCATTTTCCAGCGATTGTATTTGAAATATTGCGAAAGGCCTGTTTTTGTCGGCATGCTGTTTACTGACAGATTTGCAGGGCGTTCCCGACTGCAGGTATGCCTCGTGATTGGGCTACGCACAATCCACAGCTAGGCTATTTAAAAAAAATATACACTGCTCAAAAAAATAAAGGGAACACTTAAACAACACCATGTAACTCCAAGTCAATCACACTTCTGTGAAATCAAACTGTCCATTTAGGAAGCAACGCTGATTGACAATACATTTCACATGCTGTTGTGCAAATGGAATAGACAACAGGTGGAAATTATAGGCATTTAGCAAGACGCCCCCAATAAAGGAGTGGTTCTGCAGGTGGTAACCACAGACCACTTCTCAGTTCCTATGCTTCCTGGCTGATGTTTTGGTCACTTTTGAATGCTGGCGGTGCTTTCACTCTAGTGGTAGCATGAGACGGAGTCTACAACCCACACAAGTGGCTCAGGTAGTGCAGCTCATCCAGGATGGCACATCAATGCGAGCTGTGGCAAGAAGGTTTGCTGTGTCTGTCAGCGTAGTGTCCAGAGCATGGAGGCGCTACCAGGAGACAGGCCAGTACATCAGGAGACGTGGAGGAGGCCGTAGGAGGGCAACAACCCAGCAGCAGGACCGCTACCTCTGCCTTTGTGCAAGGAGGAGCAGGAGGAGCACTGCCAGAGCCCTGCAAAATTACCTCCAGCAGGCCACAAATGTGCAGGTGTCTGTTCAAACGGTCAGAAACAGACTCCATGAGGGTGGTATGAGGGCCCGATGTCCACAGGTGGGGGTTGTGCTTACAGCCCAACACCGTGCAGGACGTTTGGCATTTGCCAGAGAACAACAAGATTGGCAAATTCGCCACTGGCGCCCTGTGCTCTTCACAGATGAAAGCAGGTTCACACTGAGCACGTGACAGATGTGACAGAGTCTGCTGCCTGCAACATCCTCCAGCATGACCGGTTTGGCGGTGGGTCAGTCATGGTGTGGGGTGGGATTTCTTTGGGGGGCCGCACAGCCCTCCATATGCTCGCCAGAGGTAGCCTGACTGCCATTAGGTACCGAGATGAGATCCTCAGACCCCTTGTGAGACCATATGCTGGTGCGGTTGGCCCTGGGTTCCTCCTAATGCAAGACAATGCTAGACCTCATGTGGCTGGAGTGTGTCAGCAGTTCCTGCAAGAGGAAGGCATTGATGCTATGGACTGGCCCGCCCGTTCCCCAGACCTGAATCCAATTGAGCACATCTGGGACATCATGTTTCGCTCCATCCACCAACGTGGCGTTGCACCACAGACTGTCCAGGAGTTGACGGATGCTTTGGTCCAGGTCTGGGAGGAGATCCCTCAGGAGACCATCCGCCACCTCATCAGGAGCATGCCCAAGCGTTGTAGGGAGGTCATACAAGCACGTGGAGGCCACACACACTACTGAGCCTCATTTTGCCTGGTTTTAAGGACATTACATCAAAGTTGGATCAGCCTGTAGTGTGGTTTTCCACTTTAATTTTGAGTGTCACTCCAAATCCATAAATTTGATTTCCATTGATAATTTTTGTGTAATTTTGTTGTCAGCATATGCAACTATGTAAAGAAAAAAGTATTTAATAAGAATATTTCATTCATTCAGATCTAGGATGTGTTATTTTAGTGTTCCCTTTATTTTTTTGAGCAGTGTATATAAACTATGAATCCTCTGTGGCTAAATTATAGGCCTACTCCTGGAGTAGTAGTCGGAATGATTTAATTTCTTTCTGAACAGACAGGAGTAATTCTATAACTTTGGCAAATGTATTTCAATTTATCACAGGTGCTGCGGCACCTCCAGCACCGTTACCGCGGCTATGATTCTATACCGGAAAAAAATGATGAAGTGCAACGCTGGAGAGATGAGAGTTGCAGGGTCATATCTATCAGAGGGAGAGAGATCATAGAAAGTTCATCTCAGTCTAGTTCTACGAGAGATACAGGTGCGCTTCTCTCTCTCTCTCAACACAGCAATGGCCATGCGTTGGTCTACATAGGCAACAATGTTGCTCAAAACATAAAGCCGGGCCGGTCCAACACGAATCAATTCTAAGAATATCAGGCAAGTTGTCACATGATGATTTTTTTAGGGGCAGCAGAATTACACAGGAGTCAACTTGAATTAACTCTGATTAACTGATTTCTTTTATTGGAATTTTTACATTGCAAAGAATATATATTTTTTAAATGCCACAAGAGGTACCGGATCCTGACAAATGAGTTCCGGATCGAAACAGTCCAGACCTAAGAGGTGCTGGATTCTGTTCCGGTAGGGTCAGACTCAAATTAAGCACCGCCCCTCCCCCATCCTGTTAATCATGTTTATTGACTTATGCTTTAAGGGCAATTAGAGGATGTTGACACACCGGTGCCCTGTGGTCTGCTTCATAATGTGATTCTGTATGAATCGATATATGCCATCGACACCAAACGCTCCTTGTCAGCTATCTTCTTACCCAGACAACAAAGCCCCAGATACAGTTCCACACTTAGGGTTACACCACTAACAACCGCATATATTTATATGTGGTGGTCTTGTTCTTATAGCTTGTCTTGTACTGTTCTTGAAACCCAAGTGAGGGTACAAACACAGCATGTTGCATAATAACACAATTATACTAACTAACTGGCTGACTGAGCTGCTACAATAGAGAATTTATATATGGTATAACTATGGAAAATTCTTAATCATGACTGTGAAAGAAGTGCTAACTGGGTGTAGGATTGCAAAATACCAGTAACTTTCCCAAAAGGCCACGTTTTCAAAGAATTCTGGTTGGATTCCTGGAATTTTTCCACTGGGATTTCTAGAAAACTGGGATTTTTGGAAAAGTTACAAGAATTTTGTCAACCCTCCCTGTATGACAACTATGTCCACAAGTGCTGTAATAATTATATGAAGTAAGACAAGGTGATGAGTGAATCTCACTGAGACAGGCAGAGAGACACAGAGGGACCTTTAGTAAGTGGATTTGAGCATTAGAGAAAGCTGCCAGGGTAAAGGTCACAGAGCCAAGGGTTTTCTACTGTGACTCTCTCTGACTGTTGTAGAAAAGCATTTATTCCCAACATGGAGGTCTGATCAGTCTGACTGACAGACACAAACACACACAGGGACTGTCTTAAGACATAGGCTTTAGCTTGAAGGGCTAACGAAGTTGCTTACATATACAGAAGGCTAATGTGCGGTATCCAGAGAAGAGAGATAACCACTGTGATAGATAAGCCAGTTGACATGTTTCATGCTGACCGTACAATTCCTCTGACACGCCATCACAACAACATTATGAGTTACCAATACTTCCCCTTCCATCTTTATCTGTTTTACCTACTCAGCACAAGGCCTTCAAGGTCCCAAACAGTCATTCTGATTCCCATGAAAAATACCTTTTTGAGTGACATTGTTTTGAGTGATATTTTTAGGTGAAAGAAATGCTCAAAATGTCCATTTTTTTTCTCTCTCAAAGCTAACTACCAGGACGTTTCAAAAGACAGGCTGAGTGGGCCTTGACTGACAGCTCTTTGAAAAAAACTGTCAAAAACCTTGGATGAATTGAGCAGTGATGCAGGAAAATCATCTCAAGCGAATTTAGTGATACACTAAGTAACTCAAACATCATTGAAAAATTGAAGAAACTTGATGATAAAATGTAGAAGCAACAGACATTTTCCAAACTTTGGTCATCATACTTTGATCTGGTTTCATCCAAATATCATCCATGTCATGATTTTGACTGTTCATGACCTTTCAGACTTTGAACGTGATCTAATTTAAGATTGACTGCGTCATCCTTTTCCTGCTCAAATGTGGTGTGTGTGCGAGAGAGAGAGAGCTGATTAATGGCTTGATGCCCACAGAGGGAGCATTCACAGCTGAGGTGGACATTGTTTGCATATTCTTAGGATCTGAAACTAGCAGCCCTCCTGTTTGCCAGATCAAGTCCCTCATTTTTTGGCGCACCTGACAGAATTTGAATGGGCAACCTTTCAGCTTCAGGTCCCTCTCCTTAGCAGCTGGTGTACCTACCAGGTTAGCTACAGGGTTAATAAAAAGGTTTGAAAATTAGCGGTCAGGGCTGGGTGTCTAAGGCTCTACACGCTCCTGGATTGTGTTAGGGTTCGTTCCTTACGTCCTTTGTTAATCATTTGGTGGAATTAGCATTATGACAATATCTTTAATTAAATCATTCAACAACCTTCATTAATGCAATTGCAGACAGAAGTTGACAAGCAGGAACATAGCACGCATGTTTCTGAGTAAGTTCCACCTCAAACAAAAGGTCTCAAGTTGTTTTATTAAACCGAAGTCCCGCCTTAGTGATGTCACTGACGACATCATTACCTTTTTACTCCTGAGACCAAAACCCTGCATCCATAGCTATACAAACATAGAGTTTGTGTTTTATCTAAAAGCTAGGCAATAAATGTCCCCTTCCCAAAGTTGATTTATTGTGGAATGGCTGAGTAGTCTCTTATCTCCCACACTCTCCTGCAGAGTTCTGTCTCAGTCACACATTGTGAGAGAGGGAGTGAGTCAGTGAGTGAGAGAGAGAGAGAAAACAACCGTGGAACAATTCTAAAACTATATAATTAATATATATATTGTTAATCTGTAGTCTAGGACCCTATAAATGTAAGGAGGGAGGGGTCTTATAACCCCTCCCCTTCTATTAATATAACATAAGCATAATCAATTATTCTAATACATCCAACATTTTGTACAGCCCCAAATCATGACCGCTAGGTGAATCCTGACAATTGCATCTCTGTTCTGCCACCTGCCACCTCTGGATTCTTGGCCGGCCTAACCCTATGGGAGGTCAGCTCCTGCTCAGCCCAGTCAAACATCTCTCTGTCCTGGCAGCCCGAGGGTGAAATCAGCTTCCCCCGATGCTATGACAGCAGAGTCCCTGCCCATCTTCTAAAAACGTCTGGAACCATACCTCTTCAAATAATATCTTAAATAAGACATATCAGTCCGTCGTATCACCCCTTGTCTTTTCCTACTAGCGCTGACTTTATTGAGAAAACATGTAGCCTACTTACCACGACGGTGATTTGTTGTTGTCTCGCCTAGCTATCATAAGATGACTACGCTAACTGTAAATTGTTAAAAGCGTCTGCTAAATTACTAAAATGTAATAAGGAGCGAGGAGTATCCTAGCAGAACAGGCTAGGAATGCTTCCACTGCACAAAAACAAATGCAGAGTGCTTTACGGAACAACTGTGTCAACAAGGAAATGCATATGTTGTACTTCGGGCAACTGGGTTCAAACACGCACAAAACACAGCATACACGCTTTGCCTTCACACAAAAGCTTAATCCTATGCCAGCTGTTAAGAGTTATTTTTTGCATTGCACATTGTTTTATTGTAACGCATTTTTTTTTTTGATATATTTTTGAAAAACATGCCTTTATAATTCATTCATAGTGGTTTAATAAAAATGTATAACTGTTGCTTATTTAATATTAACATACTCAGATAGGTCCATTTGAAACAGTATTATTTGCAATAGTTCACACCTCCAATCGCAAAACACATAAGGCCTATCCCAAAACTAAACCTTTGAAAATAGAAGCTTGACAGAGTTGGCAATGTCATGAGAGAGATCTATCCAGAACCCAAGGATGAGAGTCTAACATACGTCCCAAATTACATGCTATTCCCTGGCTCTGGTCAAAAGTTGTGCACTAAATAGGGAATAAGGGTGCCATTTGGGGATCACCCTTAAACAAAAAGCCCTGGCATGTCAGTGCTCTCCATGGCAGTATACTGATTACCCTGACTAAGCCAGTTTCTGCTGCCTGTGCATGCTCTCTCCCAGATAGTCCCATCTCTGCCAGCACCACTGAGGGCTTTTGGGTGTCTTTGCCAGTGCCAGTATTTCATGCTTTCGACATGCAGGCTTTCAGTCTGCTTTTCCAGCTATAGTGTGAAAACACATTGGGAAACAGAGCGGAGCTCCTCTTCTTCTCTCTTAGACTCATTACAGTACAAAAGCACACTTCTCATTCATAATAAATTGATACATTTCCTTCTGAATGATGCAATGTCGTTCATTTAATTGAATTCTGGTCTGCTGTGCATTTGCCAAAATGTGTCAGTTTGTTTTATTGTTTGATGTACCAAAGAAGGGGGGAGAGGATATAAAATAAAATAAATTAAAATAAGGAAATACATCTTAGAAGCATGACAAAAATAAGTTGAACTCTACACTGTAAATAAAACATGTCCGGTCATTTTTACGGTAAATTACTGGCAGCACAGAAGCCAGTATATTTCTGTTGATTTACAAGACCTTTACTGTAAGAGTGCATTAAGGGAAGCACAGTGGTAAATTAACAGTGGTAAATTAACTGTTTTAGATTGACAGTGCAGGTAGCTAGTGCCAACAAAAGGGAGTATTTCTGTTACATGTATTTGATATTGATATTGCAATACCTATTTTGTATTTAGCATTTCACTGTCCGGAACTACAATTCATGTAGCCTATTGGTGACAGAAAACACATTTACTTTGTATTATTATTTCCAATACAAATGTATACTTGCAAGTAGGCCGCTTAACTAGGAAATTGATTGGTAACGTAACAGTATCTTTTTACTTGCTATGACTGTGGTATATTCTTGTTGACCTTAGCTTAATACATTGATTGTAAGTCGCTCTGGATAAGAGCTTCTGCTAAATAACCAAAATGTAAAAGGAAAACTTGCAAAGCACACAGCTGGGTATGATTCTAATGAGCACCACCCCTAAACAAGGCCAAATTTGATGAAAACACAAATAGTTTGAAGGCGGGGCTAATTAGAATAATACCCAGAAGTGTGCTTTGCAAATGTTAATTTTTAACATTGACATTTTGCTCATTTAGCAGACACTGTTGCTCAGAGCGACTTACAGTCAGTGCATCATCTAAGGTTGACAAAAAAATACACTGTTATGTGCCTTTAACTGAGGCGTGGCTTCTGTTTGGCTACTCCAACATAAAGGCCTGATTGGTGGAGTGCTGCAGAGATGGTTGTCCTTCTGGAAGGTTCTCCCATCTCCACAGAGGAACTTTAGAGCTCTGGCAGAGTGACCATTGGGTCCTTGGTAACCTGTCTGACCAAGGCCCCCCTTTCCCCGATTGCTCAGTTTGGCTGGGTGGACAGCTCTAGGAAGAGTCTTAGTGGTTCCAAACTTCTTCTATTTAAGAATGATGGAGACCACTGTGTTCTTGGGAATCTTCGATGCTGCAGAAATGTTTCGGTACCCTTCCCCAGATCTGTGCCTCGACACAATCCTCTCTGACCTCTACTGATAATTCCTTCAACCTCATGGCTTGGTTTTTGCTTTGACATGCACTGTCAACTGTGGGACCTTATATAGACTCGTGTGTGCCTTGCCAAATCATGTCCAATCAATTGAATTTACAACGGGTGGACTCCAATCAAGTTGTAGAAACCTCAAGGATGAACAATGGAATCAGGATGCACCTGAGCTCATTTTCGAGTTTCATAGCAAAGGGTTTGAATAAGGCATTTCTATTTTTATTTTATTTTATTTTTTATTATTATTTTACACCATTAGGACTTTGGTCATAATACTTCGATCTGTTTTCATCCAAATATCATCAGATTTAGTGGAAACATGATTTTGACTATTCATAACGTTTCAGACACGCTGTCTCTGATCTGTTCCTTATATCCATTCTTATTTATGTGGCACTACTACCACATATCAGTTAACTGGAACCACATTCTCACTAACGGGTGCAACAAGTAGCAATAAGGAATTCCCTTTGACCACGCCCACAAATTGGGACAACAAACATTCTTTCCCATTGACCCCCGATGTAAAAGAGCCAACTTCGTTGTCAGTTCTTGTTAGAAATAACAAAACATGCCGAGAAGCTGCTGTATTTTTCAATGTACATGTAACCAGGTAAACAATCCTGACCTACGGTTTGCAATGCTCCCACGTAGGGAAATAGACCTTTCGCGAAGAGCCCTGTGGATTCAGGCTATTCAGAGTGGGAAATGTGGGGACCTGGCTCCCGAGTGGTGCAGGATTCTAAGGCAATGCTTCTCAGTGCTAGAGGCGTCACTACAGACCCTGATTCAATTCCAGGCTGTATCACAACCGGCCGTGATTGGGAGTCCCATAGGGCGTCACACAATTGGCTCAGCGTCGCCCGGGTTTGGCCGGGGTAGGCCGTCATTGTAAATAAGAATTTGTTCTTAACTGCCTTTCCTAGTTAAATAAAGGTTGAATAAAATAAATAAATTTGTTATGAAACTACTACCACATATCACTTAAATTGGTAGGGCACTTTCACTAACAAGGGCAACAAGTATAGCCTCTTACAAGGCACACCTCAACATGCGTTGATGAGCCACAACACCACCATGCAACACACAGAACGTTTTTGGCACTCCTAAATTACAGTATCAAACTGAATTACAGTAAATTACTGGCAGCACAGTAGCCAGTAAATTAATGCAGATTTACAGGAAAATATTAGTAAATTCCAAAAACATGGTATGGTAAAGTATTTTGTGGGTGTGGTACTGAATTGCAGTAAATTACAAGCAGCACAGTAGCCAGTAAGTAAATTACTGTAGATTTACAGGAAAAATCCCCCCAAATATGGCATGGTACTGCATTCTGTGGGGTACAGCAATCTCACTAATGGGTAAACAAATATAGCCTCTTGTAAGGCACACCTCAAAATATGTAAATGAGAGACAATTTTGCTGCCGACAATATTTTCCCACAATGCACCATAATTCACTGTATGCTGTGGTAAATATACAGCAAAACAGGTACTACTGTATTGTAAAATTACAGCAATTGCTGTAGCGGAATGCCATTAAGCCCCCATAATGCATTGCTCTTTACAATACTGTAATAGCATTACGGTAAAAGTGTTGCTGTAAATATACAGCTATTTGTTACAACGTAAAGGACAAGTTGCATATTGTTTTATATAGCCACCACTTGCCTTTTTATGTTTAACAACATTAAAAAAATCTGAATGTAGAGGGGTATTTACAGGTATCCTATTTCCAGCTGCCCACAGCAGTGTTTTCTCCATAAACACTTCCTGTACATTGCTGAGGTGTCAGAGCTAGGACGAATTGAAAAGATAAAGGAACAGGTGGCGTTTAAATTGAAACAAATGCAGCCAAATTCAATTTGCATTCTAAGAGCCTGTGTTTGCTCAGTGCGTCAGCAGAAGCTGCTTGGTCAATCTTGTCACATACGTACATGTAAATACACGCAAGCATACGGAGGCGCACACACACACACACACACACACACACACACACACACACACACACACACACACACACACACACACACACACACACACACACACACACACACACTCCTATCCTGTTACAATGAGCTCAGCCTATTAGACAGCCAGCTGGCAGCCTCACAGATCAGCACTATAGAATCGCAGAGACACAACTTGCGAGTGCACAATAACACACCGGTGGGAGCCCCCTTCTCTTCCTCCCCAGGCAGGGTGTGTGCGTAAGGGTCAGCCCTGTGGTGCCTCATGGCCCCTCTCACACAGCTATGACATTACACAGAGCTGCATGGGGACAGAGAAGGGACAGCAACCAGCATACAGCCTGGCTACACAGACGCTGTCCATGGTGCTGATCTCATTCCTCAATGGAGCTGCACACACTGATTTCTCTTACACAGTGACACGTTCATTCTCCACACACGCACACGCACACACTCACGCACACACTCCACCATCTGTCAATACACACATTCCATTCACACTGACTCTTAGTATTCCGGACATTCAATTGAATTTGATATGCTTCACTATAGTGTGTGTAAAATTATCATATCTCTCCTTCTACAAATTGAAACTGAATTCTAGACTTGTCTGTATCTATCTTGATACAAATGTAATGATTAAAATAAACTACCAAGGGAGATATTATTTTGCTCAATATTTGGGCATTGTGACCTCAAAGCCTCCTCAGTAAATTAATTGAAAAGCAGTTAAAGCTGGCTAATTCTACAATAGTCCGTTGATCAAACTCAGGACACACACGCACACACACACACACACACACACACACACACACACACACACACACACACACACACACACACACACACACACACACACACACACACACACACACACACACACACACACACACACACACACACACACACACACACAGACTGATGCCTGTCCTCCAGCTGTCTCACCATTTTGTGCTCAATTAGCGACACACACATACACACACCCATGCCCCGCCGCTCGTGACCTTTCCCTTCCCACTAATGAAATGACTAATAAATCCAGACATCACCCAAGCCCCCCCTCTGACCAAGGGTGAGGGTCGAGAGAGAGAACACAGGAGTCTTTATCAAGGGGACTTAGGTTGTGTCCCAAATGGTACTCTATTCCTTATATAGTGCACTATATAGGGAATAGGGTGGCACTTAGGACACAGCCTTAGAATGGTGACTAATTCTCTCCTGGCCCCATGTTGTTGTTGGGAATGGAGGCAGTCTTGGGGGGAGGGGGCAGGTATGTTTTTGAGTTTGCACCTAAAAACAGTTGGAAAATGCTTGTGAAAAACCAATCACCAGTATCTCAGGTGCATGTTGTGTGCACCACGTGTTCATAGGTTGTTGCACACGACCCCTACCCTACCTCACACATACGCACAACAGTGCAATAACAAATAACAAAATGTGCCTTCAAGACCACTTGATTAAAGGCTGTGACAGTCAGGCAAAGAGACCTGAACCAGGGTTGTTCATTCATACAATAGTGAACGACGTAGAAAAATGTTTTGCAACAGAAAACGGAAATAAGCATTTCTTATTAGGTCCATCCCTGTTTTGACCTGTTTGCTTGATATAGGGTCAGTTAACAATGCATGGTAATCTTAAACCACAGCTGGAGATGGGAAGCAGGCTAGGAGCGTGAGAGAAGTCCATCAGCAGAAGTGCATCCCAAATGGCACCCTATTCCCTATAAGGCCCATAGAGTTTTCCAGTAGAAATGAGTGCACTGTATAGGAAATAGGGTGCCATATGGGACGTAAGAAGACGGCTCCACAGGGAGAGATGTTAAATACATCTAGGCTCATGGATCAGGCAAGCCTTCGTCCACTACACCCCCCCCCATCCATCCATCCATCTATTGCTCCATCACTCCCTCCATTCATTTATCCATCCATCCTGGGCATTAGAAAATAGTATTTTTGGCCCAGCTCCCTCGCTCCCTGCCTCTACTCCTTGGCACTGGACTTGTTTTGGCTTCAGAGCACCATTACACCCCTACCTCGCTTCCCTTTTCCTCCACGTTCACCTCCCCCTCTCGGTAGGCAGTTTTCAAGTTTACTAATGAATGGAAAAACTTCATTTTGTTCTAGTTTACTTACACTTTACTGGCTTTAGTTTTGTTTTGGTTGGAGGCAAGCGAGGCAGAAAATGCTCGAAGATCAATGCTGATCACAGTTGATTTATCCTGTGATTTCAGTAATCCTACAGACTTCATTTGATAAATGATCATCTGAAAGCCAAGAGATAATCCTGGAATTAATGCAAACATGACATTCTGTTGAGTTCCGTTTGAATTATTGTTTGAATTGAATTAATTCCGATACAAACATGATTAAATAACAAGCGGAAGGCTTTTAAATAATAACACATGCCAGTGTGGCACAGACAATTAGGCACAGATGATACAAATGTTACTAAGAATAAAGAGAAATGATTTGGCATGGACTAAATACTATGCTACACTACAGCGAGAAGTAAAACACAACATCAAAGCTTTGTTAGGCTCACCATTATTTCTCCACGTCTTTCACGAGAGGAAACAACTGAGTTTAGCAACTCGAGTAAAACGCCTGCGCGGCAAATAATATATCAGCCCACTAAAACCGGAATCAAAGCTTTATCTTCACGTCCGACATAACTTTCATCCAGGGTTGGCCCAATCCAGACTCATTGATGAGCATCAGATCATAATGATCTAGTTTTCCACATCATCTATGCTTGAGCTTGCCAGAAATCAGGAAATAATAGGAGTTATATTTCTCTCCAGGAGGATGTTGTGCGATTTTGTTTGAATCATTATATTTCATTTTGCATTTAACCTCCAAATCCTGACACACCAAGCACTTCATACCAAAATGTACACACACACACACACACACACACACACACACACACACACACACACACACACACACACACACACTATCGCCACGCCCAATGGCGTCACACACACGCCACGACCATCTGTCAGACTGTAGCTTCCTCCCGCTCCCTCTCTCTCTATGTCCTGCAGAGATACACACTCAATAATGATTCCATAACTTGGTTACCACCTCTTTACGGTGCTTAGCAAGCTCTATCACGGCGGCTATATAAGACGCTCCGTTAGCACGTTGGTGGGTTAGCGTGCAGAGTAGAGTGATCAGCTTGACAGGTCCACTGAGTCTTCATAACACAGAATCGTTGAGATTAGCCAGGCCTGGGTCATATTCATAAACAGTCTAAGATAGGAGTGCTGATCTAGGATCAGTTTTGCCTTTGAGTGCATAATGAATACGATTACATGCACAGGGGGGGACCTGATCCTACTCTGAGACGCTTTTTGAATATGAGCCCTGGGCTGTACCAATGATACCTACCCCCCCCCCCCCCTCTCTCTCTCAACCCTTATTTCTATTTTTACAACTATCTTTCATTCATCTACCTTTCCCTCTCTCTCTAATCTCTCATTCCCCCATGCATTGATTACATGATGTTTGTCAACCTGAGCTTGCAATTAACATTTGATATGTTCATTCTGTGAGACATTTAGTTTGTGATTTTGCGTGCAAATGTCACATGCATAACAATGGAATTGCCCCTCCCTCCCTTTTTTCTGTAATGTTGACAAGTACAGTAAAGGCTATCATACTGTACATCTCCCTCTCTCCATCGCTATTCCTTGGCACTTGCTATTTGCACACAATTAGTCAGCCAGTCATAAGGCTTCATACCACCTGGGAAGACATATCACAGGACCACAAATAAGCAAACAAAACAAAAGCATTCAGCTGGATTTGACTAAAGACAGAGAACTCCAGCCAATCTGGCAACACAGCGGATTATTCACAGTGAGCTGAATACAGAGAAGCGAGGGAGAGAGGGAGAGAGAGAGAGAGAGAGAGAGAGAGAGAGAGAGAGAGAGAGAGAGAGAGAGAGAGAGAGGGAGAGAGGGAGAGAGAGAGAGAGAGAGAGAGAGAGAGAGGGAGAGAGAGAGAGAGAGAGAGAGAGGGAGAGAGAGAGAGAGAGAGAGGGAGTGAGGCAAAAATGGCACTGTCTGAATTCTGAAATCATTATCATTATGTATGGAATACATTGTTTGTCTCCCAATTTGCAAAGCTCATTGGAGGACTTGTAAAAGCTACAAGACCATAATCAGCCAAGGAGAGCGGGAATGTTTGCATGCTGCCTAGAGGGCTCCCCTAAGAGTGTTGTCCAAAACACTCACCAAGTATGAATCTTCTCACTGTGCTCATTCCAAATGGCACCCTACCTGCTTTATGGTGCACTACCTGAGTCTTACAGAGACATTATCCAGGGACAGAGTTAACCAGAGAATGAACTGAACATGGGGACGAGAGAGGTCGGGGAGCATGACAGTAAGCAACTCAATCAGTACAAAGCCTGCAAACACTTATTATGTGGACATCTTCTACTAGTTAGAGGAGTCTACCTGGTATTAGTAAGAAGTTTGCACAGTACCCCAAAACCATGCTGTCATTTTATTTGAATGTGGTAAAAAAATAGATATTGTGTAAATACACAGTCCAATGGAATTGAGGCCCATATCACGGGTAGAGCATAACCAAGTCAAAAATGGATTTGTGTGATCAAGTGATCATCCGAGACGGAGAAGTGGTCAGCGGGTTGTCCGACTGCCTCACTGACTTCAGCAGGTCAGTGAGGCCACTATCTGAAGTCCCAAAAGCTGCTACCCAAATGACCCAAATACTTTTGACCAGAGCCCTATAGTATTGCACTATGTAGGGAATAGGATGCGATATGAGATGCAGCCGAGGTGTCCCTGGATAGATCCCTGCAGTAATCCCTGGAAAGAGCTGGCTCTGGAATGACTAACAATCCCCCATCCCCCATGATGAGCAACATCATTATTTCCTGTGTACCATCTCATTGCATTCTAATGATATTTTCTTAATTAACTTCTCTTTAAATGTTGCTACCCGTTAACGTGTGTAATTACAAGTGAGAAATGGCAAACGACTTTACAGCGAATCATTTGCAAAAGGTCTTGGCAGGCGAGACACAGCTCCAATATTGCAGCCCGTATTCGGTACCAGAGCAATGGCAAGGGGACAGTGATGATGAATTATCACTGCATAATTTAGTGGTTTGGCACATTAACCTCTGTTATGGGAAAAACAAGATGGTGGCAGAATGTCTAAGCAGCAACTCCAATGAGTTGCTAGAAGCTAATGAATCCTGGCATAGTGTAGGTGTGAAGCCAGACTGAGGGGACGGACTGACATGGAGGGGGATCTGTGGATGCTTCCAAAGACATTCCTTCACAGGAAAGAGGACGCTGCTAATATCATATGGACCGTTTTGTAATAAACCCTTCTTTCTCCCTATTGCTTTCTCTCTCTCCATGTGTATCGTCCATGCTCTCCCTCTTTCTCTCTCTCTCCATGTGTATCTTCCATGCTCTCCCCCTTTCTCTCCCTCTCCATGTGTATATTCCATGCTCTCCCTCTTTCTCTCCCTCTCCATGTGTTTCTTCCATGCTCTCCCTCTTTCTCTCCCTCTCCATGTGTCTCTTCCATGCTCTCCCTCTTTCTCTCTCTCTCCATGGGTTTCTTCCATGCTCTCCCTCTTTCTCTCTCTCTCCATGTGTTTCTTCCATGCTCTCCCTCTTTCTCTCCCTCTCCATGTGTCTCTTCCATGCTCTCCCTCTTTCTCTCCCTCTCCATGTGTCTCTTCCATGCTCTCCCTCTTTCTCTCCCTCTCCATGTGTTTCTTCCATGCTCTCCCTCTTTCTCTCTCTCTCCATGTGTTTCTTCCATGCTCTCCCTCTTTCTCTCCCTCTCCATGTGTTTCTTCCATGCTCTCCCTCTTTCTCTCCCTCTCCATGTGTTTCTTCCATGCTCTCCCTCTTTCTCTCCCTCTCCATGTGTTTCTTCCATGCTCTCCCTCTTTCTCTCCCTCTCCATGTGTCTCTTCCATGCTCTCCCTCTTTCTCTCCCTCTCCATGTGTTTCTTCCATGCTCTCCCTCTTTCTCTCCCTCTCCATGTGTATCTTACCCGCTCTCACTCCTTTCTCTCTACCTCTCTCTCGCTCCCTCTCTCTCCCCCTCTCCATTCATTGGCCGCAGTGCTGCCTGATTTAGCCAGTGCCGTGGGCTTGTAGCGACTGGCGGTGCTATAGAGGGCCATGTAAATGTCACCGTCTCAGAGGCCGTGCTCGGCCAAGCATGAAATTAAATCTGGCAGAGTTTTAGGGCCCTGCTTTGGCTCACATCGCCGTTCATTCCTCCGTGTACCTCAGCACAAGGGCCCTACATAACTCCACAGCGTATATGTTATGACTACATCAGAGGGCCCACTTCCCTTTTTGACTTTATTTACGAGCAGTGGGAGGACGTGATTAATCCAGGCGGGAAACAGAGAGAGAGACATGCGGGCGGGAACATGGTCTCTGTCAATGTGCAAAGGCATTGTGCCTGTTTCTGCCAAACGTGTAAAATGGTTGTTTAACAAACACAGTGTGGAGCTTTTATGTTATATGTAAAACGGGATTGTGCCTCGTGGATGGCTTCATTAACTCTTACTGTACTGACTTACTCCGGTATCTCTCTAATAACCCATGCCTATTGTGAGCATACTGTTACGCAACAAGTAGTGGCTGGAGGCGTTTACAATTGTGAACCACGGTATATCACCTTTAATTGTCCTTCTCTAAATATACATAAATGATAAAGACAAAATGACAGACGCATAGTGTATACTGTAGATACGCAACAACCTACAAATGGAATACATGCAAATAGATACATTCAGTAAACAGACCCCCCCAAAAAATCCAATACCAAGTTTTTGGCTAAAACTTTAATAACATGCTGAGGTTACATATTGTGAAACACACACACACACACACACATAACCAAGCATCAAAATTGCCTACTGGCTTGGCTATTCATGGCGACCAACACACAAACACCCCATCCGTCATGCAGTCGAGATGACATGTTTCCTCTAATGAATAAAAGGCTGACTTTCACAGCAATGAGAGAGAGAGCAGCGTGGGGGATGCTCACAGACACAGGGCAATGAGTAGTTCACCATTACACTGCAGGGTGTTCCCAGCAGGGTTCCTTTGCTGTGAAGATTGGCATTACACTTGGGGGGATTTCTCAAACTCAAGATGAGGGAGTAGAGAAAACGAAGAAGCTCTCTGCCCTGCTGAAAAAACTTGCATACACCAGCATACATTTCAAGCTGGTCCATGCTGACCTATACGGGTCAGTGCTGGTCGGATGCTGGTCTGACCAGCATGGTCTAGCAGGTAAAGCACATCTGACCAGCATGGTCCAACTGGTTATGCTGGCCAACCAGCATGGTCTAGCTGGTTATAATGGCAGACCAGTATGGGCTAGATGGTCAAGCTGGTCTGACCAGCACAGTCTAGCTGGTTATGCTGGCTGACCAGGCTTCGTTGTGTTTTTGCTGGTGACCAGCCTTCACTGTGTTTTGGACATAAACTAAAGAAGAAGAAAAACATCAAGTCACATTACCCTGGTTGCAAAGTGACATTTAATTCCTATTGGAATCTAGCAAGAGTGTATTCCCACAATCTGCATTCAGAATGACTGCCAGGGTTAGAGAACAGATTGAATGAGACTACCTAAACCATCTAAACTGGAACAACTATTTCAGTCATGGGTGCAATAAGTCCAACTAACAGATTGGCTTGGTTTAGAAAAATACATTTAAAAAATATATATATTTTTGTCGCATAAGATACATTAAAAGATTCATACAAAAAACAGACATTAAAACAAACAATTCAAAAGATGTAACTGCAATAGAACATGCTGGAAAATATGATAATGATTGCCGTGAAGCTGATTACTTGGGAGTCAACCTCACTTTATAACATTACTTGACCTTGTGTTATATTTCTGATGTCTGTGGTCTGAGAGCCATGCTCATATTGTCTAGCTAGCTACCTCAGTTTACACACGTGTACTGCATAGCCACAATGCCCAATTCAGATAGATATGATGAGATGCAATGGTTTATTTGATCTGAACAGTCTAGTCTTAGAACGCCTCATGTCGTTGGCTGGAGTATTCAAGATTCATCATGTCAACTGTAGCCAAAGTCTTGCGACTTTTAGCCATTCAAAGAACAGTGCGCTAGAGAGCTAGCTAGCTATTTTGCTGTACATAGCTAGCCTGGCTTGCTGACATTTCAGTCAAAAACGTGTACCCTGTTTCTGGTGTATGTATTTCGTGACACGTGTTTTCTACAAGTGGCAACTTTGTTTCAACGTTTCATCACAGAATTGTAAAGCGGCACTGCTACCGTAGAAACAATCTCAACTGCACATCTCGCGTTCTTGATCTGAATGCCCCAATCTTTAGTCAGCTGTTGTACAACGCAACATTCTAAAACTAGCTTGTTTTTATCTCTGCTCTAGCAGGGTTTCCCCAAGCTCAGCCCTGTGGGCCCCTCCCGGGTGCACGTTTAGATTTTTGCCCTAGCACTACACAGCTGATTCAAATCATCAAAATTTGATGAGTTGGTAGTACTAGGGCAAAAACCAAAACGTGCACCCAGGGCGGGCCCCAGGACTGAGTTTGGGAAACCTTGATCTAGGTCAGGGATGGTCAACTCCAGTCCTCGGAGGCTTGATTGATGACACGCGTAGAGCAACAAGATGTACGTGTTAGTTATCCTCTCGGTTGTGAAAAGGATTTGTATGATATTAAAATGTATTTTTTTTAATATGAATTAGAACTCATTACAATACATGATATCACTGTTATATTTTCAACAGATGTCAACACTACAGTTCTGGACTGATAGTAATGAAATTCCATAGACAACCAAATATTATTCTCTTTCACCTAAAGGAGACTGGGGCTAACAAAGGACAATGATCCTGTGATCAGATGACCCAAGACCCCATGAAGTGCCACCACCAACGGCTGAGCAGCTACAATTTCGAGGAGACGTCGCCACGCAACACAGGGTGCAGTAAGCACACCTTTGGGCTGGGAAGGACCTGAGCTTTCCCTGTTGTCAGACGTGCTTGTTCCCAGAAAGTGTTAAAACCTACAGAGTACTCAGAAATGCTGTTGAGAGAGGTGGGCCTACAACCAATCATATAAACTCAGCGAAAAAAGAAATGTCCTCTCACTGTCAACTGCATTTATTTTCAGCAAACTTAACGTGTGTAAATATTTGTATGAACATAACAATATTCAACAACTGAGACATACACTGAAAAAGTTCCACAGACATATGACTAACAGAATGGATTAATGTGTCCCTGAAAAAAGGGGGGGGGGTCAAAATCAAAAGTAACAGTCAGTGTAGCCTCATGGACTCAACGAGATTTGTCAGTTCTTGCTGTGAGATGTTACCCCACTCTTCCACCAAGGCACCTGCAAGTTCCCGGACATTTCTGGGGGAAATGGCCCTAGCCCTTACCCTCTGATCCAACAGGTCCCAGACGTGTTCTTGTTCTTTCAGCAGAGTGGCTGGTGGGTGCCATTTTGGTTCCCCCAAAACACTCTACATCTATAGTGCTAACCGATTCCAGTCCAACAATTTCACTAAGAACTTTTTTTGAAGTCTTTGACTGTCACAGACCATGTTGAATCAAAGGCCTGTGCCTACTGTTAGACTACAGTTGCAAAATTGTGTTAACCTTCCCAGAATTCCCAGGTTTTAAACCAATCCCAGATGAAGGATTCCAGATTTCTTGCTTATTCCCTGCTGATCTTCCACTCGGGACTTAACATTTTGGGAAAGTTACCAGAATTTTGCAACCGTATAGAACTGTGGCATGGAGAAACTTTCCTCAGCGGAAGGAAAATACGGAAACCTTGGGAGTGAATTAGCATCTACTGGCTGGTTAGGGTGCATGTCCTCCAGACAACTTTTCATCCATTTAATACCTTCCCTGAATGGATTGGGCACGTCATCGCCCATGTGCCTGTTCTGGGCTCGTTTAGGTTGAGCTTAATATAGGCTGTAGGGTACTAGCCATTATATCCACTGTGCACTTTAAAGTGATGAGAGTGTTTAAGAATCCTTCTCCCAATTATCAGCACCTACAGGATTCATTGTAAACGAAGCCACTCTTTCCCCTTTAAGTTCTATTCATCACTTAGCCAGACAGAGCACTTAAAGCAAGACAGTGTTTAGTCTGTTAGGGAGATGTGCTGCCTGTTTTAGGAAGACTTCCATGAATAGGCTCCTCAGTTCCATTTATAGGCGTACCTCCACGGTTAATCTTGTGTAATGGGCTCTTAAATAAATCTCCTGACTTAAAATAGGCAGCAGGAGCAGCTCTCACGGCACGGGAGGGATCTCCCTGAGCGAGTGAGTGACAGCCAGGCAGACTACACTAATGTGTGGGAGTGAGTGGGAATCCTCGGGAACATAGACAGGATGCACCTGACCTGTCGCCCAATGGACGAGCACCGATGAGTCCACTTTATAAGTGTCAGAGGTCACCCTATACTCCAGTACGTCAATAATTGAGGAAAATCAACTAATTCCAGTCTAGCTGCACATATAATGTTATAGTTAAATGATAGTGTTAATTGAATATACCTGCATTTCTGTCTGTCTACACACAAAAAAATAAACATGAGTTGCATTACCCACCATAGGCTGCACATTACCTAGGGTCTACACTAAACCCTCTATGAGCACTAAATTAAAAACCTTATCCTCCAGTACAAGCTTTAAAACGCCGACAATGTCCTCTTACCTCATGCGAAGAACTGCATTTTTAAAGCGGACTATGTAATTGTGCTCATGCATTGCTACTTCGTGACATGGCCTCGGCTCTGATATGAGTGCTGTGCTGCAGGCATCTTCGTCATTCTCCTGACTCATCCGTTCTCTCTCTCCTGTCACGGGCATTGAGAGGAGAGGGGGGAAGAGGAGGGGATAGGAGGAGAGAGGAGAGAAGAGGAGCCAGCTGCTAACAGAGAACTGAATGCAAATGTTGTTGACTAGAGGGACTGGCAAGAGGAGGAAAGACCCACTCTAACCCAACTATGTTACCGTGCCTGTCCTAAGCATGGGATTCGATTCTGGCCGGCCGTATGTATCAAGCATTTTAGAGTAGGAGTGCTGATCTAGGATCAGGTTCCCCCTGCCCACCTTATTCATTGTGATCTAAAAGGTTCAAACTGATTCTAAATCACCACTGAGATGCTAGATAAATATGGGCCCTATGAATGGACTGGCATTCTGTTACTCTGTCTGCTGTGGGGTTTACGTCAGTCATGTTAGGGTGTCATGATGATCCTTACCCTTTAAAATACACCTGGTACGATTCCAGCCACACCAAACAAACACGCATATCTATTTCATCCATTCTAAATGAATGATCAGGCCTTTATGATCTAAACTGGGATACAATGGAAAGATGTCGGTATGCCTGTCCTACGTTCCGTTTGGACAGTCCTTATCAATTCATGTGGACTGTGGAGATCTACAGGTAATTGCATTCACAGGCTGCGACCCCGTTGCAGCGGGGAGGTTAAAGAGAGTGACAGGCGATAGCGGCCCCTTTCCTCTCTTGCCCCGTCTTACTGAAGCATTAAATGTCTGTGTGGGCAACGCAACAATAGCATCCAACCGGGTTAATTCATATGGACATCCGAAAAGGAAGATATCAACAAATTAGACATCTAAATTTAGGTGATGATTAAGAACGTGTCTGTCTGGTTAGCTCAGGACCAGGAAGTGGGTGGTCATTAATCCATCAGATGGGCCAATTGAAATAGTTTACCTGTTGCAGTCTGGTCCAACTGCTAATTATGATATTTAAAGTTGGTCTTTTGTATATATACAGTGGGGCAAAAAAGTATTTAGTCAGCCACCAATTGTGCAAGTTCTCCCACTTAAAAAGATGAGAGAGGCCTGTAATTTTCATCATAGGTACAAAATGAGAAAAAAAATCCAGAAAATCACATTGTAGGATTTTTAATGAATTTATTTGCAAATTATGGTGGAAAATAAGTATTTGGTCAATAACAAAAGTTTATCTCAATACTTTGTTATATACCCTTTGTTGGCAATGACAGAGGTCAAATGTTTTCTGTAAGTCTTCACACACTGTTGCTGGTAATTTGGCCCATTCCTCCATTCAGATCTCCTCTAAGCAGTGATGTTTTGGGGCTGTTGCTGGGCAACACGGACTTTCAACTCCCTCCAAAGATTTTCTATGGGGTTGAGATCTGGAGACTGGCTAGGCCACTCCAGGACCTTGAAATGCTTCTTACGAAGCCACTCCTCCGTTGCCCGGGCGGTGTGTTTGGGATCATTGTCATGCTGAAAGATCCAGCCACGTTTCATCTTCAATGCCCTTGCTGATGGAAGGAGGTTTTCACTCAAAATCTCACGATACATGGCCCCATTCATTCTTTCCTTTACACGGATCAGTCGTCCTGGTCCCTTTGCAGAAAAACAGCCCCAAAGCATGATGTTTACACCCCCATGCTTCACAGTAGGTATGGTGTTCTTTGGACGCAACTCAGCATTCTTTGTCCTCCAAACACGACGAGTTGAGTTTTTACCAAAAAGTTATATTTTGGTTTCATCTGACCATATGACATTCTCCCAATCTTCTTCTGGATCATACAAATGCTCTCTAGCAAACTTCAGATGGGCCTGGACATGTACTGGCTTAAGCAGGTGGACACGTCTGGCACTGCAGGATTTGAGTCCCTGGCGGTGTAGTGTGTTACTGATGGTAGGTTTTGTTACTTGGGTCCCAGCTCTCTGCAGGTCATTCACTAGGTCCCCCCGTGTGGTTCTGGGATTTTTGCTCACCGTTCTTGTGATCATTTTGACCCCACGGGGTGAGATCTTGCGTGGAGCCCCAGATCGAGGGAGATCAGTGGTCTTGTATGTCTTCCACTTCCTAATAATTGCTCCCACAGTTGATTTCTTCAAACCAAGCTGCTTACCTATTGCAGATTCAGTCTTCCCAGCCTGGTGCAGGTCTACAATTTTGTTTCTGGTGTCCTTTGACAGCTCTTTGGTCTTGGCCATAGTGGAGTTTGGAGTGTGACTGTTTGAGGTTGTGGACAGGTGTCTTTTATACTGATAACAAGTTCAAACAGGTGTCATTAATACAGGTAACGAGTGGAGGACAGAGGAGCCTCTTAAAGAAGAAGTTACAGGTCTGTGAGAGCCAGAAATCTTGCTTGTTTGTAGGTGACCAAATACTTATTTTCCACCATAATTTGCAAATAAATTCATTAAAAATCCTACAATGTGATTTTCTGGATTTTTTTTCTCATTTTGTCTGTCATAGTTTAAATGTACCTATGATGAAAATTACAGGCCTCTCTCATCTTTTTAAGTGGGAGAACTTGCACAATTGGTGGCTGACTAAATACTTTTTTGCCCCACTGAATATACAGTGAGCCCCAAAAGTCTCGGGCCACTTGTGTTGTTGTTGTTGTTTTGGCTCTGTACTCCAGCATTTCTTAAATGATACAATGGCTATGAGGTTAAATTGCAAACTGTCAGCTTTAATTTGAGGGTACTTTAATCCATATCGGGTAAACCATTGAGAAATTACAGCACTTTTTGTACATAGTCCCCACATTTTAGGGGACCAAAAGTGTGTATTATATTTGTATTAAAGTAGTCAAAAGTTGAGTATTTGTCCCATATTCCTAGCACGCAATGATAACATCAAGCTTGTTTGTGACTCTACAAAGTTTTTGGATGCATTTGATGTTTGTTTTGGTTGTGTTTCAGATTATTTTGTGCGCAATAGAAATGAATGGTAAATGTGTACTTTTGGAGACACTTATATTGTAAATAAGAATAGAATAGAACATGTTTCTAAACACTTCTACATTCATGTGGATGCTACCATGATTATGGATAGTGCTGAATGAATCGTGAATAACGATGAGTGAGAAAGTTAGACGTAAAAAGATCATACCCCCAAGACATGCTAACCTCTCATGCTAACCAATAGTAGGGGAGGTCAGCACTTTCTGGGGGAGGGGGTATGATATTTGTGCGGCTAACACTCTTACTCACGATTAATTCAGGATTATATGTAATCATGGTAGCATCCACATTAATGTAGAAACATATTCTATTCTTATTTACAATAAAAGTGAGTCCAAAATGACACAATACATTATTTACCATTCATTTCTATTGGGAACAAAATAATCTGAAACATAACCTAAACAAACAGCAAATGCATCGAACAAGTTTGTAGAGTCATAAACAGCGAGTGAACCACGGACATGAAACAGAGCAATAACGACATCAATGCTGACACAGGGAACAAACTGAGGAGCAGACAGATATAGAGGGGGTAATCAACAAAGTAATGGAGTCCAGGTGAGTCCAATATTGCGCCGCTGCGCATAATTCTTTATTTAACTAGGCAAGTCAGTTAAGAACAAATTCTTATTTTCAATGACGGCCTAGGAACAGGGGTAGAACGACAGATTTGTACCTTGTCAGCTTGGCGATTCGAACTTGCAACCTCTCGGTTACTAGTCCAATGCTCTAACCACTAGGCTACACTACCACCCCATGATGGTGACAGGTGTGCGTAATGAAGGGCAGCCTGGATATGGGACCAAATACTAAACGTTTGCCTTCTTTAATACACATATGTTAATTTGTCCCAATACTTTTGGTCCCCTAAAATGGGGGGTGTTGCAACTTCCAAAAGTTTCACCTGATATTGATGAAAATACCCTAAAATTAAAGCTGACAATATGCACTTTATGCACAACATGCACCTCCGAGTCATTGTATCATTTCAAATCCAAAGTGCTGGAGTACAGAGCCAAAACAACAACAATGTGTCATTGTCCCAATAATTTTGTAGCTCACTGTATTTTTGTATGTTCTACTGGATAAAGGAGAGACCGTGGGAAAGTGTATCACAAAGACAGTGGGCCAGATTTGAACCCACACTGGCATACTTGTGTAATGTAGTCAGTGGCCAAGCCACAAGTCAGTCTAAATCTTTGTTTACATGAAGTTATCTTCCATCCCATATTGTCAGCAAAGAGGGCATAGGCTTCCTCCCTGACCCTTCTCCTGAACATGAGTCTGACCTTACTGTGGGCAGTGTACTGGGCAGGCCGACACAGATTTAAAAGCCTTGCACTGAATGCTGATGAGGGTGTGTCTGCTGTCTGACTCCTAAGCATTGCAATCCGTACTGTAGACCTACAAAAAGTAACAGCAGTCTTCCATGGGCCATACAGACATGCTTTGAGCCTAGATGCCCTGTGGTTACAAATCTTCAAAAATGAAATAAATGCTGCCCACAAATATATTGGACCTCAAGCGGTGTTGGTTCTCAGCTCACGGGGGGTATTTCTAACATAAAAACACTATTCAATCGTAAGAGAGAACAGTGTGCTGTGAATCATTTATGAACAACGACATTAGCGGCATGAGCAGGTAAGCTCTATTTGAGTGCCAATAAAATCTGATTAGGCTCTTTTTGCGAGAGACGTGAAAGAGAGCCATTGGCAATAAAAGGACAATTATTATTCTGTTAATGTCTCCCTTAAACCACTCCCCAGGCAGTCCATATGTGACTGAATAGGCTATATTGATATATTCTACAAACCAACCAACATTATGAGGTGACAGAAAGAATGACGGCTGAAATGTTGTTACATTTATGAAAAGGGCTTGTTTGCTCAGCAGTGTCACTGTGCTGAATGAGCAATCAGCTGATTGTGTAACATGTGCTGCATGTCTGCGTACGCACACACACGTAAAGGACTTCAGGCTGCTTGCCTAGCAAGTACCACTTCCTCCTCTTTAAACTCACACCGAGACTCGATCCCAGGACCTCTGCCTTGCTAGCACATATGACCACCCCTCCTGAAACACATTACCAGTTGGCATCACGTGAAAAGCTAGCTATTCTGTGGGGACACTTCAGGCTGAGGAGTACATTTCACACATCCCCATGTGCTACACACACACTAATCAGATCATTGACTGACTGATCAGACTGCCATTGACTCTCTGTGGTCCAGTATGTGTTGTGTCCGAGGTTAGGAAGTTGCAAGCAATCTAAGGCAGCCCAACTCTGATTATTATTTTTTTGACCAGTCAGATCAGCTATTTTGCCAATAATTGATTTGTCGCTAAGCACTGCCCCCCTTGGTTACTGTTGCAACCTCAGACAACATTTTTCCGGGATGCTCCATTCCCCATTCAAACTACTGTAGAAAGCGCCTCACAACGATCTCAAACTGTATTTTTAATACACCATACAATTCAACACAAACTACCCCTTGCTAATCAGGAGGCTATCGGGCATGTTGTGGTGGACTGTCATTACAATTACTTCACAGGAACCTTGTACCTTGTAGTATGGCTAGCCACTTAATGGCTTTGAATGCACTGTCATACAGTCAAATCCACTACTAACCACTTTTGGAGCTAACTAGTTCTCTTAAGTCATATCCTGATGCCGACAGCAAATGACAGTTGTACTCATAATATAGCTAATTTAGCAGACTAACATACACTACCGTTCTATAAGGGCTCAGGGCCAGACCCAGACACGAGAGGCAGGTGG
The DNA here is from genome assembly GCF_002021735.2 of Oncorhynchus kisutch. Taxonomy (NCBI): domain Eukaryota; kingdom Metazoa; phylum Chordata; class Actinopteri; order Salmoniformes; family Salmonidae; genus Oncorhynchus; species Oncorhynchus kisutch. The sequence goes on along the minus strand of NC_034184.2, from coordinate 58,851,415 downwards.
TTAGTGTTTGATATTTATTCGTTCCAAAAAGTGGTAGGCAAAAGAATAGTCATGGACAGGGAAAAGGTCAAAACCAGATCAGAGTCCAGGAGGTACAGAGTGGCAGGCAGGCTCGAGGTCACGGCAGGCAGACTGGTCAGGCAGGCGGGTTACAGAGTCCAGAAAACAGGCAAGGGTCAAAACCGGGAAGACTGGCAAAAGAGAGAATAGAAAACGCAGGCGCACGGGAAAAACAAGCTGGTTGACTTGAAACAGGCAAGACAAACTGGCACAGGGAGACAGCAAACACAGGGATAAATACACTGGGGAAAATAAGCGACACCTGGAGGGGGTGGAGACAGGTGAAACAGATCAGGGGGTGACACCTTCAAAGGTTTGGGGTCACTTAGAAATGTCTGTGTTTTTGAAAGAAAAGTACTTTTTTTTGTCCATTGAAATAACATCAAATTGATCAGAAATACAGTGTAGACATTGTTAATGTTGTAAATGACTATTGTAGCTGTAAACGTCTGATTTTTAAAGGAATATCTACGTAGGCGTACAGAAGCCCATTATCAGCAACCATCACTCCTGCGTTCCAATGCCACGTTGTGTTAGCTAATCCTAGTTCATCCTTTTAAAATGCTAATTGATCATTAGAAAACCCTTTTGCAATTTTGTTAGCACAGCTGAAAACTGTTGTTCTGATTAAAAAAGCAATACAACTGGCCTTCTTTAGACTAGTTGAGTATCTGGAGCATCAGTATTTGTGGCTTCAATTACATGCTCAAAATGTCCAGAAACAAAGGACTTTCTTCTAAAACTTGTTAGTCTATTCTCTTTCTGAGAAATGAAGGCTATTCCATGCGAGAAATTGCCAAGAAACTGAAGATCTCGTACAATGCTATGTACTACTCCTTTCACAGAACAGCGCAAACTGGCTCTAACCAGAATAGAAATAGAGTGAGAAGCACTGGTGCACAACTGAGCAAGAGGACAAGTACATTAGAGTGTCTAGTTTGAGAAACAGATGCCTCACAAGTCCTCAACTGGCAGCTTCATTAAATAGTACCCGCAAAACACCAGTCTCAACGTCAACAGTGAAGAGGCGACTCTGAGATGCTGGCCTTCCAAAGGCGTCAGCTTAGACCGCTAGACCATCTTATGCCACCTACATTCTTGTTTTAAGGAGAAAATGCCATCGGAATTGATTTGTAAAAGTACAGTAAAAACAAACCATAAACGTGTCTGCAAGCTTGTCTTGCCTGCAGTGGTACCAACCTTGTTATCTACATTGAAAGCTGCTTTACAATACCTTCAACAACACCCTCAATAACTCTCCACACATTCAGTAAGCAGGCAAAACTGTGTAAAGGAAGTGTCTAAGGTGTTTCCCAAATGGATCACAATTCCCTTTATAGTGCACTACTTTTGACTAGAGTAGTGCACTATATAAGGGAATAGGGTGCTATTTGGGATGCATTCTAACAAGGTGCCTTTTGGGATGCATCTGGGCCCAGCCAAAGGCCTCGCTGACCGAATATGTTACCGGAACAATGGTCATGTCCTTTGGCTTCCACAGTCAGAGTGTGTTCCAATCGCTAGAAGGCCAACAAACATGCCTTTATTCTCTCTCTTTCTCTCCCTCTCGCTCCCTCCAGAATTGACAGTCTCTTGGTAATGCGAACCTATGTCTTTATATCAACAAATGAGTGGCCAAACGTGTAGGTGAAAAGCCAACAAAGCCGCCTCTCAGCAAAGATTGCACTTCAGCGGAGCGCTTTGACATTAATGTAACTTACGTGGAAATAGAACCGTCGTCTAGCGTCGTCATAGAACCGCTGTGAGGAGGCCAGTGGTGAAAGAGAACTCTGACTTGCATAGCCATCAGCGTACCGCCGTCAGTGAAGACGGAGCATTAAAAACACATCTTTCTTCCAGTTCACATGACAATGTAGCATTGCATGGAACGAATGACTGTGATTACACTACTATGTCATAGCGCCTCTGTGGTCTCTGTGGGCCTTGTCAGCCCTCCCGGTGTATCAGACCTGTTGGCGAAAAACAGCAGCAACCCACACAGACGCTTCAAGCTGAGACCCCACTCACTGTCCGTCTGTCTGGGAGCACTGAGGGGGAGTACAGACTGTAAACAAGCTCTTTACAGTGACATTCAATAACAGAGTGATTTAAAGCCTAGGCACACGACAGATTCATCACAACAGAATAAAGAAATACATTGGGAAAAGAAATATTAGGCTGCCTAGCAAATCTATAGACAACTCCTAGCAAATCTATAGACAACTCCTAGCAAATGTATAAACAACTCCTAGCAAATGTATAGACAACTCCTAGCAAATGTATAGACCACTCCTAGCAAATCTATAGACAACTCCTAGCAAATCTATAGACAACTCCTAGCAAATGTATAGACAACTCCTAGCAAATGTATAGACAACTCCTAGCAAATGTATAGACAACTCCTAGCAAATGTATAGACAACTCCTAGCAAATCTATAGATAGCTCCTAGCAAATCTATAGACAACTCCTAGCAAATCTATAGACAACTCCTAGTAAATCTATAGACAACTCCTAGCAAATCTATAGACAACTCCTAGCAAATCTATAGACAACTCCTAGCAAATCTATAGACAACTCCTAGTAAATCTATAGACAACTCCTAGTAAATCTATAGACAACTCCTAGCAAATCTATAGACAACTCCTAGCAAATCTATAGACTACACTAGGAAACCTATAAACAACTGTCTAGAGGGCCGATAGACTACTGTCTAAAGGGCCAATAGACTACTGCCTAGAGGGCCTATAGACTACTGCCTAGAGAGCTGAAGTGTAATGATCTCCACAAGTTTTGAGTCTTTACAGACAGAACGACAACCTCAGAGGGCAGTGAGTCTTAACCTAAGAGTGTGTTAATATGATTATATAGGGGGGGGGGTTGATTGGATCTGCTGGACTAGGGTGAAATTCGCTCTCAGTGGTTTACTCTCCTATAAAAGCCCTCTGTATGTATTTTTGTGAACCCAGGGTTTTTCTTACAGTCGCTAAAGTTCAACTCTCTATTCCGGCACAAAAGACACCCGCTTCTCCAATGGCCTCCCTGGGGTAACACACAGCGCCTTTCTTCCTCTCTTCCAAATCCGCCAGAGAGAAAAGGTGGAAAATTGAACCAGTCTCTGGCGTTTCCCAGTCCGCCAATCCAATGGCTAAGTGCACCAGAAGGGCTTAGATAACAGGAAGACTGCGGGAGCGCTTAAAGTGCCCCCTCCAGTGAAATTGGCAGGCTTAGCAGAAAGAGAGAGAGAGAGAAAGAGAGAGAGAGAGAGAACAAAGGAGTGTGAGAGAGAGAGAGAGAGGGAAGACACTAAAACAGAGGGTGTACGTTCCCTTCACAACGTAACACTCAAACGCAACATGACGCACAGAGACTCAGTGGTCCCCAACAAATATACTGCATGACTAATCAAATGCTGCGCCAAAAAAAAAAAAACTCAGATTTACCTAAAGGTACAGTGTTGCAATGACACCAAAACAATCCAGATTCTGTGGTGGTCCTGTGTGGCAGAGTTGATAGAGCATGGCACTTTCAATGCCAGGGTTGTGGTTTAGATTTCAGCTGGCGACACCCATACGACAATGTATGCACACACTACTTCAAGTCACCTTGAATAAAATCGCCTGCAAAACAACACATATTATTATGCCACTATTGACTAAAATGTGAAGAGTAGAGAAGCCATCTTTCCAAGATGACTTGACCTTTGACCTCATCGTAAAGGGCCAAGAGTGAAATGTCATGAGTAGAGGTTATGCCATCAGTGTGTATCACCCATCCTTCCTCTTTAATAGTCTGTCATTTTATGTGGGAGATATAGACTCCTCATGGTCTGGACAAGCAACATTTCACAGTAGAAAATGATGGCCTCACTGTTGGGCATGCATATTACGCACATTCAGCTAGACAAATCAGCAACCATTTATAATTTACGTCCTTGCTGGCGTTGGAGATAAGCACAAAACCCTGAACAAATTAAACTTGGGAGGTTCGGGGATCACACAGTTGCACCCCAAACAACACAACACATTATTACGGAGTAAAAAAAACGCAATTCCCCTCAGGGAATTCCAGCCACATCAGAGAGATAGGCATGGGGAAAAGAGAGAAAGAGAGACAGCTGTGGAAGATAAAAGATGTTCAAATATTCAAAATCCTCAACTCGCCTCCAAAGCATACCCTGTAATCCGCTTGCATTGGGATATATCGGCAGCACAGAGGACACTCAGTTTACCAGTGGACTAACGGATGGCTGCGATCCACTAGTGTGTTTAACTACACACTGTCAACCTAACACATCCAGGGTGTCTACAGACATGGAATGAGATTAAACCGATGAAGGCAGCCCAGCTGTCGAAACATTCATGTTTATGAAACGTATTGCATCGAAGACATGAGAGAGTGCAGTTCTTCTCTTTTCTAAGTGTCCACAGACATCAACCACGAGCCCCTTTCTTAACGGGATAGGCAACCTGGAAGCACCCAACCATCTTCATATTACTTCCTTTTATCAGTGTGTAGCACAGAAGTCCTGTATAGTTGGCCAGAGACAGGCGGATTCTGATTCCACTCTAGCTGTCTTTCCTGATCTCTATCCCAAAGGGAGATGCTCTGCTCTGTGTAATACTGCGCCTTTGATTGCTTTCACAGGCCTGATCCTGAACCAGTTATGGAGCGCACTGTCATGATGACTCTGCAAAACATGGAAAATGAAAAAACTAAATGCACTGATCCCCAGAGGACCTTATAGGACAGTTATGTTCTGTCATATAACACCACTAGTAGTTGTGATGGCAATGGGGCCCATTGCAGCAAAACAGCACATAGGCCTACATACCAGGGGATGGAACCAGTTCAGGGAACAGAACCGAAAACCGGAAAATAACATTTGTGGAACAGAATCAGAAACAAAAAAGTGATCTATACCGTTCCTGGATCAGAACTGTAATTTTAAAAGCATGGGAACCAGTTAATAACATTCTTTTACATTCCGGGAATTTTTTCAGTCCCACAAAAAAATGCTACAAAGCGCCTATGCAAAACTCTCACTCTGTCACTCAGAAACGTCTTCCAGTGTCTGCCTACCAGCTGAAAATCTTTGACAGTGTGGGTACGCGTGTGTGTAGGCAACCTGCCCCTCCCTCTCCGAAGTTTAGGCTTCTGTAGCCTATTGACGTTACAAGTGTGATTCAGAAATTAGGGAGAGATTTTTATTTAGAGAAGAATGGATTCACTTTTCAATGCTAGTTATGGATACTATAATTATCACGTTTCACATTGGATTAATTAAAGCGCTGGGCATCTTGTTATGACATGCAATATCTGAATTAGGCCAACAGAATTATATCTATGAAGCGGCGGCTTCTTCGGGTGAACTTTGAATGTCATTGAACTTCCGAGAGTTGACGTAACATTGGACCAGAGCTAGCTAGCCAGAATTAAAAACCCCTCTTACCTTTGTAGTTAAGCCAAGCCTCCTCATCCACCCTCTCTCGCTGTTTCCCCACCTGCAGAATTTCAGTCGCAACTCGCGCCCAACATTTGTCTGTCCATCGCACATGTAAACAATAGCAAGCTCCTCTATCCGCACTGATTGAGGAAGTCATTTTATGTAGAACCAAAAAAAAATACTATTTCAGAGGTTTAGAAAGGAACAGAAAGGAACTCTATAATCCGATACTTTTTGGGGGGGGTTGAACCAGAACTTTATTTTGCAGGTCAGAACAGTGGAACGGAATGAAAGAAATCATGGTTATGTTCAGAACGAAACGATTGGAAAATAACTTAGGTTCCAACTCCTGCAACATACACAATGCAATTTGCAGCAGGATGAAAGGGAAACTAGGGAAGCATGTAGAGGACCGCGGAGAGGAGAGGTTTCCGGCACAGAGTCCATCATTAACTAATAAGCCAGGCCAGGCCAGGCAAGAGGATAGTGGGTAATTGCCGCTGCCCCATCCATGCTACAGCTCATGATGCCACAGCAGACAACGACATGCGGTGATGAGGTTAACAGAAGAATGTCCTTATGGGGGAAGCAGCTTGCACCTAGCATCTATAACAAGGGGAAACATTTACCTTGCACAGGTTGAATTAAAGAGAAATAAAGCTTAGACAGGCAGAGCAAAAGGATTTGGCTGATTTAAGGGGGGGAATAGTTTACCGCTATCGGAGATAAGAGACGGCAAGGAAGTGCGAGGGGAGGAGGGAAAAACTCATTCAATATGCTACTTGTTCTGGGCCAAATGAACTAAAACCGCGTGACACCATGTGACTTACAGTAGACTTGCGGCAGCCCTGAAAAACGACTATATGCATGTGACGTTTTGTTGTTTGTTTATTTTCGCTTCATTTTGTTCATTCATTTTTCGCTTTCTATGTACTTAATTTAATAAGAAGAATTTTTGTGGGCTTCAATAATTGCTGATCCCTGGCCGTGACCCCACTCTCCCAGGGTGTCTCAGGGGGAGTTGGGATATGCAAAAAAAGAAACATTTCCATTTCACACCAACACATTTGTACAACACTTGTACATGTGTTTGTGGAACAGGTCAAACATAACCACCCTGTATTTTGACCGTTTGATTTGTCCTATTTCACACATGTACGCATGCGTGAATTAGAAAATGTGTTTTTTTACTTATCCCAACTCCCCCTGAGACACCCTCAGAAAGTGTGTACTTATCTTTTGAGCACTTATCTGACCTTCTGCCCCTAGACTTTATCCATCCCTTTATCTTGTTACATGTTTTTTCTCCTCATTGTCTGAAGAATATTTCCTTCCTCAGGGTTCAATCCTCTCACTTAATGCATGCTGTCCATTGCACTCAGGCTCTAGAGAGGGGGGGTTGAACCCTTAGGAACCTCAGCCACTGATAACAGATATTAGTTTTTCCCCAAATACTCTTGATAGTCTTAAGGTGTAAGCATTGCTTCCCAGCTGAAAAAGTTCAGTGGAGTTTGAGCATATATTATGATGACATTTTGTTAATGTTCGTTTTGGACTTAGGTTTTCTTTTTTTTTCTCAGCTGTTCGGGCACATAATTTTTTTTCTGGAGGCAAGCCGAAGTTGGAGCCAAAGTTTATGCCCCATCGTCGGTGATTGGTCAACAGTAGGGATTCTTCAATAAAGTCTTTGTAGTCATTCATTGAGAGATGATTCATTTTCATGCACATTCTTTCACTGAAAAACACTACACGAACATCTTAGTTAGATGTAAAATTGCACGACTAAGACAAAAACATCAAAATGAAGGACTGATTTCTTAAGTTTCTCAAATAAATTCTGACTATATTGAGAAATTGTATACTGGCTACGGCGTCTCAAAATTGACAAACAGTACTATTATCGTTGTTTTTCCCTCTTTTTTCAAGCGAAAGTCTGTTATGTGAGTATGCAAACTCATTTGGTTCGGCTAGCCGAGTTTGGCTAGGCCCCAGCCTAAGACTGGCTGGATAAAGCAGAACGGGAACAATGTGTTCATATACGTATATTTATCATACTAATGACTTCATGTTGATATGGAGTAAACTAGGTAGCCTTCACCGTGCTTGCGGTACAGTTGCCATTGGTCCAAAACTGTCATAGTGTGTTGTTCTGAACAACAGCCAACAGACTGAACTCATTGATACAGCAGCAATCCTAACACAGGCATTGTATAATTCATTATGTTTATTCCAAAATGGAATTGACTCGTTCTTTCTATACAAATGGAATCATTAAATCTAAGAAAACACACCTAAAGAAATCGACTGCACCAAGCCCGCTAGCCTCTTCACTCAGTGAGACCTGTACACATTGGGCTCCTGTCGCTAATGGCTACATCCCGTATCCCTAAAACATATTTAGGCTACCAGCCCTCTGATTTACCTCTTCATAAAATACTTTTCCCCTCATCGGAGGCAAATCTATATTCCGGAACACCTTACCAGTCACTAAGGGCTATACAATGTGTGAAAAGAAACACTTCTATACAACTTTTCCAGAGTTGACCAAATTCACTCCATATCTCACTAAAGGCACACTGCCATCTGGGATCATGCGGCCACTTCTAGGCCTACACGGTATGTGGACTAGGAAGTGAGCTTCTGATTTTTTTCTTTTTTTACCGTAGTTTACACAGTTTATACGCCGTAGAGATTGGTCAGGGATTCTGGATCATAGGCATGCATTCTGTGTTAGGAAAAGTTTGTCGGAAATAGATCAACCAGAGGGCTCATAAATATGTTTTAGGGATACGTTCCAGGAGCAAAGAGACTACAAGGACACTTTACTCATGTACCCTTGTATAAAACCTGGTATAAAACCCACTTCCTACATAATTTACATTAAGTCAGAGAATGCCGTGATGGAGTCCCCAAGTTGGAATGGCTACAATTCTATAGACCATAGACCATAGAGCTGTAGTTTTGGCTACCTGGCTGGAAATGGTTCAACTCTGAGACTATCAATCACTACAGAATAAGAGCAAATCCTAGACGTAGAATTACTAGTCTGCAGCTAAATGTTACGTACATTTAGGACGAAAACACAGACAACTGCCGAAACATCTATTCTAAGAACATGGTACGCATGACGTATCCATTATGAACACAACCCAATCGACTTTCTGTCGATGATTGACTCTTCAGCAGACGGACCAGCAATTCCAACACAGAAGACAACAATGACATACAGGCGTAAATATATACATTGCAATTATTCTGGAATGATTGGCCGTTCATGTGCAAAGGATTAGCATTTCAATTAATATAATTCTCAACTGTGTGTAGTGAATCCATTTTGTCTTTCCGCTCTCTCAGTCCCCACCCCTTTACTTTGTCTACAAAGCCGTCATATCGCTAGGGACTCTTTCTTTGAATCATGTAGTAACCCAAATATCTACTGTTTGTTTGTTATGCAATTCTGTGTGATTATTTAGTTAGGTGGTAAATAAATAATTAAGCCAATTTGTGTATCGCTGATTCATGATTTAGGCTAGGGTTCGTGCAGATATCCATGGGTTTGCGACGTTCAGTAATGAGAACTGATGAGGTAATAATAATGAATTAAAGACTGTAACTGATCAGATATTGAAATATCTGAAGAGTTATTTTTGGAAAATTATAACTCTGTAAATCTCAACATTTTCCATGGTGCCCCGACTTCCTAGTTAATTATTGTTTACATGATTAGTTTAACCCATTTAATCCCAACTTTTTCCCAGACATGAAAATATCAAAATATTGTGTCATTAGTAAGCCTTTGAAATAATCAATCATATTATTTATTTTTTCATGGAAAAGTAGGTGAAACGGTGTGTTTTATGGTCGGTCACAATTGTGACCGGTGGGACAATGTGATGTACACTGAATTAACATATTTTTCCTATGCAGTCATGAAAATTCTTATATATCCCAGCCCAGTTATTAACACATGTAAAACTCTGTCACTGGCAGTCCCCAGCATTGCTACTAGAATGCCCCATCACGTTCTAGTGACGTTTGTACATATCAAAAACCCTTATACAACACCAATATGAATACTGAGAGCAAAAAACAACAACCATCAACGTATTTCAACATTGTTACTTTATTGTAACATACATTGTAACATTGTTACTTTAGTGCAACATGTACTGAAACATTAATATTGTAACTTTATTGTAACATTTGAACTTGTACTTTAGTGCAATATCCATTGTAACATTGCCATTGTGTCATTTTAGTGCAACATTCACCAACAACTGTATAGCAGTCGTGTGATTTATTCACATTGAACATAAAGGTAACATTTAGGATAGAGGTAGCCTGTAGAACATGCATTCAAGTAGAGGCCTACACTGAACAAAATAAAAATAAAAATATATATATTATAGAGTTAGGCTTCAGAACCAAGTGCACGATTAGTTTGTGCATCACTATTTTGAACTACGATCAGTCAGACCTACTGTCATACAGTATGTCTTGAATCCATTGATCCTCTTTTCCAGAAACATTTCAGTAAATTTGATACTTTCCCTTTTTTGTCAACTTTTCTTTTCTTCCTGGAGTCCGTTGTACTGCTTCTCCTCACCCTTTATTGACTTTTCTATTTTTCTTTTATTGGCTTTTTCAGCCCTTTTTCATTCGCTCTTATCTCCTTTTCTACTGCCCGTGGTATATCTTATAGCACTCAATGTGCAGTGACGCTTTGCATTTCTCACATGCATAGATTGTTACACGCACTATGACGACATCTATGGAACCGGTGCATCGTGTTGATTGGCCAGTGAGAAGCTTTGTTATATCTTGCCTGATCTTCAACAGTAACAGCCAGTAGAGATCTCCTTCTGTGCCTCAGTGGTTTTGTGCCAAACTTTTGCATAAGAGACTGTGCCACTATCCGTGAGAAGGTGAGCAGGTTGATGGTCCCTCCCATAACATCTCTGTAAAATAAATGGCTGTTTACGAGTGCACTGTTGAGAGACCATGCAAAGATGTGCCACCACCACTTAGACCTGATGGAGATATGGAATCTTGAAACCTGTAGGTTGTTGAAGTTCAATACCACCCAGGTGCTCATTGTATCGGTTGATGCATTTTGGTTGTGGGACTTTGTCAAAGGCACATCGCTCCTTGTTCCATCTCTTGACAGAGGTCTCACTGTATTTCTCCTCCATGTTTGTTGCCGCTGTGACGATTATTATTATTATTATTATTGTCTTTCTAACGGACCAACAACTTGTCTCCTACGGTCAGAATCTCAGAGGTTACCTTCATGGGGTAACTTCATGAAGTCCTTCTGTGGCTTGAATGGGACATCAAACAGATGATTTTGCCTCATCGTTCCAGAGGTCCCATATCCTCTTTTTGTCATTTCATCGAGGAGTGCAAGCGGTTGTCATGAATGAACTTGCAACCTTGAGGCACCTGAGATTGCTCTGCAACACCAAGAACAACACTGGGTCCATGACCCAATCCAGTCTCAGGGAAGAGAGTGTGGGGTGGTGAGGGGTAGGTCATTATCACTGATAACGTTGTTCCTGTCATGATCAGTTTGCATTCGTTCAGCATATACATTCAACAGCCTGGCTGGCAAATGGCCTGTCTCCCCCTCATAGTCCATATCTGACCCATCGCTATCTCAATCTCTGAGGGATAACTGCAATGTTGCACACCTTGTCTGAGCAGTCACCTAGATCCAACATATCCAGAACTTGACTCAAAGTGAAACTAAAAGATAGAACAGAGTAGAGAGTTAGGTAGAACAAGAACTATGTATGTGTATAACTATGTGTATACCTAGATGCACTGTGTTATCCCACCGGTCACTATTGTTGCCGTCAACATGTTTACTCATTCTATGACGACACTGAACAAAGTTGAGTAATTGCATATGCATATATCAATACTAGACACCTTAAAGATGATGTGTACTAAAAACCGTTGTCCTATCTTAATGTTAACATACTTCACTAACCTTTTGTTTGGGAGCTTTGATGCAGCCATTGTCTTCTCATGGTGCAACCAGGAAGTAAACCGCTTTGGTCATGTGACAATTTACACTAACCACGTGACACTGCACATATTTAATCGAGAGCCTTTATTATTTCAATTTTTGCTGGAAATGCATTCATATATCATTCAGTAAACATTTTAGAGGCTTATAACTGGAAACGTTTTTTATGGTCACTATTGTGACTGATGGGATTAAATAGGTTAATTAAACCTAGAGGACTGATTTTATATAAATAAGTCTCCACATTTAATGATAGTCCAGACACGACAGTACAATACTTTATTCTAAAATGTAGGAAATTGTTTTTTCCCCTCATCAATCTACACACAATACCACATAATGACAAAGCAAAAATATTATATAAATATAAATATATATAAATACAAATTTGATATAAAAAAAATCACTATATAAAAAATTACTTTTACATAAGTATTCAAACCCTTTACTCAGTACTTTGTTGAAGCACCTGGTCACGATAACCAAACCCACCCGTAGCACGCACAGGTATATCTAGCAGGTACATCTCACTGGTCATACCCAAAACCAACACTGCCTTTGTCCGCCTTTCCTTCCAGTTCCCTGCTGCCAATGAGTGGAACGATTGCAAAAATCGCTGAAGCTGGAGACTTATTTTTCCCTCACTAACTTTAAACATCAGCTATCTGAGCAGCTAACCGATTGCTGCAGCTGTACAAAGCCCATCTGTAAATAGCCCACCCAATCTACCTACCTCATCCCCATATTGTTTTTATTTACTTTTCTGTCTTACCTCCTCACACCATTTTCACACAATGTATATAGACTTCCTTTTTCCCCGATTGTGTTATTGACTGTATGCTTGTTTATTCCATGTATAACTCTGTGTTGTTGTTTGTGTCGCACTGCTTTGCTTTATCTTGGCCAGGTCACAGTTGTAAATGAGAACTTGTTCTCAACTAGCTTACCTGGTTAATTGAAATAAAGGTGAAATAAAAATAAATAAAAAACAGAATCAGGTTTTCTTGGGTACGACACTTCAAGCTTTGTGATGTTAATACACCTGTATTTGGGGAGTTTCTCCCATTCCTCGCTGCAGATCCTCTCAAGCTCTGTCAGGTTGCATTGGGAACGTTGGTGCACAGCTATTTTCAGGTCTCTCCAGAGATGTTAGATCGGGTTCAAGTCCTGGCTCTGGCTGGGCCACTCAAGGACATTCAGAGACTTGTCCCGATGCCACTCCTGCGTTGTCTTGGCTGTGTGCTTGGGGTCGTTGTCCTGTTGGAAGGTGGACCTTCGCTCCAGTCTGAGGTCCTGAGCACTCTGGATTAAATTTTCATCAAGGATCTCTGTACTTTTCTCTGTTCATCTTTGCCTCGATCCTGATTAGTCTCCCAGTCCCTGCCTCAGACAAACATCCCCACAGCATGATGCATGGCACTCAGGCCAAAGAGTTCAGTCTTTTTTTCATCAGACCAGATAAACTTGCTTCTAATGGTTTGAGAGTCTTTAGGTGCCTTTTGCAAACTCCAAGTGGGCTGTTATGTGCCTTTTGCTGAGGACTGGCTTCCGTCTGGCCCTTCTATCATAAAGGCCTAATTGGTGGAGTTCTGCAGAGATGTTTGTCCTTCTGGAAGGTTCTCCTATTTTCACAGAGGAACTCTAGAGCGCTGTCAGAGTGACCATCGGGTTCTTGGTCACCTCCGTGATCACAGCCCTTCTCCCCGATTGCTCCGTTTGGCCTTGTGGCCAGCTCTAGGAAGAGTCTTGGTGGTTCCAAACTTCGTCAATTTAAGAGGGATGGAGGCCACTGTGATCTTAGTTACCTTCAATGCTGCAGAAATGTTTTGGTGCCCTTCCCTAGACCTGTTCCTTGAACTGAATCCTGTCTCTGAGCTCTACGTAGAATTCCTTCGACCTTGGTTTTTGCTTTTGACATGCACTGTCAACTGTGGGACCTTATATAGACAGGTGTGTGTCTTTCCAAATCATGTCCAATCAAATGAATGTACCACAGGTGGACTCCAATCAAGTTGTAGAAAGATCTCAAGGATGATCAATGGAAACAGAGTACACCTGAGCTCAATTTTGAGTCTCATAGCAAAGGGTCTGAATACTTATGTCAATAAGGTTTCTGTTTTTTATTTTTAATACATTTGCAAAAATGTGTAAAAACCTGTTTTGGCTTTGTGATTATGGGATATTGTGTGTAAATTGTTTTATTTAATACATTTTAGAATAAGGCTGAAACTAAACAAAACGTGGAAAAAGACAAGGAGTCTGAATACTTTCCGAAGGCAATTTACATTTAAATGTACATTGCATCTTTGTCTTACCAGTTGTTGTGGCTGGCAATGTGACCTTCTTGCTCTGCAGTGTCAAGTTTAATGTAAATATTAGTATCACAGAAGCCAGTAGTAGGCCAGACAAACAGATTTTCACGATTTTCATGATATCCTCAAAATCAATAAATCAGAGCACGTTTTTGGCTCATTCAGTGGTATTTACCTGATTAAGTAGAATCCTGTTGGAAAATAATGTTAAAAGTAACATTTATATTCCTACTTCCTGTTGTCATTTTTTAAAATTCATAGCTGAGTGTCAAAACACATGTTTTACTGTAAATGTCCAAATTCATTATCAATATGCTGAAATAAGTTCAGATATTTCGAAGACCAATACATAAAAATTACTCCCTACACACTTGTGTTCAGATTACTCGTACTTTGCTAAATTAGTACCTTATTAACTGCACATGCACCAACTTTTAACAGTCACTTTGGACTGAAATTGATCCGCTTGTTCTACTTTAATCAATAGCCTGCACAAATTAATCACATACATCAATATTTTATTGAAATCAATGGAACTGATAGGTACCGTTTGCGCTCTTCCAACAGACAAAACTCAATGAATTTGGGTATAAAACCAGTCGATAGATGAGAACCTGTGGTAGCCATTTATCATTATATAAAATAATTCCCAGTGTCAAAATAGTTCAATATTTCAAATGAAGATGATTGTGCTTAATTTACTTTCACCTTTTTTCAACAATGACATCTATTTCTTACTACTTCAACCATGGATAGAGTTAAAAAATGTTCCTAAACACAATTTAACCGGAGCGTCGATAGGGACTGTGCAGCAGGCTGAACCTCTGACGTCCCTACCAGTAACCACAGACTAGCCAGTAAGCTTTGAAATCGTTCAACAATGCGAGCAACTTTTCCTCAAAAAAATATTAGCTACAGTCTTGAATAATTCAACCAAACCATATCACACTCTTGAATATTGTAACGATTCACAAACACTGGGAGATTTTCTCATTCGAACACATATTAAATGTAGCTTGCAAGACAATAACACACCTAGTAACATTAGCATATCAAACATGAACGTTTAACCCTGTCATACGAATATAAAAGTGCAGTTTCGTGGTATTAAAGTTACCTTGGAAGTTACCTTGGAAATAGGGTTCGGCGGTATCCAATTTCTTTATATATATATATATATTTTGTTTTGGGGGGTGGGGGGGCGCACAATGTCTCTGTTGTAACCAATAAGCTTGATCTTGATATTTAGCCACTTAGCAGCAAGTTAGCAAACCAAATGTATAGCTGGAGCCCTGAACTGGATATAATTTATTTGACACATCTTAGATTTCTTATAGTTATACTTGACCTGTAGTTCTAAGCAGTGCACCCCTGGTATTGAAAATCATACCGTCGGTATTTCAAAATACCCCGGAATATGGTATGAACTAGAGGTCGACAGATTAATCAGAATGGTCGATTAATTAGGGCCGATTTCAAGTTTTCACAACAATCGTAAATCTGTAAAAAAATAAATTGCACCTTTATTTAATCTTTATTTAACTAGGTAAGTCAGTTAAGAACACATTCTTATTTTCAATCACGGCCTAGGAACGGTGGGTTAACTGCCTCGTTCAGGGGCAGAAAAACAGATTTTCACCTTGTCAGCTCGGGGGACCCAATCTTGCAACCTTACAGTTAACTAGTTCAACGCAATAACGACCTGCCTCTCTCTCGTTGCACTCCACAAGGAGACTGCCTGTTACGCAAATGCAGTAAGCCAAGGTAAGTTGCTAGCTAGCATTAAACTTATCTTATAAAAAACAATCAATCACAATCACTAGTTAACTACACATGGTTGATGATATTACTAGATATTATCTAACGTGTCCTGTGTTGCATATAATCTGACTTAGCATACAAGCATACAAGTATCTAAGTATCTGACTGAGCGGTGGTAGGCAGAAGCAGGCGCGTAAACATTCATTCAAACAGCACTTTCGTGCATTTTGCCAGCAGCTCTTCTTTGTGTGTCAAGCATTGCGGTGTGACTTCAAACCTATCAACTCCCGAGAAGAGGCTGGTGTGACTGAAGTGAAATGGCTGGCTAGTTAGCGTGTGCTAATAGAGTTTCAAACTTCATTCGCTCTGAGCCTTGGGGTGGTTGTTTCCCTTGCTCTGCATGGGTAAAGCTTCGATGTGGTGGCTGTTGTCATTGTGTTGCTGGTTCGAGCCCAGGGAGGAACAGAAGCTATACTGTTACATTGGCAATACTAAAGTGCAGTGGGTTAACTGCATGTTCAGGGGCAGAACGACAGATTTGTACCTTGTCAGCTCGGGGGTTTGAACTTGCAACCTTCCAGTTACTAGTCCAACGCTCTAACCACTAGGCTACCAAGCCCCATATGTTCTCATGTTCTGAGCAAGGAACTGAAACGTTAGCTTTCTTACATAGCACATATTGCACTTTTTCGTTCTTCTCCAACACTTTGTTTTTGCATTATTTAAACCAAATTGAACATGTTTCATTATCTACTTGAGGCGAAATAGATTTTATTGATGTATTATATTAAGTTAAAATAAGTGTTAATTCAGTAATGTTGTAATTGTCATTATTACAAATAAAATAAAACTTAAATTGTTTTTACAATTATTTTTAAATCAGCCGATTAATCGGTATCTGCTTTTTTGGCCCTCCAATAATCGGTATCGGTATCGGCGGTGAAAAATCATAGTCGGTCGACCTCTAGTATGAACGGTATATCGCCCAAGAGTACTTCAAACAAACTAGGCTTAATTGAATCAATTACTTGAATGTTATTATATGAAGTAAATGCAAAAATTGCTCCATAATTTGTTTATAGAGTTTTTCAATCACTTTGGTGAATTTTTCAGATGTCCAGTAAGTGGTATATTTTGAAAACTGTACCAAAACTCTGAAACTGATAACACTTGAAATTTCCCCCATCTTATATTCTGAACCTTTGACTGTGCATTCATTGGGGCTTCAGACATCTTTCACCCCTGAGTTATTCATGCAAAATTAAAGTTTTCCATGAAATTGAAGCGCTGTATTCTTGACATAGATCACTCTGTTATTTCTACTTCTATTATTTCTACAACTGTACATTGAAATGTAGTTATGCTTGTTATACACACCATATATATATATATAGATATATAGATATATAGATATATAGATATATACAGTGGGGAGAACAATTATTTGATACACTGCCGATTTTGCAGGTTTTCCTACTTACAAAGCATGTAGAAAAAATCCAGAAAATCACATTGTATGATTTTTAAGTAATTAATTTGCATTTTATTGCATGACATAAGTATTTGATCACCTACCAACCAGGTAGTAAGAATTCCGGCTCTCACAGACCTGTTAGTTTTTCTTTAAGAAGCCCTCCTGTTCTCCACTCATTACCTGTATTAAGTGCACCCATTTGAACTCGTTACCTGTATAAAAGTCACTTGTCCACAAACTCAATCAAACAGACTCCAACCTCTCCACAATGGCCAAGACCAGAGAGCTATGTAAGGACATCAGGGATAGAATTGTAGACCTGCACAAGGCTGGGATGGGCTACAGGACAATAGGCAACCAGCTTGGTGAGAAGGCAACAACTGTTGGCGCAAGTATTAGAAAATGGAAAAAGTTCAAGATGACGGTCAATCACCCTCGGTCTGGGGCTCCATGCAAAATCTCACCTCGTGGGGCATCAATGATCATGAGGAAGGTGAGGGATCAGCTCAGAACTACACGGCAGGACCTGGTCAATGACCTGAAGAGACCTGGGACCACATTTTCAAAGAAAACCATTAGTAACAAACTATGCCATCCTGGATTAAAATCCTGCAGTGCACGCAAGGTCCCCCTGCTCAAGCCAGCGCATGTCCAGGCCCATCTGAAATTTGCCAATGACCATTTGGATGATCCAGAGGAGGAATGGGAGAAGGTCATGTGGTCTGATGAGACAAAAATATAGCTTTTTGGTCTAAACTCCACTCGCTGTGTTTGGAGGAAGAAGAAGGATGAGTACAACCCCAAGAACACCATGCCAACCATGAAGCATGGAGGTGGAAACATCATTCGTTGGGGATGCTTTTCTGCAAAGGGGACAGGACGACTGCACCGTATTGAGGGGAGGATGGATGGGGGCCATGTATCGCGAGATCTTGGCCAACAACCTCCTTCCCTCAGTAAGCGCATTGAAGATGGGTCGTGGCTGGGTCTTCCAGCATGACAACGACCCGAAACACACAGCCAGGGCAACTAAGGACTGGCTCCAGGACATTTAGTCAATTGCACTACCATTTCATCCAATAGCAAAAAAATACAACAAACATTTCTAAACTGTTATTTTTGAAGTGCTCAATAGAAAGAACAGTAGGTGGTAAATATAATTTTCCATATGGCATTTTTGCATAACTTGACAAGCATATTTTTTTAAATCCAATTGCAGATTGTTATACAGTACATACCTGTATGTAGGACAAATCATTAGAAATAGGGGTATTGTAAAGCCATTGGCTACTGTAAAAACATGTATGCCATTTCTGCCCAATGAAACATTGCACAAGATCACCTTTTCTATGTGACTTGTCAACTGATACAGTATCGCCTGTCTACCTGCATTGAAATTCATCAGCTGACAGTGTATCAATGCAATTCAGATCATGAGTAGAATATATTGTTATGTACAACCCAGGTATTTCAGCAGTGCATTGTACACTACACTATAATTCCAAATGATGGCACATAGAGTGACTGTTTCCACTTCATCCTATTGAAGCCCACTAGCTGATGGAAAATTATGATGTAGTATTTACAGCCACATTCATACATGATTTGGTTTTACCTTCCAACATAGATGTCAAAATGACAGGTTTATGTAGAATTGTATAGAAAATATAGAATTGTACAGTGTTCAGTAGTTATCAAACTGTACATACGTTAGCGAGTTATTCGTTTTGAGCAGTTTGATTAGGTGATAGTTCATTGCATTGTTAACAAATGACAAGAAAATTATGTCAAAAGTAAAGTGGATATTGCATTTTGAAAAGCAGATGCTTAGTTGGAATATACTGTATATCCAAATTGATTAGTGATTAGGTGCAGTGAAAATGTGCTTAGAGTTTTGAAACCTGAGCCATTTTGATGATCTGTTTAGATTTTTGTGCTTAAGAGTTGTGAAAATGGACTACATATTGCACCAAAGTGATTAAAAAAACGAATAAAAACGAATTTCCCTGTTGAGGTTATCTCTGCATGCTTTTTTTCCTGGGTGGGGGCCAATGGCAGCCAAGGGGGGTAAACACAGTTGAGCTTCCCTTTTTTAAAGCTACTGCTACAATTTCAGAATCTAACAGGCTGTTACTGCAATTTCAGGTGAAAACTCAATAAAACACTTCTAAAATGTAATGAAAATGTCTAGATATGTCAGCTGTTTCAAAAACATTGCTCTGCTATTTAGCTATTAGTATATTTACTGTATGTATGAATGTTTAAAGTCAACGAGACAATTCTGTTTACACTGCCCTGCTTATAGGGGGCAACTGTCATACTAGTGTGTGAGCTAGCGTTCGAGATGTGAGAGTTTACATTACAGTAATGTCTCTCGAGAATCGATACCTCTCGAGAATTTCTCCTTAATTCTTGTAAATGAGAATAGCCCCTTTAATATCAGTTGGTGCATGCGTGCCCCCTACAATCCATCAGTCGAAAGTCTATATTTGACAGCCACTTGCTCAATTAAGGAAATTAAATGAAGCAACATCACATAGCTAACCGACGATAAAGACGATACATAGGCGATGTTATTTTGACCAGCAATCAATTTCAGATGTAGAATAGAGTACACTGAAGCCCAATGTGTATCCCAATACCATTGGTTGTTTTTCTTCACCGCAAGTCTCCCATTTCCTCCCAAGTCAGAACCAGTGTGTTAAATGTAGGCTGCTTCGTTAAAATGCGTCTCTTTGCGACAGGACCCACATGTTTGTTTATTT
The DNA here is from genome assembly GCF_002021735.2 of Oncorhynchus kisutch. Lineage (NCBI taxonomy): Eukaryota > Metazoa > Chordata > Actinopteri > Salmoniformes > Salmonidae > Oncorhynchus > Oncorhynchus kisutch. Next base: position 58,831,568 of record NC_034184.2, on the reverse strand, counting down.
CACCGTCCTATAACGATGCCCTCGCTCACTCATACATCGGATCGTGGTGCGTCGGGGATCCCTCGGACGGAATCAATCACTTGATAGGCTAATATATGTCACTCAATAAGCAAGCACTACAACGGAATGGTAAGCTTGACAGTTACTTGAACAGGGTTGATGCACTTATAGGTGTTAAAATATGGACTGGACATCAACAAAGCGGCATGTCATGGGTTATAACTGTAAAAAGCAAACCATCAATGGCAAGCGATATTTGCTTACCCCCCTTAGTTTCAGTGTTACTATTAGCAAAGAATAAATGGCCAATTCCTTCATATGTATATAAACCAAAGAAAATGTCCCATTACATTATCTGATGAAATGTGTTTAATTTATATTCAACATAAAGTATTAAAAATTAGACGCCAGCTTTCAATAGTATCATAGTCATTGCATACATTGTAGTAAATGAAAAATGTAACTATTCCGATATTTTACAATGAAACAAACCAAACTCAGATTATGTCTAATTTGTGCATTTACCTTAAAGTGCGTTGATAGAAAACAGCAAGCACTTCCTGGTTATAATCCTAAACAATTCGCCACCTTTGAATATTTGCTTTATCTTCTCCTAATGAAATCTCGACTGGAGACATAGGAGCTCCACTGTTTGTTTGTCAAGTCCCAGTCTGTAGGCTACTGGCTAACTGTACCTGACCGTCTGTGAGCCGCTGCAGCATCACAGATCGCATGGAACTGCGTTTGGGCTGAGCACGGCATTGGGGAAAAACTGGACTGGAGTTCAGCACCTCGGGACCGAACCAGCCGCCTAATGTATGTACCAGGCAATTGATTTGCACTGTCATTGCATCCCCACTATAAGTACTGATAAAGTAAAACCGGTTTCAACTTTTTTGCAATCAGCGAAATTGTAGGCTAGGCCTAATTAGAAAAATTGTGAAGATGCATTGTGATGCCAGCTTCGCAGTTTTCATTAGTTCATGTTCCCAGTTAATGAACATACAGTACCTGTCAAAAGTTTAGACACCTACTCATTCCAGGGTTTTTCTTTATTTTACTATTAGTGAAGATATCAAAACTATGAAATAACACATATGAATCATGTAGTAACCAGAAAAAGTGTGAAACAAATCAAAATAGATTTTATATTTGAGATTCTTCAAAGTAGACATCCTTTGCCTTAATGACAGCTTTGCAAATTCCTTAAGTTAGCCAATTTTTGTCTTTAATGCAAGGCCAGCAGACAAGGTCCTTACTTCTCCCCCCTTCCATTTGCCTATTCCATTTTTGCGGTAATGCTGCAATTAGTTGGTTGTAGTTTTGAGTAGTGCAGACAGTCATATTTATTATATAATTTACAAAGATATGTTGTTGTTGTTTTAAAAAAATTGTTTTTATCAATTAGTATATTTGAGTTTAACCACAATATTTGTTGTATTATTTGTTCAGGGTTTTTTTTCTGGTGGATTAAGCTGAAATTGCAACCAACTTTCTATGGCTTTTTTTTATTAAAGCGATATTTTGGATATTATTTCATTTTCAAATAACCGAAAGTGAGACGTTGTAATCTGAATAAAGGGAAAAAGGCCATTCTTGAACATGGGGGGAGACACTGTTACTAATCTGCAAGAGAACAAGTTTGGATTTGAATATAACTTTTGTACGACTGACGCCTTTAGTGAGACTTCTAATTCTTTAATATTTCATATTTAATGCATGTGTTAATTTATGCCTAATCATAAGAGATGTTATGCTGTAGGATTACCCTCAGTATTGACTGTATAACATTAGTATCAAAGTCCTTGTCTAACTAATATCGGTCTTGTTTTGAAATATGTGCAAAATCAATCACCTACTACTGTGTTTGCTTGATTTCGCTTGTGTTCTTCTTCTTCTTCGTGTGGTTTTCTGGCAGACGAGACACTTTGTTTGGATATTGCTGCCATTCATAGTTTGGCAAGTACATTCCACATTCGATCACAAAAAAAAGGGAAATGGGGGAAAAAAAGGAAATTGCTCCACCATCTAACCCTGAGTATACATAACAATGAGAACACCTGCTCTTTCAATGACATAGACTGACCAGATGAATCCAGGTGAAAGCTATGCCCCCTATTGATGTTAAATTCACTTCAATCAGTGTAGATGAAATGGAGGAGACAGGTTAAAGAAGGATGTCTATGCTTCTTTGAGACATGGATTGTGTATGTGTGCCATTCAAAGGGTGAATGGGCAAGACAAAAGATTTAAGTGCCTTTGAATGGGGTATGGTTGTATGTACCAGACGCACCGGTTTGTGTCAAGAATTACAAAGCTACTGGGTTTTTCACGCTCAACAGTTTCCCATGTGTATTAAGAATGGGTGGTGGACCAAAGGACATCCAGACAACTTTTGACACCTTGTAGAGTCCATGCCCCAACGAATTGAGGCTGTTCTGAGAGCAAAAGCGGGGGTGTGCAACTCAATATTAGGAAGGTGTTCCTAATGTTTGGTATACTCAGAGTATATTCCACTCTCCCCATCCCCACCACACACCACCACCCCTTCCGACTACTTTGGCCCCAACAGATCCTACACCTGGGAGGCTGTAACCCCTTCTCTCAAAACCCCCTGTTGTTTTTCTGCACTAAAATCTCTGATTCCCAAAAACGTATCTTTTGAAGTTACTACCAATTCAATCTTCTGGGATTTCCTTTCCATCTGTGCAGCACAATTGATGACCATAGCAATAAACGCCAAGAAGCCAACCTTACTAAAGCACAAGCTGTTTGGATCACTCAGGCTCCTTTCACCCTTTGCCTGACATTCTCTACTTTCTTTACTGCCTCAGTATATGACACTTTCTGCACTGCTCTCACCCTGGAAACTTCAATCTGTCTCACTCGCACAGGACATTTCTGATCTCCAACAACATGGTTGATCCCCATAATTGAAAAACCATGCACTCTTTTGTCCCATGCCCTCCTGCACACGTATCACACCTCGAACTCTCCCTCCTACATACTGCAGCAACATGACCATAAACTTGGCACCTGAAACACCGTAGTGGATTCAGAACAAAAGCTCTCACGGGAAAACGTATATACCCTAGCATGACTTTATCCGGCAAACGCTCTGCATCAAAATTCAGAAGGACAGACAGGTTCTTCTCAGTCTCGCGCTCGCTACCGGTTTTGCCGTACATCACAGACATCGGGGATCCCCAACTTCAGTTGATCCACCTTAAAACTCAACAACACTCCAGTTATCACTCCTTTCAGCAGCGCTCTGCTCCAGAGAGCTAAGCAGGACACCGCTTTCATTCCGAGACTCGAAAAGCCCAGCGCCATCTCCCTCTGAGCAGCAGACACACAAAAGGTCCCCCTCTAGATACTTTGACCTAATTGACAGCACACAACTCCTTCACCCAGCCTGAAACCACAAACAGATCATCCGAAAGGCATAGATCCACTTTCTCTATGAATTGTACTCCCACTGGGCCAGAGTTATCTTCGGCATTTTCCTGATCATTGGGGTGAGGCTCGGAAGCCTTCACCTCATCTGACAATGCGGGTTCTTTCTCCTATCTTTTGTCAGGATCAATTTTAAGTTCACTATCTGTCAACTGCGCTGGGTCTTCAGGCACATAACATGCATTTTTCTCTCCTGTACTTGACCCAAAGGAGAAAGTACTCTGCTTGTATTTTGCAGTCGATTCGGGTTTGCACCTCACTTCTTGCCCTACACCCTCTTCCTCGCCCGGTCCGCCAAATAGTGACTTCCATCTCCCTGTGGGACTTCAGGAAACTCAGTATCGAGCCGCCCGCTGCTGCCATGCGCCCTCCTTCGCTCGCTAATCCACACGTCATTTCTTTCCCAGCATCCTCCAGTTCTTGTGTTTACTTTGAGTATCGTAAACATGCTTCACCAGAGAGCAGTCGTGTTCCTCTGCTCAGACATTGCTGACATACTGTATGCCATGTCATACACATTTTATTTACCAATTCATTGTTGCAAACTTTGCCGTGCTCCAACGTGCATTTCCAGGGGGGCGCGACGCGCCGGATTGATTAATTGCATGGGCATTTTGTTCTGTGCTGATGAATTTATGAATGACATTAATTTGATTATGAGTGTAATACTGTGATGTGTTTTAGAGAGATAATGTGAACTCTCTGTAGAAGTGAGTTGGTATGATTCAATCCAGGTAGGAGGGTTACCAGTCTGTTTTACACCTTCTGGTAGGGTTGCAAAATTCCTGTAACTTTCAATTAATTTCCTGGTTTTCCCAAAATCCCAGTTGGAGGATTCCTGGAATCAGGAGGGAATAAGCAGGCAATCCAACCAGGATTTCTGGAAAACCAGGGAATTTATTGAGAGTTCCAGGAGGAAGCAGGTACAGTAGATTGCTGATATATTTGTTTCATTATTTTACTAGGCAAATCAGTTAAGAACAAAGTCTTACTTACAATGACGGCCTACCCCAGCCAAACCCGGATGACGCTGGGCCAATTGTGCGCCGCCCTATGGGACTCCCAATCACAGCTGGATGTGATACAGCCTGGATTTGAACCAGGGGCTGTAGTGATGCTTCTTGCACTGAGATGTGCCACTCAGGAGCAGCGGTTACCTACCTCTCCATCCGTCATTTTCAATCTAGGCCTACAAGATGCTTGTTGTGAGGCATGAGTGTAGCTCAATGGTAATAGCTGTAGTTCACTGTAAAGAGTGTGTGCTAGAACATTTTAGATCCTAGCTTTTCTTGATGTGGGGATCCATCCTGTAAATATCCAAGTTCACTACCTACCACTTGATGACTGCTGTAAATACAACACCAACCTAACATAGCAGGTGTAAAAAGACACATGAGCGGAGTAACCACATACGGTTTTCAGTGGAAAAGGTAGCTAGGTTGAATTAGCTGTATCCCTGAAAACCAAATTCATCCAGTTGTTGGCAACTCTGCTGGTGTTAAAACACTTGACTTCACCAAGTTGCTCAGTGCCTTATAACCATCTCCCTAGGCCTAGGCCGTGAAACACTATCCTTTATTAGACAGATAGTGTAGTGGGATTAGAAATATATCAATGTACCAATAACGCATTCAAAGTGTATTCTTTACTGATGGCTGGACTCAAATGATCTGATTAACACTCACCTTTGGAAACACATCAGTCAATGTGCTGTGTAGCAATACATTTGTTACATTCCTGGATGGATCATTGAGTTTGGTCATAGAACAACTGACACAGGAGGAGAAAAACAAACAAGGCCGAGCGGATTCAATTGAATGTAAGCATGGGAAGTGTGTATGTATCGCCCTTGTTACGTAAACTGTGTTCACAAGAAGAAATGTTGCATTATGAACATGCATCATATCATGTCATTTTAATCTGACCCGATTCTGCATATTCCCAGTGATACAAGTTTGGTTAAATTTGCATGCTTTTGTTTCATCTATGCTCAGTGCTAGACAGGATACACAATGTAGCCTACCACTGCCTATACAGTAGCTACATATAGCGTGCAAGCTTCCAGTGCCTCCACTCTTTGATGCAATGTGTGGACTGCATGCACTGAGCGAAACTGCATGTGTCTCTGCTGGAAAATAATGAGCACTGACAAGCACACAAAAAAAGTGTAGGCAACAGAACCTCATTATCAACCGTCAGGGTTTAATCATTCGATTTAGGAAGATGCACCTTTCCAAGCTAAGACACGATGTAAGACAAAGTTGAATCCTTATGCTGAGTTTGGACTTTTTCAACATTTTGTCAGACACACACAGGCGCGTGCGCACACACACATACCTACTGATAAAGAGCACACTCCGTCATCATTATTATGAGAGTGTCACATCGTTAGAGGTCCACTGTGCTCCCCTGCTCTGGTCTAGGAGTGAGGTAGAGCTGTGTACACTCACACATACACATGCGGACACACACACACTACAGGGTGCTGATGAAAGACCAGGCTATGGGCTTCTCTTATCAGCCAGTGGAGCAAAACCCTCTTTGCCTTGAAGATGGATTCTATAACAAGACTCTACTGCACACTTCAGTGGCAGAACCCTGGGCAACAGCAACAACAAGGGCAACAGAGGAGGAATGCTGTTGTTACAGTACAAGTGACATGATGGAACTATGCTTTCACTCATTTAAGCTACGAGGTTTACATAACTGTTACATAGGGTTACATTAACGTATTTCCTGGTATATCCTCAGTGACAGAAATAATGTACAGTATATGCCATTTAGCACACTTTTATCCAAAGCTAGCCATTTGATTAATTGTTCAGCAGTCTTATGGCTTGGGGGTAGAAGCTGTTAAGGAGCCTTTTGAACTAGGCCCGGTACCGCTTGCCGTGCGTAATCCTTGACTACCCACTGTGCTGTCAGTCAGCCTGCTCATGGGGCTGATTTCGCTGGTCCAAATGTCAGTTGTCAAGCTAATAGCAGTGATGCTATCAAATCAAATTGTATTATTCACATGCACTGAATACAAAAGGTGTTACAGTGAAATGCTTACACACGAGCCCCTAACCAATAATGCAGTTAAAAAATAATCTGAGTAAGAATAAGAAATAAAAGTAACAAGTAATTCAAGAGCAGCAGTAAAATAACAATAGTGAGACTATACACAGGGGGGTACCGGTACAGAGTCAATGTGCAGGGGCACCGGTTAGTTTAGGTAATATGTACATGTGGGTAGAGTTATTAAAGTGATGATAACAACAGAGAGTAGCAGCGATGTAAAAGAGGGGGGCAATGCAAATAGTCTGGGTAGCCATTTGATTAGATGTTCAGGAGTCTTATGGCTTGGGGGTAGAAGCTGTTTAGAAGCCTCTTGGACCTAGACTTGGCGCTCAGGTACTGCTTGCCGTGCGGTAGCAGAGAGAAGAGTCTATGACTAGGGTAGCTGGAGTTTTTTACAATTTTTAGGGCCTTCCTCTGACACCACCTGGTATAGATGGCAGGAAGCTTGGTCTCAGTGATGTACTGGGCCGTGAGCACTACCCTCCTTCGTGCCTTGCGGTCGGAGACCAAGCAGTTGCCATACCAGGCAGTGATGCAACCAGTTAGGATGCTCTCGATGGTGCAGCTGAAGAACCTTTTGAGGATCTGAGGAGCCATGCCAAATCTTTTCTGTCTCCTGAGGGGAATAGGTTTTGTCGTGCCCTCTTCATGACCGTCTTGGTGTGCTTGGACCATGATAGTTTGTTGGTTATGTGGACACCAAGGAACTTGAAACACTCGACCCTCTCCACTACTGCCGCGTCGATGTGAATGGGGGCATGTTTGGCCTTCCTTTTCCTGTAGTCCACGATCTTCTCCTTTGTCTTGCACACATTAAGGGAGAGGTTGTTGTCCTGGCACCACACTGACAGGTCTCTGACCTCTGCCCTATAGGCTTTCTCATTGTTGTCAGTGATCAGGCCTACCACCGTTGTGTCATCAGAAAACTTAATGATGATGGTCTTGGAGTTGTGCTTGACCATCCAGTCATGAGTAAACAGGGAGTACAGGAGGGGACCAAGCATGCAACCCTGAGGAGCCTGCATGTTGACGATCAGCGTGGAAGATGTTTTGTTGCCTACCCTTACCACCTGGGGGCAGCACATCAGGAAGTCTAGGATCCAGTTGCAGAGGGAGCTGTTTAGTCCCAGGGGCCTTAGCTTAGTGATGAACTTTGTGGGCACTATGGTTTTGAATGTTGAGCTGCAGTCAATGAACAACATTCTCACATAGGTGTTCCTTTTGTCCAGGTGGGAAAGGGCAGTGTGGAGTGCGATTTCGATTGCGTCATCTGTAGATCTGTTGGGGCAGTATGGAAATTGGAGTGCGTCTAGGGTTTCTGGGATGATGGCGTTGATGTTAGCCATTACCAGCCTTTCAAATCACTTCATGGCTTTCGACGTGAGTGCTACGGGGCGGTAGTCATTTAGGCAGGTTACCTTCCCCTTCTTAGGCACAAGGACTATGGTGGTCTGCTTGAAACATGTAGGTATTACAGACTCAGTGGTTGAAAATGTCACTGAAGACATTTGCATTCTCTGAGTACACGTCCTGGTAATCAGTCTGGCCCCACAGCCTTGTGAATGTTGACCTGTTTAAAGGTCTTGCTCAGATCTTCTTCGGAGAGCGTGATCACATTGTCGTCCGGAACAGCTGGTGCTCTCATGCATGCTCCAGTGTGGCTTGCCTTGAAGCGAGCATAAAAGCAAGGCATTTAGCCCGTCTGAAAGCAGCAGCTCTAGCCTTTAGCTCGGTGCGGATGTTGCCTGTAATCTATAGCTTCTGTTTGGGATATGATGTACAGTCACTGTGGGGACGACGTCTTCAATGCACTTATTGATGAAGCCGGTGACAAAGGTGGTATACTCCTCAATGGCATTGGATGAATCCCGGAACATATTCCAGTCAGTGCTAGCAAAACAGTCCTGTAGTGTGCTTAATTTGGGAAACCAAGTGAAATCTGTTCGGGAACATTGAGAGTAACATGTTTTCACAACAAAACCTATTTAATTAATCTGTTGACAACCCCTCTCTCTGCGCACTGGAGAAAGGAATGAAGGAGAGAGGGGAGAAGATGGAAACACACAGTGGTGAGGTATTCTGTAGCTAAAGGTCATTTGTGAGCCCATTAATTATGAAAATATAAACAATTCCCTATTACTAGGCTATTCAAAATCAAACACATATTACATAATGCTTAATTTGTTTAATTTAGGCTAAAAACAATGATTTAATGTGTAATATGTTGTAGGCCATGTATTGTATAAATCATTATTTAAAAGGTGTTTTGAGTTAATCATCATCTTAGAAGCCCTGTCCATTTCGTTGTGCTAAGCTTTGAAACTACATCCAGAGTGACCATGTTTCCCACTCAGTTTCAACCTGCTTTTGATTTTCTTTCTTCAAATGAATCATTCACAGTGAGGTGAGTTTCAAAAGCACATACTGTTTCGGTGATAAATGTTTGATGGGATTTTTCGATTGCATTTGCATTGATGTCAGAGTGGTTAGAGTGACAATAGAGCCCCGAGAACAAGGCCATTAGCGACCTGATAATCGTTAGCGAGTTGGGTACTACTAACACATGTCCAGTGTACATAAGAGGAGATTACCGTGACTCAACGGTCACCTACAATTTTACTACGGTAACTGCAACAGCCCTAACCATGTAACCTGTTGTTGAAAAAACGTATGTGTTATGGCTTTTCAACCTGAGCCATACTGTGGATTTAGAGTTATCTAATAGAACTCATAGGGTTTTCTTTAATGGAAGCTTCTCAATTGTCAAACATGTGTCATGTAAAAATCTTCCCCGCAGGAAATAGTTCCCAATCGTTTTGATTGTGTTTGGATTGTGACATCATGTTGTAAACATTTTCACACAGTGTTCCTAGTCAATAATTGCACGTGCAGATGTTTCTCTCACACCCACTCGCCCTTGATATATCTAGCCAACTAGCGTAATTAGCTGTAACTGATCGAGATGCCTTGTTCTCAAAGGTGTGCAGTTTTACGTTTTTTTTGTATAAATAGCTAACTAACCAACTAACAAACAAACAAACAAATATATGCACTGTCAATCGAAAACATAGTACCCAAGTTTTTGCAATCGCAAAAAAATTACGAGAATCTGTTTATCAACACATTGCTTCAAGGCAGAATGCTTTTTGTTTGTTTTATTGTGATAAGACAATCAATGGTCAGATTTTTACAGATCAGTTTATCAAAATATTGTCATTTCATGGAATTATTTAAAAAAAATAACTATTCACATGTATGACGGATGCATATATTGCATATATTTACACATATAATGACACGTAAAATCAAAATGACATAAGATATAAAAAAAAAGCCTCTGTAAAAGTCTGACCATAAGACTCAAGGACCTGTGTGTGGAATAATGGGAATGTACATCCTTTGAAGACTGAGAAAAATGAATTGGCCACCGGGAACATGTCATTTTGAGAAAATGGCCGCTAAAGATAGGCCAATGCAATTAAAATGTACTTTCTATAAATATGACCATTTATTTCACATTAATTGAACTCTTATTTACAATTAGCTTCTAAACTGACAAATAAACATAAAACATACCTTTTACAAATACATTAGCACATTTAATACATTTGTTTCAAGCAATAGAGCATATGCTTTGAATACTGGTCTGTTGGGTAAATATGCAGTTTTGGGCAAATTCTCATATCACTTTGCTCAATTTGTCACATACAAAGATTTTGTATGGCTGTTGAAATGTGCAGAACATTAATCAGCTATGCTTGCCCCATATGTAAGGCCCCTCTGAGTTGTTGCTGGTGACACTTTACTTTCTTGACTGTGTCATGGGACCTGTGCCTATGCTTGGCACACTCCATTGAAGTAGAATCAGCTCTCACAACTCCTCTCTGATTGCTCCAATGTCACCAAAGTGCTGTCAATGCACAATTTGTTCATCACATTTGTTATAGCAGTGGCTCCCTTATTGAACGTGGCTACTGACATACTGGCTGCTCCATCAATGCGGCTTTTGCCCACAAAGACAGTTCTGGGGCATCGCGACCCTATTGCAGAGTTCAGACATTCATTTGCATTCTGGGTTCCTCCGTGCTACATTCGTTTGAAGACGTTATCATTTGACATCCTATGATATACAGGTACCATTTTCTGTGCAACCTCTCTATTAAATTTTTTTTATGGCCTCCAAGGCTTTTGTGTGACGGGTGGATTTTAACAATTTTCTATGGCTCGCTGGTACCAGCACCAATGCACACACCTATCCCGTAGTTGGAAGTGAATCCGCTCTTGTGCCAAGTGCCATCGAAGGATTCATGTCTATGATGGCATCCTCATCCTCCTTCAGCAACTCTGCTATGTCTGGGTCTATATCTGCGTATGCTCTTCTAATTATATTTGCAGCGCTCTCCATTGACTGTAGCTCTCTCTGAATCTCTGCAACTAAAATGGGGGGGGAAAAGTGCTTATTATGTCTGTCTACATTACAGACATAACTTTGAGGACTAAATATTACCATATCAGCATGTATTTACTTTGCGCAAAGCTAATTTCTCACTAATCACATTAGGCCACAGCCCGATGACACTGTAGGCCTATGTGACAGTCTCATTGTATAGTTATGTTTTCCTATCACTCTGTTTTATTCACTTTGAATACATTTGCTGGAGCAAGGAAATGCATTATTTATACACAGCAAGTCACCTGGCAATAATGGGCCACTCTCCCTTTTTATTTACCTGTCATTCTCCTCTCATGTCTCTGATATGAGCTGAGACGCAAGGAAGGAATCCCTAAGGCTTTGCTTATTTTCTTTAGAGCTGCATAACCAAGTCCAAGTTCGTGGGCTAGGAGAACCATCCTCACATTTATATCAAATGCCACATCTCCCCCGGAGCACTCCTGCAGCCTGGAGGAAGTGTAAAGACTCCTCCTAAATGCATTACGATCACCTAAACAGTCTGCACATTCTATCATGACAGAATTACAGAATCACTGGTTGGTGAAGTCTATGGTGATTTTAGTCCAGTGTTTAGACACTTAGGGCAAATCAAATCATGTACACGTTTATTTGAGATATGTGGAATAAAAGCCACGTTGTCCGGCTGCTGTCTGGTTGATCGCTGCTAGTTGTCATCTTCAACTCAACTCATTTGCGTCTCGATGCGCTGCAGCGGGCTACCTCATTTTCCTCCTCTACCTGTACTGCCACTGCCTCGATCGGCGGATCAGGCTAATTGTTTATTTCATTCACTGCTTTTCTTGAATTGGCTAACTGAGATCACCTATTTTTTTCACATACTTTAGGTATATTCTTCGAGATATTCTCATTTGGTCTCTCTTTACGTTGATTCTTCGCGGGAGACAAGGAACAAGGAAGTGCTGAATGGCACGTGAGGCATTTTAACCAATCAAGTTGCCGGAAAGGGCCTTTAAATGCCAGTAACCGATCGGATGTCAGGAAATTACTAATCGTTCAGCACGAAGCGCTACTTTTACAAAGGATATAGCCATGTATGGACTAGCTAATGATATGCTCCGGGAAAACAAGCTTTTGAATGATATATATGATTCAACATGGTTTTCATGAGTTTTCAAAATGGCAGTTCTATGTGAAACATGCTATCAAGAAGGACATTTATGGTAGGTGTAGTTGACGGATTTGGGATAAACTGATGCAAATAAAGTATTTATATACATTATTGCCGATTTATTTGTACATTTTATGAAAGTACGGAAGTTATAGTTGCAAAACATCCCAAAATCTGAAAATTGACAAATGGAAGTGGTGCCTGGCCTTCTAAATGAGAGTATGGATTTTCAGATAAAGATGAACTTGTCAGTGGCCACACCCCCGTGAGCCCAGACATCACATTAGGTGTCATGGATTGCCCTTTCATCTGAAGTGTATAAAACCACCCGTGACGAAATGTACATTTCATGCCAAAGAGACCCACTTGTCACAAATGGTTAAGAAGTCAGAGAAAGCCCGGGACGGAGTTCCCACGTTGGAATCGCTACAATTCTATAGGCCATTGGCGACCATACAGCTGTAGTTTGGCTACACTGTTATAAATGGTTCAATTCTGAGACTATCGATCACTACAGAATAAGAGCAAATATTAGACGTATAGTTACTAGTCTGCTGATAGAAATGACGTAAGTCTAGAACGAGAATACCGACAATCACCGAAGCATCTATTCTATGAACCTTGGTTTCTCAAATGACTGCCTCGCCTGGTCCACAAACTTCTTCTCAGATAGAGTTCAGTGTGTCAAATCGGAGGACCTCTGGCAGTCTCTATGGGGGTGCCACAGGGTTCAATTCTCGAGCTGACTCTTCTCTGTATACATCAATGATGTCGCTCTTGCTGCTGGTGATTCTCTGATCCACATCTACGCAGACGACACCATTCTGTATACTTCTGGCCCTTCTTTGGACACTGTTAACTAACCTCCAGACGAGCTTCAATGCCATACAACTCTCCTTCCGTGGCCTCCAACTGCTCTTAAATGCAAGTAAAACTAAATGCATGCTCTTCAACCAATCGCTGCCCGCACCACCGCCCATCCACCATCACTACTCTGGACGGTTCTGACTTAGAATATGTGGACAACTACAAATACCTAGGTGTCTGGTTAGACTTTAAATTCTCCTCCCAGACTCACATTAAGCATCTCCAATCCAACATTAAATCTAGAATCAGCTTCCTATTTCGCAACAAAGCATCCTTCACTCATGCTGCCAAGCATACCATCATGAAACTGACTATCCTGCCGATCCTTGACTTCAACGATGTCATTTACAAAATAGCCTCCAACACTCTACTCAACAAATTGGATGCAGTCTATCTATGCAGTCTATCCGTTTTGTCACCAAAGCTCCATATAATACCCACCACTGTGACCTGTATGCTCTCGTTGGCTGGCCCTCGCTTTATATTCGTCGCCAAACCAACTTGCTCCAGGTCATCTATAAGTCTTTGCTAGGTAAAGCCCCGCCTTATCTCAGCTCACTGGTCACCATAGCAGCACCCACCCATTGCACGCGCTCCAGAAGGTATATTTCCCTGGTCACTCCCAAAGCCAAATTCTCCTTTGGCCCCCTTTCCTTCCAGTTCTCTGGTGGCAATGACTGGAACGAATTGCAAAAATCACTGAAGCTGGAGACCCATATCTCCCTCACTAACTTTAAGCACCAGCTGTCTGAGCAGCTCACAGATCACCGCACCTGTACATAGCCCATCTGTAAATAGCCCATCCTTTGCACCCCAGTATGTCTACTTGCGCATTCATCTTCTGCACATCTACCATTCCAGTGTCTAATTGCCAAATTGTAACTATTTCGCCACTATGGCCTATTTATTGCCTTACCTCCCTTATCTTACCTCATTTGCACACACTATATATTTTGTACATAATGTTTCTGCAACCGTATCTTGAGGCAGGAAAGAGCTTCTAGATATCATATCAGGACAGCGATCACGCACCTCGGATTAGACAAAGATTTTTTCAAGAACAACAACAACAGCAGCAAGCAGGACTCACACGATATTCTCCAAACACCGTACAGGGCAGACATCCCAATTATTCCCAAAAGGAAGCGACGCTGAGGAAGAAGAGCCGGATGCCTCGTCCGGACCCGCAGAAGGCAAGGCAGAAGGCAAATTGCTATTGATAATAGCGACAGAGGAGTTAGTAGTCACTCAGATTGCAACACGTGTAAGGGAATCTCCAGAACACTCTTTTGATGGTCTACACACATGCCACTAATAAATAGAACCCTCCATTCAGGAGGAAAGTTATGAGAAGTCATGAACCATGATCACACCGCGTACGACTGGTCCAGTGCTCAGAGAGTACTTCCGTCTTCAGGTTAGCTCCTCCGTGGATAACCTAGCTATGAAATAGACTTCTTCATACCTATCACCGCTACAATGGTGTAAGACACAGTGACATGTAGTAAAACTACTACAGGTCCCCTTAACAAATGTCTTGAGGTTGACATCAATTCTTACTGACCTCCACGCATCGACCTAGAAATTCGCTGAAGATGTCAAACTCATTCTGAACAGGTTTCAACCTACCAGGATACTTGGTTCTTTCCTTTGGCATGTGTGGTTATGTAAGCATAAATGCACAAGTACAACGGAACATTTAAGGAGGATTTATGCTTGGACCACTTAAGGGTTCGAACTAAATACCAGCCTTAGTAAAGATGAAATTGTACTCGTCGGCCTTTTGACTACAGCTACAGTACTCACCAGTTTCTCCACAGAGGTCCATAGGTCATCCCTGTAGACTGCCCCGAAGCTGGTGCCTTGCAGCTGTAGACTTATCATGTAGTTACTTGGGATAGTGCCCTAAGCGACACACTGCAAATTAGGAACACCCTAGATGTGACATTAGACAATGCCATGATAGGGTCATTTTGCCAGGACCTTGGACGTATATAGAATGCAGTCCAATTAGATGATTTTGGTGTGCTAACTATATTTCGTATTTCTTTTGTTTATGCTTTCATTCCAGTTCCTTTGACACTTAGGAAGTGATATAGCCATAAACAAAGTCCCCATACAACCATCACTGGGTGCCACAACGCCGCTCATTTGGTAAAAAATGTAATTATATATTTTGTGAGTGTGTTGTGCATTGTTAACATCTGCCTAAGTTACTGCCCAGATCTTCCAGTCTGGACGATCAGACGACGGGTCCGGAACGGCAATCCCAATCCGGACATCTGCTGCCCATCCTTGTGGCGGCCTGTTTCATTTGCAGAAATCCTACCCGGGTCAACCACCATAAGGGGACTGAAACGGCGATCACCAACCGGGCATTCACTGCCCGTCCTTGTGGTGGACTGCTCCACAATCAGACAGCCTACCAAGGTCAACCACCAGGGACCGCAGTTTCAAGTGTAAAATAAAGACTGGGTTTTGGTGAGGATCGGAAGATCTAAGTCTCATCATCACTCTCTGATCCAGAAACAGGTGCTACTAAGTAAAAGGTGGCAGTGCATCAAATTGAAGAATGGCTCTACACCACTTCCCAGCTCTAACTGTAATTGAAGGATGCCAAAGACAACTGTATGAATTCTGCTCTTCCATATTGTCCTCAGTAATCTTCATGTAACATCGAGGGTTACAATAATTTTCATTTACCGTTGCACAAGGTTCGCTACATTTTGAAATGGTGTGCACTAATGAACACAACCCAGATAGAAAAGATTCCACTCCTCCCTGTCCTCTCCTGTCATAACGTCACTTACCACTCCTAATAAGCTGAATGGAATCCAGCGTCTATGGAGAATGGAGCGAGGACATGGTCATCAAATTGGACTGCTAAGACTAATTTTAAATCAGACAGGTTTATGAAAGAAAGGTAACACTTTACATAACGTCTGTGTTATACCTGTGTAGTAATGCTGTAATTAAACCTTTAACATCAAATCAATAGCTTTTAAATTCATAGGTTAGATTAGGAGTGCTGATTTAGGATCAGTTTAGATCTCAATAAAGTGGATGACATGGACAGGGGGGACATGATCCTAGATCAGCACTCCTATTCTAAGATGCTTTATGAATAAGGGCCCTGATGTAATCTCAACATGAGACGATTGATACATAGCCCATGACCCCTTCAGTACATTTTGTAATATCTTTATTAAGAGAGGATCATAATGAATTCTACATGATAAAGTATTATATTAGTGGTATTGACAGATGGCAGTCTAACCCAACCACCAATGTGCTGTACGTGTTTCAGACATAGTGTTTCATATGTTTACCACCATCTATTCCTCTGTGAATTATTGATAGCATGCTGTTGCATGCTGAGAGGGAGAGGACCAAACTAAGGACAGGATCACAACTACCAGTCTATTCTCAAACTCGCCCTCCCTTCAGCAAATCCGACCACGACGCCATCTTGCTCCTACCGTCTTATAGGCAGAAACTCACACAGGATGTACCAGTGACTAGAACCATTCAACGCTGGTCTGACCAATCGGAATCCACACTTCAAGATTGTTTTGATAAAGCGGACTGGGATGTGTTCCGGTCAGCCTCGGATAACAACATCGATCTATACGCTGACTCTGTGAGTGAGATTATAAAGAAGTGCATTGGAGATGTTGTACCCACTGTGACTATTAAAACCTACCCTAACCATAAAAAGTCGATGGATGGCTTTACTGGCGGCATTCGCGCAAAACTGAACGCACAAACCACTGCATTTAACCATGGAAAGAGGTCTGGGAATATGGCTCCACTTCACTAACCCTCAACAATGGGGCACCACAAGGTTGTGAGCACAGCCCCCTCCTGTACTCCCTGTTCATCCACGACTGCGTAGCCATGCACGCCTCCAACTCAATCACCCAACAGTAGTGGGCTTGATTACCAACAATGACAAGACAGCCTACAGGGAGAAGGTGAGGGCACTCGGAGTGTGGTTTCAGGAAAACAACCTCTCACTCAACGTCAAGAAAACAAAAGATGGTCTTCAGGAAACAGCAGAGGGAGCACCCCCCTATCCACATCGAAGGGACAGCAGTGGAGAAGGTGGAAGGTTTTAAGTTCCTCGGCGTACACATCACAGACAAACTGAAATGGTCCACCCACACAGACAGTGTGGTGAAGGCGCAACAGCACTTCTTCAACCTCAGGAGGCTGAAGAAATTTGTCTTGTCACCCAAAACCCTGACAAACTTTTACAGATGCACAATTGAGAGCATCCTGTCGGGCTGTATCACAGCCTGGTACGGCAACTGCACCGCCCTCAACCGCAAGGCTCTCCAGAGGGTGGTGCGGTTTGCACAACGCATCACCGGGGGCAAACTACCTGCCCTCCATGACACCTACAGCACCCGATGTCCCAGGAAGGCCAAAAAGTACAACAACCAGTGCCTGTTCACACCGCTACCATCCAGAAGGCGAGGTCAGTACAGGTGCATCCAAGCTGGGACCGAGAGACTGAAAAACAGCCTCTCAAGGTCATCAGACTGCTAAACAGCAATCACTAACTCAGAGGCTGCTGCCTACATTGAGACCCAATCACTGGCCACTTTAATAAACGGGTCACTGGTCACTTTTAACAATGTCACTTTAAATAATGCCACTTTAACAGTTTTTACATATCTTACGTTACTCATATCATATGTTTACACTTTATTTTATACCATCTATTGCACCTTGCCTATGCCGCTCAGCCGTCGCTCATCCATATATTTATATGTACATATTCTCATTCACCCCTTTAGATTTGTGTGTATTAGGTAGTTGGTGGGGAATTGTTTGATTACTTGTTTGATACTACTGCACTGTTGGAACTAAAAAGCACAAGCATTTCGCTATCCTCGCATTAACATCTGCTAACCATGTGTATGTGACCAATAAAATTTGATTTGAGTTAACTGTATCTGTCTATGCCTGGGCAATAGTTTACATATCGCAGTCCAATAATTGTAGTCCAGTATAGTAGTTCTTATATTACGGTTTCATGATCTACTTAGTGACCTTATACACAAAGTGTCCATGTTGCCTTTAAAATGTTAGTGCTGTATGTGGCATTTCCTTTCTTCCTCGCTCTTCCTCTCTCCTCCACCCCCCGATTGACTGTGACTGCCTGAGACAGCTGATGTGTTTGTTTGCATGGTCATCAGATGTGTTTTATAGTGACACAACGGGAATGACACAACCATCCCATGGGAAAATCAACAGCATCAATTCACTACTGTAGGGTCACATGCTAATGGTAGACTATATGCACTGTATGTATGTCAGTATTTAATGTAAAGGGGTTCAATAATCTATCTCACTGTCAATATGAGGACTAGATGGATAAATACGCTATCTATACAAAAGTATGTGGACAACCCTTCAAATGAGTGGATTTGGCTATTTCAGCCACACCAGTTGCTGAAGGGTGTATAAAAACATTGAGCACACAGCCATGCAATCTCCATAAACAAACATTGGCAGTAGAATGGTCTTACTGAAGAGCTCGGTGACTTTCAACGTGGCACCGTCATAGGATGCCACCTTTCCAACAAGGCAGTTCGTCAAATGTCTGCCCTGCTAGAGATGCCCCGGTCAACTGTAAGTGCTGTTATTGTGAAGTGGAAACGTCTAGGAGAAACAACGGCTCAGTCGCGAAGTGGCAGGCCACACAAGCTCACAGAACGGGATCGCCGAGTGCTGAAGCGGCTGGTCCCCGCAAAAGACCAGTCTCAACGTCAACAGTGAAGAGGCGACTCTGGGATGCTGGCCTTCACTGTTGACGTTGAGGCGGGTGTTTTGCGGGTACTATTTAATGAAGCTGCTAGTTTAATAATTGTGAGGCACCGGTTTCTCAAACTTGACACTAATGTACTTGTCCTCTTGCTCAGTTGTGCACCGGGTCCTCCCACTCCCTTTTATATTCTGGTTAGGGCCAGTTTGCGCTGTTCTGTGAAGGGAGTAGTACACAACGTTGTATGTGATCTTCAATTTCTTGTCAATTTATTGCATGGAATAGCCTTAATTTCTCAGAATAAGTATAGACTGACAAGTTTCAGAAGAAAGTTCTTTGTTTATGGCCATTTTGAGCCTGTAATCAAACCCACAAATGCTCCAGATACTCAACTAGCCTAAAGAAGGCCAGTTTTATTGCTTCTTTAATCAGCTGTGCTAACATAATTGCAAAAAGGTTTTCCAATGATCAATGAGCCTTTTAAAATGATAAACTTGAAATAGCTAACACAACATGCCATTGGAACTCAGGAGTGATGTTTGCTGAAAATGGGCCTCTGTACGCTTATGTAGATATTTCAAAAATCCAGCTGCAATAGTCATTTACAACATTAACAATGTCTACACTGGATTTCTGATCAATTGGATGTTATTTTAATGGACAACATTTTTTTTTAGCTTTTCTTTCAAAAACAAGGACATCATAACTAAGTGACCCCAAACTTTTGAACAGTAGTGTATTTAAATAGAGTATATGGTGCCATTTGGCATGCAGTCAGAGTGCAGACGTCACAGGTTTCATGTTTGTAAGATAATGTATACTGACATGACTCGCATCCACCCTGACTATGGGTGGAGCCACATACGGAACAGACCACACACATCAGGGCCAATATTCATAAAGCATCTCCGAGTAGGAGTGGAAAAGGTAAGGGGAAAGGGGGATACCTAGTCAGTTGTACAACTGAATGCCTTCAACTTAAATGTGTCTTCGAGTGCTGATCTAGCATCAGGTCTTTCCCTGTCCTTTCATTCTAGTCTATAATGATCTGAGATCAGCATTCCTAGTCTCCCAGAAGACTGACTGCCAAATACACAAGAGTCCAGTGCATCTCCACCATAGCTTTTTCCCTTAACAACAATCACTCACTCCTGTGAGATACCTGTCTATAGAGAGAGCGAGAGAGAGTAGGCAAGAGGGAATGTGTGAATTGCCTTTCTGAAGAACTGTTACTTCTCCTTCACTATTCTTTCATGATGCAAACCTAGGGACAACGCTGGTGATCAATCATGAATAAGATATTACAAAACCATCTCAGTCCAAATCTGGTCGCCTCTGCTTAGCTCTCTGTTGTGTATATCTGCTGTGTGTGTGTGTCTGTGTGTCTGTGTGTGTGTGGGGGGGGGGGGGGGGGGGGGGGTATATCCCCATTAAGATCCCCATTAGCTTTTGTGATAGCAATATGAAACATTAAATAATACAGAACATTAATAGACAAGAACAGCTCAAGGACAGAACTGCATACATTTAACATGTCACACATATCCTACATATCAGTACATACGCATAAAATATTTAGGGTAAATAGGGGAGAGGCATTGTGCAGTGAGGTGTTGCTTTATCTGTATTTTGAAACCAGGTCTGCTGTTCTCTTGAGCAATCTGAGATGGGAGTTCCATGCAATCTATATAATACTGTATGTTTTCTTGAATTTGTTCTGGATTTGGGGACTATGAAAAGACCCCTGGTGGCATATTTGGTGGGGTAAGTGAGTGTGTGTCCTGTGTGTATGTAAGTTGACTATGAAAACAATTTGGAATTTCCAACACATTCGTGTTTCTTATAAAAACAAGAAGTGATGGTGTCTCTCTATATATATATTGAATATAAAATATTGATATTAGCCTTTTGAGTATAGTGAAGAGCAAGACGTGCTGCTCTGTTCTGGGCCAGCTGCAGTTTTTCTAGGTCCTTATTGGCAGCATCTGTAGAATGTGCAGGACTTGCTTAGTGGAGTGTGGTTTAATCAAAAGCAGATCTCTTTATCACAGACAGACCTTCCCCCATCTTCATAACATTTGTATCAATATGTTTTGACCATGACAGTTTACAATCCAAGGTAACACCAATAAATGTTGTCTCCTCAACTTGCTCAACAGCCACCGTATTCATGATCAGATTCAGCTGAGGTATGATTCAGCTTGGGGAATGAAAAAATCTATGCTTTTAGTTTGAGAGATGTTCGGTACTAGTTTATTACTAGCCACCCCTTTTAAAACTGACTGTTTAGGGTTTCTGTGATTTCACTAGCTGTGGTTGCTGCCATGTATAGGGTTGAATCATCAGCATACATAGACACACAGGCTTTGTTTCATGCTAGTGGCAGGTCATCAGTAAAAATTGAAAATATTAGATGGACCAGAGAGCTGCCCTGCGGTACACCACACTTTACATGTTTAACATTAGAGAAGCTTCCATTTAAAGAAACCCCTCTGTGTTCTATTAGATAGATATCTCTGAATGATATAGCAGAAGTTGAAAAGCCATAACGCATACCGTATGTTTTTTGAAAGACAGGTTATGGTTCAGTAATATCAAAAGCTGCACTGAAATGTAACAGTACAGCTCCCACAATCTTCTTATTATCATCTTATTTCAACCAATCATTAGCCATTTGTGTCCCTCTCTATAAGCATGCTGAAAGGCTGTTGCTAATTTGTTTACAGAGAAATAGCATTGTTTCTGCTCAAACACATTGTTTCTCCAAAAGTTAACAATCACATGTGCAGTCAGACTTATTCGCCGCTCCTTTTGCCTTGTCCCTCTCAACCATACAGCTTTTCAATTGCACATAAATCTATGGGGCCTTAACAGTTCCAACAGGACGCTTCTTAATAGGCGCATGCTTCTCAATAACTGGAAGAAACTATTTAAGTGCAAGCGTCGGGATGCTCCACATTACACGCATCAGAACAACAATGATTTCTTTCTATCTTCAACACAGGAATCAGTACAGAACATTTTGTATGATCTCTTATACACTATTTTAGGCCCAACCTTTGGAACTTTGGCTTTTCTAGATATGACCGCTATATTAAGGTTAGTACGTCCGATGGGCATGGATACAGAGTTCTGCAACATTGGTAAAAATGTGATCAGTACACGAGGATGATATAGTTCCGGTACTGTTTTGTAAACACCCTGGTGGGTTGACTAATAACCTGAACCAGATTACAGCGACTGGTTACAGTGAACAGCTTCCTCTTGAGAGGACAGCTTGATGAATACCAGTCAATATTCAGGTCCCCGCTCGGTGGCCTAGAGCAACACCGCAAAAGAATATGCTTTAGATGAGGCAGGTGAACCTGCAACCACAACACTTCAATAACACTTGACATGAGATCTTCTCTAAGCATTACAGGAATATGGCTCTAAATATATACAGCAAAACCTCCCCCATAAGCATTCCGGTCTCTTCTATAGATGTTATATCCTTGTATTGCTTTTGCTATATCAAAGGAATTATCTAAGTGCATCTCAGAAATGGCTAATATATGAATGTTATCTGATGTTAGCAAGTTATTGATTTTATTAACCTTATTTCTAAAGCTACATATATTAATGTGGGCTATTTCCAGCCCTTTCCTGGGTAGCTTATCAGAGACGGACATCATTTGGAAAAGAGCAAACAAAGCAAGAGAAAAATCAAACATTCAGCAGTCCAGTAATCAGTTGGTGTGTGTGTAAGTGTGTGTGCTGCGGGGTTGAAGATACGATGGCAGGGAGCTCGGCCCCAGTGATGTACTTTGACGTTCGCACCACCCTATGTAGTGCTTTGTGGTGGAGGGAGGTGCATTTGCCATACCAAGCGGTGATGCAGCCAGTCAAGATGCTCTCGATGGTGCAGCTGTAGAACTTTTGAGGATCTGAGGGCCCATGCCAAGTCTTTTCAGCTTCCTGCCGAGGCAGTGGTGCTATCGTGCCCTCTTCACGACTGTGCAGGTGTGTGTGGCCCCTGTTAAGTCCTTAGGGATGTGGACACCAAGGAACGTAAAGCTCTCAAAACACTCCACTACAGCCCTGTAGTCTATGACCATCTACTTGGTCTTACTAACGCTGTGGGAGAAGCTGTTGTCCTGGCACCACACTGCCACGTCTATGACCTCCTGCCTGGAGGAGTTGCCATCTGTGATTAGGCCAACCACCGTCATGTCATCAGCAAACTTGTTTATGGTGTTAGAGTTGTGCGTGGCCACGCAGTCGTGGGTGAACAGGGAGTGCAGGAGGGGACTAAGCACACACCATTGAGGGGCACCCGTGTTGAGGGTCAGCATTGTGGAGGTGTTGTTGCCTACTCTCACAACCTGGGGCCGACCCATCAGGAAGTCCAGGATCCAGTTGCAGAGGGAAGTGTTCAGTCCCAGGGTCCAGAGTTTGGTGATGAGTTTGGAGGGTACTATGGTCTTGAACGCTGAGCTGTAGTCTATAGACAGCATTCTCTCATAGTTATTTACCCTCTTGTCCAGGTGGGAAAGGGCAGTGTGAAGTTGATCTGTTGGGCGTTATACGAATTGGAGTGGGTCCACGGTGTCTGGGATGATGGTGTTGATGTGTTTCATGACCAGCTTTTTAAAGCCCTTATTGCCTGCTACATGGCGATAGTCATTTAGGAAGGTTACCTAGGAGTTCTTGGGTGGTCAGTTTATAAAAAAAAATATTTTTTATATTAAAGAAAACCAGCCCCATCGCGGACCAGGATGTCTTGCTCCCAGACAGACTAAATAACTTTTTTGCTCGCTTTGAGGACAATACAGTGCCACTGACATGGCCCGCTACCAAAACCTGATGACTCTCCTTCACTGCAGCCGACGTGAGTAAAACATTTAAACGTGTTAACCCTCGCAAGGCTGCAGGCCCAGACGGCATCCCCAGCCGCGTCCTCAGAGCATGCGCAGACCAGCTGGCTGGTGTGTCTACGGACATATTCAATTAATCCTTATCCCAGTCTGCTGTTCCCACATGCTTCAAGAGGGCCACCATTGTCCCTGTTCCCAAGAAAGCTAAGGTAACTGAGGTAAACGACTACCGCCCGTAGCACTCACTTCCGTCATCATGAAGTGCTTTGAGAGACTAGTCAAGGACCATATCACCTCCACCCTACCTGACGTCCTGGACCCACTCCAATTTGCTTACCGCCCAAATAGGTCCACAGACGACGCAATCGCAACCACACTGCCCACTGTCCTAATCCATCTGGACAAGAGGAATACCTATGTGAGAATGCTGTTCATCGACTACAGCTCAGCATAACACCATAGTACCCTCCAAACTCATCACCAAGCTCGAGACCCTGGGTCTCGACCGCGCCCTGTGCAACTGGGTACTGGACTTCCTGACGGGCCACCCCCCCAGGTGGTGAGGGTAGGTAACAACATCCACAAGGGCCCCACAAGGGTGCGTTCTGAGCCCTCTCCTATACTCCCTGTTCACCCACGACTGCGTGGCCATGCATGCCTCCAACTCAATCATCAAGTTTGCGGACGACACTACAGTGGTAGGCTTGATTACCAACAACGACGAGACGGCCTACAGGGAGGAGGTGAGGGCCCTCGGAGTGTGGTGTCAGGAAAATAACCTCACACTCAACGTCAACAAAACAAAGGAGATGATTGTGGACTTCAGGAAACAGCAGAGGGAGCACCCCCCAATCCACAGACAGGACAGTAGTGGAGAGGGTAGTAAGTTAAGTTCCTCGGCGTACACATCACAGACAAACTGAATTGGTCCACCCACACAGACAGCGTCGTGAAGAAGGAGGAGGCTGAAGAAATTCGGCTTGTCACCAAAAGCACAAACTTCTACAGATGCACATCGAGAGCATCCTGTCGGGCTGTGTCACCACCTGGTACGGCAACTGCTCCGCCCACAACCGTAAGCCTCGCCAGAGGGTAGTGAGGTCTGCACAACGCAAAACACATCACCGGGGGCAATCTACCTGCCCTCCAGGACACCTACACCACCCGATGTCACAGGAAGGCCATAAAGATCATCAAGGACAACAATCTGCCTGTTCAGCCCACTATCATCCAGAAGGCGAGGTCAGTACAGGTGCATCAAAGCACCATCAAAGCAGGACTGAGAGACTGAAAAACAGCTTCTATCTCAAGGCCATCAGACTGTTAAACAGCCACCACTAACATTGAGTGGCTGCTACCAACACACTGACTCAACTCCAGCCACTTTAATAATGGAAATTGATGTAAAAAATATATCACTAGCCACTTTAAACAATGCTAATTAATATAATATTTACATAGACTACATTACTCATCTCATGTGTATATACTGTACTATATACCATCTACTCCATCTTGCCTATGCCGTTCTGTACCATCACTCATTCATATATCTTTATGTAGATATTCTTTATCCCGTTATACACACAAGTGTAAGGTAGTAGTTTTGGAATTGTTAGGTTGGTTTTGGAATTGTTAGGTTATTACTGCATTGTTGGAACTAGAAGCACAAGCATTTCGCTACACTCACATTAACATCTGCTGACAATGTGTATGTGACAAATACATTTGATTTTATAACATGCTGGGATTACAAACTAGGACGAGAAGAGATTCAAAATGTAATTGAAAACACTTGTCAGCTGGTCTGCACATGTTCTGAGAATGTGCCCTGGTGTTCCATCTGTGTAATCTGTTTAAAGGTTGTTTATTTTTTAAATATATTTTTTTACAATCGGCCACAGAGAACAAGATTACACAGTCATCTGGAACATAAGGGGCTTTCATGTAAGAATGTGTGTTGTTTTCCTCAAAGCGAGCACAAAAGATATTGAGCTTGTTTGGAAGTTCTGTGTCACTGGTCATCTTACTGCTGGGTTGCGCTTTGTTAATCCGTTATTGTCTGCAAGCCCTGTCACATCCGACGAGCGCCGGAGCCAGTCGAATAGGATTCCACCTTCCTCATATATTGTCCTTTTTCATGTTTGATGTCTCGTAGGAGTTCTGAGCGGGCTTCATTGTATGCATCTATGTCCGTGTCCCTTTTCCTTGTAAGCTCTCAGCTCTAGCCTTTAGCCCGGCACAGATATTGCCTCTAATCAATGGTTTTTGGTTTGGATACGTTCATTTAGTTACTGTGGCGACGACGTCATCTATGAGCTTACTGATGAAGCCCATGACTGATGTGATAACCTCCTCAATGCTATTGGATGAATCCCAGAACATAACTCAGCCTATACTCTCAAAATAGCATTGTAGCCTCGCGTCTGCTTCATTGGACCACTTCCATAACGAGCGCGTCACTGGTACCTCCTGTTTGAGCTTTTGTTTGTCTGATTTGCCAAAATGGGGGGAAGAGGGAGGGCCTTGTATGCAATTCTGTGGGTAGAATAAAAGTTGTCTAGAGTTGTAGCGCCCCTAGTGGCGGAGGAGACGTGTTGGTCGAAGTGAGGTAGAACAGTTTTAAGTCTCCCCCCCACCAGAAACGCTGCCTCTGGGTGTACAGGATGTAGCCGGTTATGATAATTATGGATGAGAACTCTTGGTAGATAAAAATGTCTGCTGCTTACCATGAGGTATTATGTATCAGGTGAGCAAAAGATTGAGATTTCTTTCACACTTGAAGCAATGCACCAGTTGTTGTTTCTGAAGAGGCACACCCACCCCCCTTTGGACTTGCCCGATGCCACCGTCGTGCACTGCATGGAGAAAGGTCCACGTAGGCAACCTAGAGTTTTAGGCCCACCCTCTATCATAGGCCCACCCACTTTGGAGCCAGGCTCTCCCAATGGGGAGCCAAGACCAGCCTATCAGAATTATTTTTCCCCCCTCAAAAGGGCTTTATTACACACAGAAAGTCTTCTCATCACCCATCCCCCTCCCACTCTTCAGACGATCCCGCAGGTGAAGACGCCGGATGTGGAAGTCCTGGACTGGTCTGGGTACACGTGTTTTGTGATTGTGAGGCCGGTTGGATGTACTGCCAAATTCTCTAAAATGACGTTGCAGGTCGCTTATGGTAGCGAAATGAACATTGAATTCTCTGGCAACAGCTCTGGTGGACATTACTGCAGTCATCATGACAACTGCACACTCCCTCAACTTGAGACATATGGCATTGTGTTGTGCTTCAAAACTGCACATTTTAGAGTAGCCTTTTATTGCCCCGAGTACAAGGTGCACCTGTGTAATGATCATGCTATTTAATCAGCTTCTTGTTATGCCACATCTGTCAGGTGGATGGATCATCTTGAGAAAGGCTCAAATGCTCATTAACCGGGATGTAAACAAATGTGTGCACAAAAATGGAGAGAAATAAGCTTTTTGTGTGTATGTAAAATCTCTGGGGCCTTAAATTTCAGCTCACGATACATGGGACAAACACTTTAGATGTTGGGTTCATATTTTCTTCAGTGTATCTATAATTCTTCGTAGCCGTCTATTTACCATGACAAACCGATGATGGCAATAAGACCACACTCAACAAGATGTATAGCGCCATAAGCAAACAAGAAAATGCACATCCACTGGCGGCGCTTCTCGTTTAATGCAGGGAAACTGAAATCCTTTTAACCTCATTTTTACCAGTATGTCACTTGTGTAACTAGAGGCGACAAAACACTTGATCACATTTACTCCACACACAGAAACGCACACAAGGCTCTCCTTCGCCAAATCTGACCATAGCTCTGTCCTCCTGATTCCTTCGTACAAGCAAACATTCTAACAAGAAGTACCAGTGATGCCCTTTTGCACTAACTCTTTTGACTCATCACATACGCTGCTGCTACTGTTATTACCTATCCTGTTTACCCCTACCTATGTGTACAGTGCTTTCAGAAAGTATACACACCCATTGACTTTCCACATATTGTTAGGTTACAGCCATATTCTAAAATTTATTAAATAGTTCCCCCCATTAATCTACACACAATACCTCACAATGAGAAAGCAAAAACAGGTTTAGACATTTTTGCAAATGTATAAAAAAATGGTACTTAGGTACTTTGTTCTGTTCATTTTTGCCTCGATCCTGACTAGTCTTCTAGTCCCTGCCGCTGAAAAACATCCCCACAGCCTGATGCTGCCACCACCATGCTTCACTGTAGGGATGTTGCCAGTTTTCCTCCAGACGTGACTCTTGGCATTCAGGCCAAAGCGTTCAATCTTGGTTTCATCAGACCAGAGAATCTTGTTTCTCATGGTCTGAGAGTCTTTAGGTGCCTTTTGGCAAACTCCAAGCGGGCTGTAATGTGCCTTTTACTGAGGAGTGGCTTCAATCTGGCCACTGATTGCTGGAGTTCTGTAGGGATGGTGGTCCTTCTGGAAGGTTCTCCCATCTCCACAGAGGAAACCTAGAGCTCTGTCAGAGTGAGCATCGGGGTCTTGGTCACCTCCCTGACCAAGGCCCTTCTCCCCGGATTGCTCAGTTTGGCCAGGTGGCCAGCTCTAGGAAGAGTCTTGGTGGTTCCAAAATGTTTTCATTTAAGAATGATGGAGGCCACTGTGTTATTGGGGACCTTCAATGCTGCAGGACTTTTTTGGTACCCTTCCCCAGATCCCCAAAATCCTGTCTTGGAGCTCTACGGACAATTCCTTCGACTTCATGGCTTGGTCTTTGCTCTGACATGCACTGTCAACTGTATATAGACATGTGTGCCTTTCCAAATCATGCCCAATCAATTGAATTTACCACAGATGGACTCCAATCAAGTTGTAGAAACATCTCAAGGATGATCAATGCAAACAGGATGCACCTGAGCTACATTTCGAGTCTCATAGCAAAGGGTCTGAATACTTATGAATACTTTTGCAAAAATGGCTAAAAAACAGTTTTCGCTTCATCATTATGGGGCATTGTGTGTAGATTGCTGAGGACTTTTTTTAATGAATCCATTTTAGAATAAGGTTGTAACATCAACAAAATGTGGAAAAAGTCAAGGGGTCTGAATACTTTCCGAAGACACTGTACTGAAGTTTGGTTGGAGCCAAACTGTGACATAGCTGATGAAGTCACTTGAGTTCACATGAAAGTATGCAAATGAGAGATGGAGGGGAATAACAGGTGCAGTGCCTTATATTGTGCAATATTCCACAATATTCCATTTAGGTGGTGGATAGCGCATACTGATTAAAGGTCCATTGCAGCTGTTTTTATCTCAATATCAAATCATTTCTGGGTAACAATTAAGTACCTTACTGTGATTGTTTTCAATTAAAAATGGTCAAAAAATTTAATGAATAGCTTCTTAGCGAAGAGCAATTTCTCAAACATTAAATTAGCTAGGATTGTCTGGGAGTGGTCAAAGTGTGTAGGGGAAAACTGAAAAATAGCTGTGATTGGCAGAGAAGTTTCAAACTCTCTTTCTTATTGGTTTATTAACTAATTTACTGGCCGGTGTGGTCACCAGACAGGCCAAACAGCCCGTACATTAAAAGGGCATCATCCTTTTCACAATTTCCCTGTATTTTTCCAACCTCATAGTGTGGAAATGTATAGACAAAATCACATTTTTGACTGCACTGAGCCTTTAAACATTTCAAGAAGTATATAAACAGACCGTTGTATGAAAATGTCATCAAACATCAGAAAAGTCTACCCTAAGAATAGCATCGGCAGTGAGGCTGAATAATTTACACACAGGGGGTTTTCCCCCATGTGGCTTAAAAAAAAAACAGGCCTTCAGATGATCACCTCAGCATACAGCACTCAGTGAGTAGTGTGTGTGTGTGTGTGTGTGTGTCTGTGTGTGTGTGTGTGTGTGTGTGTGTGTGTGTGTGTGTGTGTGTGTGTGTGTGTGTGTGTGTGTGTGTGTGTGTGTGTGTGTGTGTTTGTATGTTTCCTTTGCCTGGTGGTTGTAGAAGGACCAAATGACAATTCAGAGAAGAATAAACAAATCACACTGTTGCATTAAGGTCACAAACAATTTCTAGTTGTATCCTATGGTATTTATAAATGTATGACTGATTAGTAGGGTTGGGTAGGTTACTTTCTAAATGTAATCAGTTACAGTAACTACTATAGTTACCTGCAAACAAAATGTTAATCAGTAACATAACTTTTGTATTACCCAAACACAGAAAGGTAATCTGATTACTTTGTTACTTTTGGATTACTTTCCCCTGAAGCGCCATTTGAAGAAGACAAAAAAGATCCATCAAACGCATTTGTTGTGTCATCATAGTCGCCTCAGAAATGTGCACCTTTTTTTTCATACTGAACTGAAAGGCATTGATAAAACAGAAAGGTGTCATAATGTATATTTTCGCAAACATCCTTTCTGAATTTAAAAGTAATCCATGAAGTAATCTAGTTTTTCAAAGGTATATGTAATCCAATAAAAAAAATGTTGCTGGTAATGTAACTGATAATAAAGAGTCGTTATTTATGATGCAAGATGATTTGTAGATCAGTCGCCTGCACTGTAGATTGCAATGTTGAACAAGCTCAATCAATTCATTAGTAAGAAATAACAAATAAGAATTTGTTCTGAACTGACTTGCCTAGTTAAATAAAGGTTGGTGAGGAAGCACAAGTGTATCCTATTGCGGAAGAGGTTTGATTTCTGCCACAACCCCGGTGAATCCGTTGTTGTATTGTCGGAGGAGAAACGCATGCACATATTTCAAAAACAATATACAACTTTTCCTTTTATCTATAAAATGTCTTGAACAACTAAATTCATTTGTTTTATCCACCCCTGTAAACGTAATTTGCCTAATGGCGCGCGAGTGGAGAAGGACCATCTTATTTCAAGCAAGCGCATTTCACTCCCCTCGCCAGCGCTCCTCGATTACCGTTGACCTTTTTCAAAAGGAGGCGAGAGAGGAGAGAGGACGCAGGTGGTGAGGAAATCTAATTGATAAAAGGCCAATGAACTTTGCAGACCAGACCCAGCTGCTGTCGCACTGGAGCCGATGGGAGAGCCAACCCTTAAAGGGATACTTTGGTGTTTTGAGATAATAATTTCCTATTTACCCAGAGTCAGACAAAATCATGGATACCATTTTTATGTTTCTGCGTACAGTTTGAAGGAAGTTGAAGGTAGCATATCGTTAGCTTAGCACAATCGCTGGAAGTCTATGGGTATCTACTAGCCCGCTCCTTTCAAATGCATGGAAATACACCTTCTATATACTCAAAGGCTGGGTGGTTATCACTTTGTACTCTAAGTATTCTTTACAAGTAGATATGAAATCATAATATTTAGAAAATTATTTATTTTTGGAACTGTTTTCTCAGGAATATAAATTTCACTCATCCATTGTGAGTGATGGTGTGTGCAAGGATAGGCTGTGTGCAAGTGTTGACACAGCTGGCCTGCTGAGACAGTAACAGGATATTTTGCCTCTGGTCATTATCACTCTGCACCTGTAGCATAAAAAAAAAAATCCATTCACTGTAGGCTACTACTGTACATAACAGCACCGTCATACCTGTCTATTGTATTGTATATTTGACCTTTTATTGATGTGAATTGTGTGAATACTTTATCTGCACTGTGTATTATACATTATGTGCATTGACCTGTATTGTCATCGATAGTGTAGACCTATGTAATGACATAACCTATGTTTTATCGGCTTTCACCAAATGACCTTTAATATTCAAATGTTACTGATACCTTGATCTGACTGCTATATTTCATACACAATACTATCTCATGTGGCATGCCGTAATGAATCACTTATAGTAGATAGTAACAAAATAGATTGTACTAGTTGACAGAATAATAACTTTACTTTTGTACCTGGTGGCGGGGCGGGAGTTCGTAATTTATGAACATGAATCATGCGTCAAACATTGCAATGGGGCGTAGGTAGCCTAGTGGTTAGAGCATTGGGCCAATAAACTAAAGGTTGCTGGATCAAATCCCTGAGCTGACAGAGGATAAAAACCTGTCGCTCTGCCTCTGAACAAGGCAGTTAACCCACTGTTCCCTTGTAGAACATCATTGTAAATAATAATTTGTTCTTAAATGACTTGCCTGATTAAATAAGAAAACAAATGTTACCCAACCACAATATTTTGCCTTGCAATATTAATCCAACTAAAAGGGATCACATATATTGACCATCATTTTCTCATCTCACTTGAATGGGAATGTAGTAGATGTTTCTCACAATTTTCAATGACTATTCATGCTTAGCCCTACCAATTCATGCTTAGCCCTACCAATTCATGCTTATAACTACCAATTCATGCTTAGCCCTCCAGCTGTCCTTGTCATGCTCAGTCATTGTGTCTTGATAACATAAACATCTTTAGTCTCTTCATAAACGGCAAACTCATGCATATCACATTTCTATGGCTTGACATAAGGTAATTGACCACCAGAATCAAAGAAATATTTGTTTTGTAAATAATCTGCCGATAAAAGCTTGTGAGAAGCTGATTCATCAAGTTAATTGATTAAGGCATAATTATATTGACGTCATATATCATTTGCAAACATTGAGTCACTTGTTGATATTTTGCTGACATAATAGAAATACGAACTAAACGAAACAATGGCCTGTGCTTAACGTTTTATTTTCTTTTTTATTCCATAGGGCAGTGTGATGGGGCAGTGTGATGGCGATTGCATCAACTGTGGACCTGTTGGGGCGGTATGGAAACTGAAGTGGGTCTAGGTTGGCCAGTAAGGTGGAGGTGATATGATCCTTGTATAGTGTCTCAAAGCACCTCATGATGACAGAAGTGAGTGCTACGGGGCGGTAGTAATTTAGTTCAGTTATCTTTGCCGTCTTGGGTACAGGAAAAATGGTGGCCATCTTGAAGCGTGTGGGGACAGCAGACTGAGACAGGGAGCTATTGGATATGTCCGTAAACACACCAGCCAGCTGGTCTGCACATGCTCTGAGGATGCAGGTAGGGATGCCGTCTGGGCCAGCAGTCTTGCGACGGTTAACCTGTTTATATGTTTCTCACGTCGGCCACAGAAGGAGGGTGGCAGGGGTGCAGTCCTTGTTAGCAGGCTGCGACGGTGGCCCTGTATTATCCTCAAAGCGGGCAAAGAAGGTGTTTAGTTTGTCTGGAAGCGTGACATCGGTGTCCGTGACGTAGCTGGTTCTCTTTTTGTAGTCCGGGATTTCCTATAGACCCTGCCACATACGTCTCGTGTCTGAGCCGTTGAATTGTGACTCCACTTTGTCCTACTGGCATTTCGCTTGTTTTATTGCCTTGCGGAGGGAATAACTACTGTTTATATTCAGCCGTATTCCCAGACCTCTTTCCATGGTTAAATGGTTCGCACTTTCAGTTTTGCGCGAATGCCGCCATCCATCCACGGTTCTGGTTAGGGTAGGTTTTAATAGTCACAGTGGGTACAACATCTCCAACGGACTTCTTTATAAACTCACTCACTGAGTCAGCGTATAGATCAATGTTTTTTATCTGAGGCTGACTGGAACATATCCCAGTCCGTGTGATCAAAAGAATCTTGAAGTGTAGATTCCGATTGGTCAGACCAGTGTTGAATGGTTCTAGTCACTGGTACATCCTGTTTTAGTTTCTGCCTATAAGACAACAGGAGCAAGATGGCGTCGTGGTCGGATTTGCTGAAGGGAGGGCTTTGGGCTTTGGGCAAGGGCTTTGTATGCATCGCGGAAGTTAGAGTAGCAGTGATCGAGTGTATTACTTTTGCACGTAGTGCAATCAATATGCTGATAGAATTTAGGTAGCCTTGTTTTCAAGTTTGCTCTGTTAATATCCCCAGCTACAATAAATGCAGCCTCAGGATATATGGTTTCCAGTTTACATAGAGTCCAGTGAAGTTCCTTGAGGGCGGTCTTGGTGTCTTCTTGAGGGGGAATGTACACAGCTGTGACAATAACTGACAAGAATTATCTTGGGAGGTAATATGGCCGGCATTTGATTGTAAGGAATTCTAGGGCGGGTGAGCAGATGGACTTGAGATCCTGTAAGTTGTTATGATTACACCATGAGCCGTTAATCATGAAGCATACACCCCCGCCCTTCCTCTTCCCAGAGAGGTGTTTATCTCTGTCGGCACAACGCATGGAGAAGCCCTTTGGCTGAACCAATTCCGACAGCATATCTAGAGAGAGCCATGTAAAACAGAGAATGTTACAATCGCTGTCTCTCTGGAAGGCAACCCTTGCTCGAATTTAGTCTACCTTGTTGTCGAGAGACTGGACATTGGACTTCTACACAGGAGTACTCGCGGACACATACCTTTGGGTTTTTCGGACTGAAGAGAACGGGAGCTATGAGTAGTACCAGGGTGTTAGTGGGTGATGTAAGCACACATATAAAATAAAATGCATTTAATGAAATTAAAACAGAAGATGTTAATACCATCCAGCTACTGTAGCTGCCTCCTTAACATAAACAGGCAGTACTAGTTGCGCAAAAAATGCAAATATAAACCAAAGTAAAGTTCTTGCCGATCATAGTGATCTGATTCCCGTTTCTGTCATTCCTGTTCGCGGGCTTGGGCCACTGACCCATAATCTGGATGTTCTGTTAAGCGTTGTGTACTATTCTAATAATTTGAAGTTTGACGGAATAACCATTCTAACTCTCCAACACTAGGAATTGTGTGTAGCCCAATCACAATATGCAAATCTGTCAGTGAACAGCATGCAGCCAAAACAGGCCTTTCACAATATTTCAAATACAAATCGCTGAAAAATGCAGGTTGGAAAGCAAATACATGTAGCTATAAAGAAAATACTAGTCTATAAAGTTATCAACTTCCAAATAAGCCTATTGAGCGAACAGTATTGTTTTACAAAGTTAAAGAGAAGCTTTTGGCAGAAGCGCATCTGCCATCGCTGGTGAGTGAGATGCGCATCATTGGGTGAGTCAGTGTAACTGGAAAGCTTTTTTTAGGACTATAATTTCTTACTACAATATTGTTCTCCACACACCTAGGCCTAGGCTATTGATGGATTCAAGACAAGCTCGTTTTTATTGATCTAAAATTCTCAGTTTGTCAGTGTAAAAGTAGTCATTTAAGGGCGTTTTCACATATAGACCTCTTTAAAATAACTAATATCAAGTCCTCTTTAAAAATAAGGGGTAAAACATTCAAATGAACTCTATTCTCTTTGTATTCACACTGTCCTTGCCTTTGATTGAGGACTCAGCTTTCTTATAAGTTCATTTAAAACAGTTTATGGCCTTAGTCCTCATTGTATTCACATTGCAATGTTTTAAAAAGAACCAAGATATTTTTCCAACATTTACTCAATGCACTCTGGGTAAATACACAGTGGATGACAGGCCATACCATCAAAACCTGGTATTGGACAACCAGAGATGTCCCAACAAACATTTTGGAAGCTAATACTTTGATGTAGTTAGAAAAATAAGACAAACAGTTGAAGTCTGATGTTTACATATACAATTGTTTACAGATTATTTCACTGTATCACAATTCCAGTAGGTTAGCATACACTAAGTTGACTGTGCATTTAAACAGCTTGGAAAATTCCAGAAAATGGTGTCATGGCTTTAGAAGCTTCAGATGATTGACATAATTTGAGTCAATTGGAGGTGTACCTGTGGATGTATTTCAAGCCTTCAAACTCAGTGCCTCTTTAGTTGACATCATGGGGAAATCAACCAACCTCAGAAAAAATAATTGTAGACCTCCACAAGTCTGGTTCATCCTTGGGAGCAATTTTCAAACACCTGAAGGTACCACGTTCATCTGTACAAACAATAGTACACAAGTATAAACACTATGGGACCACGCAGCCGTCATACCGCTCAGGAAGGAGATGTGTTCTGTCTCCTAGAGATGAACATACTTTGGTGCGGAAAGTGCAAATCAATCCCAGAACAACAGCTAAGGACCTTCTGAAGATTCTAGAGGAAACAGGTACAAAAGTATCTATATGTACAGTAAAACGAGTCCTATATCGACATAACCTGACATGATGACATAACATGATATATAACATGATGACTCCTTGCTGTCCCCAGTCCACCTGGCCATGCTGCTGTTCCAGTTTCAACTGACCTGAGCCCTAGGACCATGCCCCAGGACCACCTGACATGATGACTCCTTGCTGTCCCCAGTCCACCTGGCCATGCTGCTGCTCCAGTTTCAACTTTCACCTGACTGTGCTGCTGCTCCAGTTTCAACTGTCTGCCTTATTATTATTCGACCATGCTGGTCATTTATGAACATTTGAACATCCTGGCCATGTTCTGTTATAATCTCCACCCGGCACAGCCAGAAGAGGACTGGCCACCCCACATAGCCTGGTTCCTCTCTAGGTTTCTTCCTAGGTTTTGGCCGTTCTAGGGAGTTTTTCCTAGCCACCGTGCTTCTACACCTGCATTGCTTGCTGTTTGGGGTTTTAGGCTGGGTTTCTGTACAGCACTTTGAGATATCAGCTGATGTACGAAGGGCTATATAAATACATTTGATTTGATTTGATAACCTGAAAGGCCGCTCAGCAAGGAAGAAGCCACTGCTTCAAAACCGCCATAAAAATATCTAGACTACGGTTTGCAACTGCACATGGGGACAAAGACTGTACTTCTTGGAGAAATGTCCTCTGGTCTGATGAAATAATGACCACCGTTATGTTTGGATGAAAAAGGGGGAGGCTTGCAAGCCGAAGAACACCATCCCAACCATGAAGCACGGGATGGCAGCATCATGTTTTGTGGGTGCTTTGCTGCAGGAGGGACTGGTGCACTTCACAAAATAGATGGCAACATGAGGTAGGAAAATTATGTGGATATGTTGAAACATCTCAAGACATCAGTTATAGCTTGCTCGCAAATGGGTCTTCCAAATGGACAATGACCTCAAGTATACTTCCAAAGTTGTGGCAAAATGGCTTAAGGACAACAAAGTCAAAGTACTGGAGTGGCCATCACAAAGCCCTGACCTCAATCTTATAGAAAATGTGTGGGCAGAACTGAAACAGAGTGTGCGAGCAAGGAGGCCTACAAACCTGACTCAGTTACACCAGCTCTGTCAGGAGGAATGGCCCAAAATTCACCCAACTTATTGTGTGAAGCTTGTGGAAGGGTACCCAAAACATTTGACCCATGTTAAACAATTTAAAGACAATGCTACCAAATACTAATCGAGTGTATGTAAACTTCTGACCCACTGGGAATGCGATGAAGGAAATTAAAGCTGAAATAAATCAGTCGCTACTATTATTCTGACATTTCACATTCTTAAAATAAAATGGTGATCCTAACTGATCTAAAACAGGGCATTTTTACTTGGATTAAATGTCAGGAAATGTGAAAAACTGAGTTTAAATGTATTTGGCTAAGGTGTATGTAAACTTACAACTTCAACTGTACATAATCAAAATATAATATTTACATGTAAAAAAATACAAGTAACAGGATAAATGGCAGAAGAATAATTGCAGATTAAATAATGCTTTTTTGAAAATGTTACTCAAAATTGTACCGCCAACCTGTTCATCATGTTTTTTGTTTATTTGTGGCACTAATGTGAGGGGCCATGGCCATGTAGTAGCTTATAGTGTAGTTGCGTTTAGTGCTTGGTGTGGGAATAATTATAAGCGAACCTGGAGAGCTTTGTCTTCACATTCCACAATAAAATGGAACTGAACCTAAGACTTCAAGTGAACTGAACTCAGACCACCTCTCAAGTTCAGTTCACTTTGAGGGTTCTGATTTCCTTTGAAACCTTCACACTGCACAAAAAATGTCAGAGAACTGCACTGAGATCCCCAACATTTTCTGAAAGGGACCAAGTGTGAAAACACCCTAAAATGTATAAAAATTTTCCCAGACCCTAGTCTACAAAAAAGGATCCCCATGTGTACAACTTCTGCAAGCGCCTCTACTCTACTGCTCTACGACAGTAGGCAAAAGTGATGATAATGCATGCAATGCTTTATAATAAAGATACCTTCCCCCATACATTCCAGTACCTCAGGGCCCCCAGGTAACCCCCCTCTCGGGCTCACTTTTTGTTCCGGCACCACCTAACTTACAAATTAAGCACTGCATTTAGCTCAAACATTCAGGGGTGCAAAGCGCAAGCCGGAGGGTGGGCAGACTGGTTAGGAAAAGTTAGAATCAAAGAAGCCGCAGTCAGCACACTACTTAGAGAGCACAGAGGGAGAGGATTGTTCCTATAACATGTTTATGGGAGTGAGCCGCACCTTGAGCCTGTCTATGCTACTTTTTTTTTTTTTTTACATAAGATTTCGGTTACTGGCCCTTAATAGCTAGGCTACCTGCTACAGTGGAGGTAGATGGAAAAGAGATGAGGTCCCCATTCAAGTCAATGTTGCCATAATGGGTGGACCATTGCCAGTGTACCCATAGGAGTAAAGCAGGAAGTAAAATGTAAAATGTGCTAGAATATGTGCTCTGATTTGATTGAACTCAACTGACATAAATAAATACATTCCATTGCATGAGCCACATCAGTTAACATCATTTGAATGAACATTCTACATTATCATGGAAATTATTGCATCACAATACCAGGCAGCCATTAGGAGTGTACCCGTGAGTTTACCAGCCAAATTGCCAGGGTTAGAGGTTCCAAGCCCGTTCTATTCA
Organism: Oncorhynchus kisutch; assembly: GCF_002021735.2. Classification (NCBI taxonomy): domain Eukaryota; kingdom Metazoa; phylum Chordata; class Actinopteri; order Salmoniformes; family Salmonidae; genus Oncorhynchus; species Oncorhynchus kisutch. The sequence continues at coordinate 58,793,264 of NC_034184.2, read as the reverse complement.
TTCTATTTCTATGGTTGACATGGGGACCACTGCATCGGTCATCAATGAGAAGACCTACCGAATCACTTGGTCCTCAAAACAGGCTCCCGCCATCCCACTGTCAGGGATCAGACTGCGTATGTACACCGGAGAGACCATACTATTCCTGGACGCCCATACTATTCCTGGACGCGAGAGCACAGCCCCTAGTGGTGAAAGGGAATGGGCCTAGTTTACTAGGGTGTGACTTTCTCAACAAAATACTCAACTGGGGTGAGAAAACACACGAGTGACTGAGGATGTCATTCAAAACCTCAGGCCCGAGCCTCGCTTTTCAAGCCCTGGATAGTGCCCTACGCCAGGAAAGAAAATGGAAGACAAGTTGTAGCGGCTGCAGGAAACAAACATCATTACTCCCATTTAGTTCTGAGATCTTATGCAAAGTGCAAACCTGAGCTGAGTGTGCAGAATGGCTGCATACTCGGGGGTTTCAGAGTGGTCGTCCTGCCTCCTGATGGTTCACAAGTCATGGACGAGGTCCATGAGGCTCACCCGGGTGCCTCCTGGATGAAAAGTTTGGCCAGATCTTACATCTGGTGGACTAACATAGATCAGGACTTAGAAAACAGGTTGAGAGGTTCAAGTTCCTTGGTGCCACATCACCAACAAACTATCATGGTCCAAACACACCAAGACAGTCGTGAAGAGTGCACGACAACACCATTTCCCCCTCAGGAAACTGAAAATTTGGCATGGGTTCCCAGAGCCTCAAAAAGTTCTACAGCGGCACCCTCGAGAGCATCCTGACCGGTTGCATCACCACCTGGTATGGCAACTGCTCGGCATTCGACCATAAGGCGCTACAGAGGGTAGTGTGAACGGCCCAGTACATCACTGGGGCCAAGCTTCCTGCCATCCAGGACCTATATACATTCGGCAGTGTCAGAGGAAAGCGCCAAAAAATTGTCAAAGACTCCCAGTCACCCAAGTCATAGACGATTTTCTCTGCTACTGCACAGCAAGCGGTACAGGAGCCCAAAGTCTAGGACCAAAAGGCTCCTTAACAGCTTCTAGCTCCAAGCCATAAGACTGCTAAACAATTAATCAAATGGTCACCCGGACTATTTACATTGACATCCCCCCCCTTTTGTTTTTACACTGCTGTTACTCGCTGTTTATTATACATGCATAGTCACTTTACCCCTACCTATATGAACAAATTACCTCGAATAACCTGTAACCCTGCACATTGACTCGGTACCGGTACCCCCTGTATATAGCCTCGTTATTGTTATTTTATTGTCTTACTTTTTATTATTTTAGTTTATTTGGTCAATATTTTAAAGTCTTTATTCATCTGCATTGTTGGTTAAGGGCTTGTAAGTAAGCATTTCACGGTAAGGTCGACACCTCTTGTATTCGACGCATGTGACAAATAAAGTTTGTGGCGCCACCCGTCCCACTACATTTGTGGGAGGGAATTGACCACCCATGGTCCAGGATGCACTTTTGCAGGCCCCTTCATGGGTCACATGTTCCTTGTCATGGTGGTTAGAGGCTCATAGTGGCTGGAGGCTCATATCATGAGCAACATCACAGCAACAACAACCATTGAAAAACTTTGGCAGGGGTTTGCAGACCATGTTCTACCTACCTGACACTCATGTCCGACAACCTTCACCTGTGACTTGATCCAAGAACTAATGCACAGAAAATGGATTTGCCATGTCTGGAGCGCTCCGTTTCACCCGGCATAGGTGACACTGAAAGAGAAGCTCAAAGGGATGACGGGGGGAACCACAACTAAGCTCTCTCGGTTCTTGTTCCAGTACCGCATCATGCCAAAAACAGGACAGACTCCAGCTGAGATGCTGATGGACCGGACGCCCAAAAGCTCACCTGGACTTACTGCATCCGGACATCAAAGCATTAGTGGCATGGGAGTGGCATGGAAGCAGGAGAAACAAGGAGACATGACGATCACTCAAGGGAATGACAGTTCAAACCCAATTACTTTCTACATCCGTAACTTCACAAGCAGCCGAGACTGGTTGCCAGGTAACATTCTGAGTCAGTGGTCCAGTCTCTTTTGTGGTAAAAACTGACAGATGGTCCGGTCATGCACAGACACCAGAACCACATCTGCCTGTGCTAAGACAAAGAAAAGACAGTGTTTTCCAAAAACACAGTTGTACTGTGGTGTGTGCACCCGTGTCCTACCTACATGGTGATTGAGGAACGGGGGACTCTGTGGCTCCAGGAGAGGGTGATGAACTTTCTCTGATTCTCTCACAAACACCCAACCCACTCCAGTGCCCTCAGACCCAGCTCCACTGGGGTATGCCTCACCTGTGTGTAGTGGCACACCAGGAGTACTGAGCAGGTCACAGCCTAGTCACAAGGCTCCTGAAAGACAAACTTTATAGTTGAGACTGAGCGACTCATGGTGTTAGTGTATGAACAGCAGACCTAGTTGAAAAAGAAAAGGACTAAATGGTTTACATATGAAGTGTTCATTTCCAAAACGCTGTATCCCACCAATTTGGATTTTTTGTCTCTCTGAAATTGTTTCTGTAGTTAGTAACAGATCCTCTGACGAGGAGGAGTAGTAAGGATCGGAGGACCAATGCACAGCGTGGTACGTGTTCATGCTCTTTATTAAACCAAGCGAACACTGAAACAAAACAATAGGGCACGTGAAATAACCAAACCGAAACAGTTCCGTGTGGAACACACAGACACAGAAAATAAACACCCACCAAACACAAGTGGGAAAAGGCTACCTAAGTATGATTCTCAATCAGAGACAAGTAACGACACCTGCCTCTGATTGAGAACCATACCAGGCCAAACGCAAACACAACATAGAAAACGGAACATAGACAACCCACCCAACGCCCTGACCATACTTAAACAAAGACAAATCAAAGGAACTAAGGTCAGAACGTGACACATGCGATTTGGACCAAACTTCTTACTACCAATGAGGCAGACATGAGGAAAAATTAGGAAAGCCACCTACGGATCCCTCCCACTCCATGCCAATCCCACCCCAACCACCAGTATCAGTTCTCTATGTTTGGCAAGTAATATCAGGCTGTGGCTCGATGTGTTGCATTTTTCCCTGTGAATCTTTTTTTCCCCCTGTTCAGAGAAATGTGTCATTGAAGTTACTTTGCATATTTACCATAAAGTATTGTGTAAGTACCGGGGTTTGACAACTAGATATTGCTGTTCCTGCGATACCGCCACACTCTTATCCATTTTGCTGGTCACTTGTGTTTATTAAATAGATCAGACCATTTCCTTTGCAACTTTGGGTAGAAAACCAATAGATTTGTCTCATTCTAATGCTTCAACCCAACTCTCCTTGAAAAGTATATGCAATTCTCACATGAAGACTTTTCCTACGAGCCCAAAACTTTGATGGAGAAATGGTGCTAGGGAGTAAAATGTTTAAAAAAAGAATAATATCAGGATACAGCTCTGTACAGTGCCTTCAGAAAGTATTTACACCCCCTTGACTTTTTCCACACTTTGTTGCGTTACAGCCTGAATTTAAAATGTATTACATTTAGATTTTTTTCATATTGTCCTTCACACAATAACCCATAACGTCTTGAAAGGTCTTGAGTCAATACGTATTCAACCCCTTTGTTATGGCAAACATAAATAAGTTCAGGAGTAAAGATTTGTTTAACAAGTCACATAATAAGTTGCATGGACTCACTCTGTATGCTATAATAGTGTTTAACATGATTTTTGACTGACAACCTCATCTCTACCCCTCACCAGTGGAGGCTACTGAGGGGAGGATGACTCATAATAAATGGCTGGAACAGAGCAAATGGAATCAAACACAACACACAGAAACCATGTCTTTGATGTATTTGATACCATTCCACTTACTCCGCTCCAGCCATTACCACAAGCCTATTCTCCCTAATTAAGGTGCCACCAACCTCCTGTGCCCCACACATACCATTAACTGTAAGGTCCCTCAGTCGAGCAGTGAAATTCAAACACAGATTCGACCACAAAAACCCAGGGAGGTTCTCCAATGCCTCGCAAAGAAGGGAACCTATTGGTAGATGGGTAAAAAAACAGACACTGAATATCCCTTTGAGCATGGTGAAGTTATTAATTACACTTTGGATGGTGTATCAATACACCTAGTCACTACAAAGATACAGGCGTCCTTCCTAACTCAGTCAGGCGACAGAAAGACCAGGACCGGGCTTGGCTGCACTACCAAGTCGAGTTGGCTATGGATGCTCTTCTCTGTCGCTCTATCGTTTGGACACCATTCGTTTACTAGTTTGAAAGTAAAGGCGAGTAAACTGTGAAACTCAAGTGGACATTCCTTGTCAAATTACAACAGTTATGTTTCAGTAATATTTCAGTAATGTTTCAGTAATTCCAGAGAAAAGAGCCAGCAACACACATTCGTCCCTTGTGACTCAGTAAGAGGATCCAACACTTTATCTCCAGGTGACACTGAGTTTTACTACCATCTGACCACAGGAGGCTGCTGAGGGGAGGACGGCTCATAATGGCTGGTATGGAGTGAATGGAATGGTGTCAAACACATGGAAACCATGTGTTGATGTGTTCGATACCATTCCATTAATTCCGTTCTGGCCTTTCTATGAGCTGGTCCTCCCAAATTAAGTTGCAACCGGCCGCATGTGCATCTGAAAAAGCATTGTACTTGCCTTCCTCCCCTTTCCTTTCCTCATCCCCTCCATTGACCTGGTGCTCACACCTCCCTTAAACTTCACGGAAATAATTCATAGTGAAATATGAAATATTGAAGAGCACGATCGAGGCAGTTATAAGGGTCAGGAATGAGGGCGACTGAGATGTGAGATGGGAAGAGTTGAGAATTCGTTATCTTCTTAAATCCAATCTAAAGTTAGAGGCCAGATCTGCCAACGTATCACTTTACTTTAATGAGATGGTTAAGATTTGGAAGGCTGAGATCAAGAGAAGGTACAGCAGTTTCTGTATGTTACCCTGCCAACCGCCACAAGAAAATAGTTTTCCCCAATATTGTATGTTTTGTATTAGTTCAGGCAATATGGGCACATTTTGGGATTGTAACGGCAGATCTCCTCTTCGTCTGAAGAGGAGTAACAGGGATCGGACCAAAACGCAGCGTGGTAAGTGTCCTTAATGATTTATTACGAAAACAACTGAACACTCGAACAAAACAAAAATAACGTGCATCAACGAAACAGTTCCGTGTGGTGACGAACACTGACTCGGAAAACAAACACCCACAAACCAACAGTGAAACCCAGGCTACCAAAGTAGGGATTCTCAATCAGAGACAACTAACGACACCTGCCTCTGATTGAGAACCATACTAGGCCGAAACAGAAACCAAACATAGAAAAACAAACATAGACTGCCCACCTCAACTCACGCCCTGACCATACTAAATAAAGACAAAACAAAGGAAATAAAGGTCAGAACGTGACAGGGATGAATTTTTTACTTTTTCATATAAGCATGAAACTTGGTACACCTATACAGTTTGGGGCCCTGTACATTTTCTGTGAAAAACAAAAATTCAGATAAGGTCTACAACAAAATAGAACTCCATTGCAGATTCCAAAGCTCAAAAGTAGTGAAGTAAGAGTGTTCTATTGTTGCAGGGAGCATTCCTTAAGACATTTGGGTGTAATACCCTTTTGATAGAGACAGACAGTAGCAGGTTCTTCGAGCGAGTCACTCACAGGTAGAAGATGTAGCTGAATGCTCTGGCCCGGGTGACTACATTATCCTCGCTTTAACGCTCTCTCACACACACAATCTCTCTCTGAGAGGTTACCCTGTCCCACCTGAAGTGACAATTGCCAGAGGGGGGGACCACTCATATTGACTGAAGACTTTGACCTTGCCACAGAGTTCTGCACCTGCCACATCCATCGACTCTTCTCCCTACACTCACTCATCTTTCAGACACAAAGGAAGCTGGGAATGATTGTTCTTAAATGTCATATAGAATGGGAGCATTGCAATGCACCTCCTAAATGTAACAAATCAGGTCCAATGATAGAAGCACACATTTTTAATGTGACCATTAATATTCTGTGTTAAGAGAAGTTCTGCATTTAATTATTTAGTGATGTGTTGCTTTTAACACACACGACTCAAACATATTTTGCTGTAGGGGGGAATAACAAGAGCACTACATATGTTCTGGTAGAGAGAGGGATGTTTGGCATGTGTATGCGCTTGGCATAAAAAAAGGCATACGTTGTGAGATTTCCAGAGAACCTCAAAGGCTTAGCTATGACTGAAGAGGCGAATTAACCTTGAACAAATGTTTGCTTTCCACGCCTCTGCAGTTGACAGGGGACCACAGCCAAATACAAGTCAGGGGTTGCAACTCCCCTACTACTACACTATGGACCTCCTACTCCAGAGGCTTCATAATACATTTCATAATTGAAAACATTTTTCTTCATGTGCAATGGTGGAACAAAAGAGTGGGAAATAAGAAAGTTAGCTAACGTTAGGTACACAGACACTGCATGCCTAACGGTAGGTACACAGACACTGCATGTATGTATTACCTGTTTATGTAAGAGCACACAGATAACTTGAATGGCTAGCAAGCCTAGATTTAACAGAACACAGCCATCTGCATTTCTTACATTTTTAATCAGAAGATGTTAAAATATATTACCTCCAAACCAGCCTGGCCCGACTGTTCTGTCCGGCCAAGCCGATGCCATGGAATGACATGAACGCATCAGTTGCCATCTGTCGCTGAAAATAAATTGGGGGAAATGTAGACATATGCCTGCAACTCTCATCTTTCCAGCACTGCACTTCATCATTGATTTCCTTATAGAATCATAGCTGCAGGAAGGGTTATGGAGGTGCCACAGCAGCAGCACCCATGAGAAATCGAAATACATTTCACAAAGTTCTAGAATTACTGCTGTCTGCTCAGAAAGAAATTAAATCATTCGGAATACTATACCAGGAGTAGGCACCTATTTTAGCCACAGATGATCAATAATTTATTTATTTTTTAAATGGCCTTGCTGTGGATTGTGTGTAAATCGGGAAAGCGCGGCAAATCTGTCTGATCAGCATGCAGCCAAAACACGTTTTCTATCACGGCTCAGTAGAAGACCCAGATGCAGACAGTTTGAAGTAACAAAAGTGTATTACAAAAACAGGGGGCAGACAAACGACAGGTCAAGGGCAGGCAGAGGTCAGTAGTCCAGAGCAGAGTCTGAAAGGTACAGAACGGCAGACGGGTTCAGGGTCAGGGCAGGCAGAATGGTCAAAACCGGAAAACTAGAAAATGGGGACTAGAGAATTGTTTTTAGGCTTGACTAGACAAGACAAAACAAACTGGCAACAGACAAACAGAATACAGGTATAAACACACTGGGGCTAATGGGGAAGATGGGGGACACGGGGGACACCTGTAGGAGGGTGAAGACAGGTGAAACAGATCAGGGTGTGACACTTTCACAATATTATAAATACAGTCGTTGAAAAATACAGGTTGAAAGCAAATGGATTCACCTGAAAGGGAAGACTAATCTGCCTGTAGGCTACCAATCTATCAACTTCAAAATAAGCCTATTGAGTGAACAGCATTATTTTACCCATTAAAAAGAGAGAGATAGGCTTTTGGCACGAGAGCGTCGGCCATCGTCGGTGAGTGAGCATCATTGCGTGAGTCAGTGAAACTGGAAAGCTTTTTTAGGACTATAATTTCCTCCTTATACTGTACAATATGTCTGTCTCCACACACCTGCAGTAGGTCTCGGCTATTGATGGATTGTAGACAATGTCGTCTTTATTGATCTCAGATTCTCAGTTTGTCAGTGTCAAAGTAGCCTCTCATTTCGATAATTTGTAAGGTATCAAAAAATATTCTGCTAGTCTCCAGTCCTCTAAAATGATGTAGAATTGCTGAAAAGCATTTATAAGGGCCACATTTTTCCCGAACCCTAGGTTACAAAACCTTTTCCCAATGTTTGCAACTTCTGCAAGCGCTCCTACTTTACTGATTCACGCCAGTATGCAAAAGCAATGATAATGCATGCAATGCTTTATTATATTTAAAAAAAAATGTTTTATGCGTTATGATACCTAAGAGCACATCGGGTCATCCCCCTCTCGGGCTCACTTTTTGATCGGCACCTCCCAATTTACAAATGAAGCACTGGCCGCAACTGTATAGTGTCACCCATTATGGGCAATAAAACTATGAATATGGGTTCAGTTTGGGCTATACCACTAGTGTCCTAACCCGTTTGTCTTCATGCAGGCCCTGTGTGTGTTTGTTCAAGTGAACATTTACACCTGTGGAAATAACACTAATTCCCTTATAAAAGAAAATTGGTTTCATTCTGTGTATTCGGAAAGTATTCAAACCCCCTGACTTTTTCAAATGGTTACATTGCAGCCTTATCTAAAATTGATTAAATAAAAACATTTCTCTCATCAATCTACACATCAGAATACCCCATAATGACAAAGCAAAAACAGTTTTTTTTTTACATTTTAGCAAATAATACATTTACAGAAGTATTCAGATCCTTTACTCACTACTTTGTTGAAGCACCTTTGGCAGCGATTACAGCCTCGAGTCTTCTTGGGTATGATGCTCCAAGCTTGGCACACCTGTATTTGGGGAGTTTCCCCTATTCTTCTTTGTAGATCCTCTCAAGCTCTGTCAGGTTGGATGGGTAGGTTGTCAGGTTGGATCGCTGCTCTGTCAGGTTGGATCGCTGCACATATATTTCAAGTCAGGGCTCTGGCTGGGCCACTCAAGGACATTCGGAGACTTGTGCAAAAGCCACTCCTGCGTTGTCTTGGCTGTGTGCTTAGGGTCATTGTCCTGTTGGAAGGTGAACCTTCGCCCCAGTCTGAGGTCATGAGCGCTCTGGAGCAGGTTTTCATCAAAGATCTCTCTATACTTTGCTCCGTTCATCTTTCCCTTGATCCTTACTAGTCTCTGAATGCCTGCAGCTGAAAAACATCCCCACAGCATGATGCTGCCAACTCTATGCTTCACCATAGGGACGGTTTCAATCTGGTTTCATCAGACCAGAGAATCTTGTTTCTCATGGTCTGAGTACTTTAGGTGCCTTTTGATAAACTCCAAGCGGTCTGTCATGTGCCTTTTACTGAGGAGAGGCTTCCGTCTGGCCACTCTACCGTAAATGCCTGATTGGCAGAGTGCTGCAGAGATGGTTGTCCTTACGGAAGGTTCTCCCATCTCCTCAGAGAAACTCTGGAGCTCTATCAGAGTGAGCATTGGGTTCTTGGTCACCTCCCTGATGAAGGCCCTTCTCCCCCGATTGCTCAGTCTGGCCAAGCGGCCAGCTCTAGGAAGAGTCTTGGTGATTCCAAACGTCTTCCATTTAAGAGTGATGGAGGCCACTGTATTCTGTGCCTCGACACAATCCTGTCTCTGAGGTCCACAAACAATTCCTTTGACCTCATGGCTTGGTATTTGCTCTGACATGCATTGTTAACTGTGGGACCTTATAGAGACAGGTGTGTGCCTTTCCAAATCATGTCCAATCAATTCAATTTACCACAGGTGGACTCCAAGGTGTAGAAACATCTCAAGGATGCTAAATGAATAAATAGCATGATAATGCATGGTAATCCATCATCCATCATGCATGATAATGTATACAGGTAAGATAGTCTAGCTTTAGCTAGCTACATTTTCAGATATTACACGTTTCTAATTTTGACAGAAAGTGTTTTCATTTCAAGCTAAAGTGTACTGTTAGCTAGCTAGCTAACCTTAGCTGGCTGGCTCCCTAGCTGACGTTGTTATTCATAAGGTTAAATGACATCAACCTGTGCGTGGTTAATAGCAAACGATATCAACCTATGTATGGTGAAATGCAAAATGACAAAACAATAGACAGCAACAAATGAATTATACAAAACAGTCTACGCTTTATTGGCACATACAGTATAGAACCCCATAATAACAAGCCCTATTGTTGTCTGTGAGATGAGATCACACAGGGGGGGGGGGGTAGCAGTTTGGTGAGAAGGCTATGCAGAGCACTGTGCATACTTTCGAAGTTACTAATGGTTATACTCTGAAATCACCAAACAGGGCAGAGGGGTAGTACAACAAATTCACACTGTTCATCAATAATTGAACCTTAATCTTATTCCCTGATCTTAATCTTTCAAGTGATGGTACCCACTGGTCAATTTCAGCGACATTAGAATTTTCTCCCTCAGAGGCAGTGACATGTATTCATGGTTGCCAAGGAAAGCCAGGCTTCCCCAAAAAATGTACAAAGAAAAAACATACAAAATAATTTATGTTTCATCTGTCTGTGTTTGGGCTAGGCGTCCTGCTAGCGGGACAACTTCCGGTAAAACTGGAGGGCGCGCAATTCAAATAAATAATCCAAAAAAGTATGGATATTAAACATTTAACAGAATGTAGGTACATATAAGTGTCTTATATTGATTGAAAGCTTAACTTCTTGTTAATCTAACTGCACTGTCCGAATTACAGTAGCTATTACAGCGAAATCATGCCATGCGATTACTTTTTGAAAATCTTCCTCTGATTTGTCATCCAAAGGGTCCCAGCTACAACATGTAGTGTCATTTTGTTAGACAAAATCCTTCTTTATATCCCAAAAAGTCAGTTGAGTTGGCGCCATAGATTTGAGTAATCCACTCGTTCTACATGCAGAGAAAGGAATCCGAAAATCTACCTCTAAACTTTGTTTCAACAAGTCAAATTACGTTTCTATTTACTCCTCAGATACCCTAAAATATAATCAAACTATAATATTTCTTACAGAAAGAAGTATGTTCAATAGGAAAACGATTTTAGCAGGTGCGTCCTGTCTTCATGGCGTGATCAAACACGAAATTCCAAGACTGTGTCCCTGTACAAATATTGATATTTCCTATTCGGTTTTGAAGTTACAAGCCTGAAACCTTGAACATAGACTGCTGACACCCTGTGGAAGCCATAGGAATTTCATCCATGGAGCAAATTTTCAGACCTTATACGTGCCATTGTAAGAGGATGGTCTCGCTCCCAAAAAAATCTGGTTGGTTTTTCTTTGGATTTTCTCCTACCATATCTATTGTGTTATATTCTAATGCATTATTTTAACATTTCTACAAACTTCAAAGTGTTTTCCTTCCAATGGTACCAATTATATGCATATCCTGGCTTCAGGGCCTGAGCAACAGGCAGTTTACTTTGGGCACATCTTTCAGGAAGAAATTGCCTAGCCCTAAGAAGTTAATTTGCAAGAGGCTGATTGTACCTCACCAGAGAAAGCATCCGAGCGAACGAAACAGCGCCCCTCTCAGTATGTGTAGCATCTGATGCTGATCTGATGCTGTCCGGTCAGAAAGAGTATGACATTGTAGGCCTACCTTGATAAAAAATAATAGCCAATCAGCGTTGAGCTAAACTGAGTGAGCTCAGCTGTGAATGGTCCTGGCACACCAAAAAAAGTGTCAGGAGATGCCAGTTTGGATTTGGCTTCAGACAAATCATATCACAAGTCAAACATCATTATTGACAGGAAAAAACATTAATTGTTGCATCTCGCTGTGTTGTTGTCCACCGGTGGCTAGCTAGCTAGCTAAATTAGCTGTGGATGGAGATAGGGATTTGGACTTGATTTTAACGGTCAATGATTATAACGGTGATTCTGATCTAATCATAAATTCATACATTGATGTGCCCCTGGTCTGAGAGGATGGAAGTTCAACATGTACAGTACCAGTCAAAAGTTTAGACGCCTACTCATTCAAGGGTTTTTCTTTATATTTGACTATTTTCTACATTGTAGAATAATAGTGAAGACATCACAACTATGAAATAACACAAATGGAATCATGTAGTAACCAAAACGCTGTTTAACAAATTAAAATAGATTTTATATTTGCGATTTTTCAAAGTAGCCACCCTTTACCTTGATGATGGCTGTGCACACTCTTGGCATTCTCTCAGCCAGCATGAGGTAGTCACCTGGAATGCATTTCAAGTAACAGGAGTTACTTGTTAAAAGTTCATTTGTGGAATTTCTTTCCTTCTTAATGCGTTTGAGCCAATCAGTTGTGTTGTGACAAGGTAGGGGTGATATTCAGAAGATAGCCCTATTTGGTAAAAGACCAAGTCCATATTATGGTAAGAACAGCTCAAATAAGCAAAGAGAAATGACAGTCCATTATTACATTAAGACATGAAGGCCAGTCAATCTGGAAAATGTCAACAACTTTGAACATTTCTTCAAGTGCAGTCACAAAAAAACATCAAGCGCTATGATGCAACTGGCTCTCATGAGGACCGCCACAGGAAAGGAAGACCCAGAGTTACCTCTGCTGCAGAGGATAAGTTCATTAGAGTTACCAGCCTCAGCAATTGCATCCCAAATAAATGCCTCACAGAGTTCAAGTAACAGACATCTCAAAATCAACTGTTCAGAGGAGACTGGGTGAATCAGGCCTTCATGGTCGAATTGCTGCAAAGAAACCACTACAAAAGGACACCAATAAGAAGAAGAGACTTGCTTGAGCCAAGTAACACCAGCAATGGACATCAGACCGGTGGAAATCTGTCCTTTGGTCTGATGAGTCCAAATTTGAGATTTTTGGTTCCAACCGCTGTGTCTTTTTTCACCAGACAGATGTAGCTCTCCGGTTTAGTGATTAAACATAGGTTTTGTTGAATTTATTCTGCCACTGTGTCTTATTATTATTATTATCTCGGCCTTAGGCCTATATATCACCTTGTCATGACATATGAACTAGCAGGTTGTAGAGCAAACAACACAATTATTACAACACATTGGTTGTAATATGGCTTTTTTCCCCCCTGGATTGGCTTCCCCTGTGGTTTTACCCACACACTGCTACTGCTCAGAAGTGAAGGTTCGTTTTTCCTCAGCAGCACAGTGGTGAAGCCGACAGAGAGCACTGGCACCAGCCGTCCAGGATCTTTTAAAGGATGAGAGTATTTTGACAGTTTCTAACAGACCAAAGTGGTTTAATGTCTGGAGATTTATCTCATGTGATGGTTTCAGACAAGGGAGATGGGAATAGGAATGGGAGTTTTGTTAGAAGTTCCATTATAGCTGAAATGTGGATTCTCTATTATCGTGTGCATGTGTGTGTTTTAGTGGTGCGCGGATCAATCTGTAGGGGAAAGAAATGCACACTTGTTTAAGCGAGGTGCTGGCTAGTGGAGTAGCACACTCTAGGAGCTTAGATGCAATAATTTAATAACCAACATTTCGACAGTCATGCTGTCTTCATCAGGGTATAATGACAAACACTGAAGGTCACTATTTTATATAGTGTCAAAGGACGCACACAGGTATCTGTAATCATGGCCGGGTGTGGCTTGATATGAGAGGACCATCCTCAGTCAATTTCATAAAAATAGTGAAACATTAAAAAAGCTATCATATTTAGATAAAATTATAGTCAATATATTCACGTCAACAAATGTTTTAGTAAAAGACACTGTTTTGCAATGAAGGTCTACAGTAGCCTCAACAGCACTCTGTAAGTGAAGCCCCATGGTGTAACCGGAGGACAGATAGTTTCTATCCTTCTCTGGGTACATTGACTTCAATACAAAACCCAGGAGGCTCATGGTTCTCACCCACTTCCATAGACTTACACAGTAATTATGCCAACTTCCGGAGGATGTCCTCCAACCTATTAGAGCTCTTGCAGCATGAACTGACATTTTGTCCACCCAACCAAAGGATCAGAGACTGAATCTAGTACTGAAAGCATAAGCTACCACTAACTAGCACTGCAGTGCATAACATTTGGTGAGTAGCTGACTCAAAGAGAGAGAAAGACAATAGTTGAACAGTTCTGAACAGGTTAATTTCTTTAAAAATGAAGGATAAGCAAGTGAGAGAGGAGGAGAGATAGAGCTAGCTATATTTTGTAGTATTTTTTTCCCACTTGCTTCGCTAGCTAGCTAGTTTAGCCTACTCAAACACCCGGCTCAAACAGAGAGAGATGCTATGTTAGCTAGTTGGCTATGGCTATCCAAAACTGGAATTATTCCAAGTCAAGGAAAGCTTTTGGTTTTATAAATTTATTGCCACCGTGGGCCGCTGATTAAACTGCTTGCTGACCGTACATTATACTGCATGATTGTAGCAGGTTTACTAATGCGTAATTCTATTAGCCATGTAGACGTTAGATAATATGGTGACAACGATGTAGGCTGTGTGTAACGGATAGCTTTTATGATATGAAGGTTTGGCTTGGAAAGGTTTTTTCGCCTGGTCACAGATAGCTAATGTGTTGTGCACTGAAGTCCACAAGCGAAGGGAATAGGTGCGAGAGGAGGAGAGCGCGTAGAACCGAGAAGGAATTATGAGCAAATGGATCATGCTGTTTGTATGTGGCTGCTATGAAAGTGATCTGTGTTTGTGTGATCAGGAGTGTATTCATTCTGCTAATTCTGTTGAAAAACTTTTCTTAAACGGGGATAACATATTTTGGCCTAGGTTAAAGAGAGATGTTTCTGCGTTCATCAAAACCTGTCACACCTGTCAATTAACAGGTAAACCTAATCAAGCTATTAAGCCGGTAGTGCTGTTTCCTATACCCGTAGTCAGCCAGCCTTTTGAATATTTTATTGTTGACTGTGTTGGCCCTCTTACCTTGCTCTAAGAATGGTAGTAGTTACCTGTTCACTGTAATGTGTCAGACCACTAAGTTTCTTGCTGCCTAAAGGTTTTGGCTCAGTTTCTCACTGTTTGGATTCCCTAAGGTTACGAAGTTTATTCAGAGTGACCAAGGTTCTAATTTCACCTGTAATCTGTTTGGTCAGGTTCTCCAACGGCTCCATATTACACACAAAATGGCTAGCGCCTATCTTGTGCAGAGTCAAGGAGCTCTGAAACGTTTTCATCAAACACTTAAGTCTTTGTTGAGAACGTATTGTGCGAAGATGGATAAGTATTGGGAGGAGGGGTTGCTATGGTTACTCTTAGCCACCAGGGAGGTTTCACAGGAGAGCACAGGTTTCAGTCTAAATGACCTAGTGTTCGGACATAGTGTGCATGGACTTTTAGCAGTGCTCCAGGATGACTGGAAGTCTCCGAAGCCACCTCAGTCCCTGTTATCTTACGTGTGTGTGATTTCCAGTGAGTCCTGTACACCGCTGGTGAGATGGCTAAAGAGAAGCGGTCATCTTCACAGGGGAGGATGAAAGGAATATTTGATCGGTGAGCTGAGCCTTTTCACTTTAGTCCAGGTGACCATGTTTGTGCTCTGCTGCCAATTGTTGGTTCTCTTTTTCAAGCCAGGTTTCAAAGTCCATATACGGTTGTGTGCCAGTGCACTGAGCAAGACTATCTAGTTGCCACTCCTAAACCGAGGGAAAAGCACCAACTGTGCCATGTAAATCTGCTAAAAACCCTATTAGGCATGTTCCTCTGGGGCCAAACAGTGGGAGTCCGCAAAGGGTAAACCTGTTTATTTTGTCCATCACTGTTACATCACTGGGTTCTTCTTTTTGTCATGCATGGTGAGGAGGATGTCCCTGGTCCCGGCGATTGCGTACTGCAAGGTGGATTGAAAAATGAAGAGTCACTGGATGTTTTGGATAGCCTTCTCGCTCATCTACCTGCTGATAGGCGAGACGAGTTGGTCGATCTGATTCTGAGTTTCCCCGTTTTGTTTTCAGATACGCCTACACGTACAAACTTAATAGAACATGATATTGACGTTGGGGATGCTGACCCGGTCCGTCAGCGGTTCTATAGAGTTTCTTGAGAAAAACGAAGTTGTCTGGTCCTATTGATCAGGTGGACATGCGTTTTCTCATGTGCGTTGTCCCCGAGTGTTGTGACTTTTGCGTTTCGCCCCTTTGACCAGTCACTGTTTATTTTTGTGTTTTGTCTTGTTCTGTTGCTCCTGTCATCTGTTTCCTGCTGTCCTCTTTTTTATTCTTTCCTCTTAAAGGTTGCTTCCTGTGCGCAAAGGTTGCTGAGGTCTGGGGAGGACGAGGTTGGTTGGGACAATGGGGCAGCTTTAACCAGGGCAGTATTTGGTTAAAGTTGTTGGTTGGTGTTCCCGGGTCCTTGATTGGGAGGGGTGACGACCGTCCCACTCTGTCTGCCGAATTCGAATTCTTTCTCTCTGCTCTGGTTTTCCTTAATAGGATGTCGGTGGGCGGAGCTGTGAGGGTTGTCAGCGAAATGGTGTACACCTGGGCTCGGGGTTCCCCCATACATTGAAGAGACTCTCTCCTCGCAAACATACTGTTGTTTTGGCTGTGGCATTTTGAGGCTTCTTGGTGTCATTTGTTTTGGCACCTCTCAACACCCCTTATTATCACCATCTATGCATGCGTCCTCTCACGGACACTACTGACGACACACGCCATTGTTACTCGGATATAGTTTACTTTATTTAATAATATGTTTGTTATTTCTTTATCTCCGCGTTGTCTCCCTCTTTGTTGCGGCTACGAGCCGGGTCGTAACACATTGGAACTGGTGTGTGTGCGTGTTTCCCTCTAACAGGAGAGGGAATTTCAGGAAAATAGCATAGTTTCACTGTAGTTGTCCTTTTCCATCATCATCTCTGCCAAGGCCACACTATTGGTCACCAGTACTTAATTGTGACACTGGGTGCTGTGTTAATTCCAGAGGGAAAGCAAATGTCTGACACGGATTTAGCATGAAAGTCTCCCGCCCGGTCTGCAGTGAGAGATAGAGGGTAAACAAGAGTGTGAAAACACACAGCACGTTAGTCACGGCCCTTCAATTATTAAACTGTACATGTAGGAGTCAAACAGGACACTGACGAAGGCTTAACTTTGTCTGTCTCAATGGTCCAATCTCCTAGAGAGAGAGAGAGAGAGAGGTCTTTGCAGCCATTGAGCCATGAAAGAGAGGTGGGGTATAAGGAGCATTGAAAGTATAGGGATCGCCAATGGCGATCAGCGTTTACCCACCAATTTTTGTTTTACCACTACATCACTGATATATGTAATGTTGTTTCTAGCTTCGGTATTATGTATTTATTGCGTACAAAACACCTCAACCAAACTTGCCTGGTCACCAGCAGGTTAGGTTGAAACCGGGTCTAGTGTGTGATGCTGATCTATGACTGCAGGTGCCAGCATGAGGATGTCAGACAGAGAGCACTGTGGGGCATCATCGCTGTAGCCATGGAAACAATGGGACCTTATTAGGGCCAGATGGAATTGGCAAGAGCCCCTGGAAATGATTCATAAGTACCTGTGGAATTAGTTCATATGAAATCAAATGCCGCTAAAAATCATTATTAATGGTCATATAGTCACAATAGTTGTATTGATTGAACATCCAGATAGTAGCTGTAAGGCATCAGTGTTGTAGCCATTGCGGAAACCATTCTTCATAGATTCTGTCTGCCATGTCCAGGGTCTGGCATTTAACAACAGAGGAGTGTTTCATTTGGCATTTCATGGTGCAGGAATCAAGAATTGGAGATATTATTTGATGAACTAATATACGAATATACGGTGTCCACAGTGTCCGTATTAGGACAGCCTCAGTCTCAACAACTACTTCTGAGACTGAAGCTGTCCTAATATGGACAGCGTACAAATACGTTTTGATGGTCTCTGTCAGTAAACATTCCAATCTTAGATTGTGCAGATATTTTGGTTCATGATTTAGACGACTTCAGTGGCGTTTGCCTTCTGTAACTTAAATTCTTAGTTAATAGTGCTTGAATCACAGATCAGTCCGTGACAGATAGTGATAGAATTGTCGCGAGCAGTATCCATCATATGAATGATGAAAGATGGCGTGTATGTAATTGGACATGAATTAGTTAAGAGCAACTGATAAATTGTGCCTTGATCTCTGCTAGGATTCTTTAGGTCATAAACGTCTGATGTGGGAAAAGCGATAGCAGTGATATCTATCGTCTGCATAGGGTTGCAAAAATACTTTCCCCAAATTCCCAGGTTTTCCAGAAATCCACGTAGGAAGACCTCTGTAAATAGGAGGGAATAAACAGGATATCCAGAATCTTCCAACCAGGATTTCTGGAAAACACAGGGTGATTTAAGGAAAATAACTATCTTCAAACCTGAGGACAAACAACACATGCGTGTGAGTGCTTACTTGTGTGTGTGTGTGCCTGCCTGCCTGCCTGGTTGCCTGCCTGTGTATGGATGCCGTGCATTTCTGCAGGCGTGTGTGTGTGTGTGTGTGTGTGTGTGTGTGTGTGTGTGTGTGTGTGTGTGTGTGTGTGTGTGTGTGTGTGTGTGTGTGTGTGTGTGTGTGTGTGTGTGTGTGTGTGTGTGTGAGAGAGAGAGAGTGTGCATGAGAGCTCATAAGCGCTTAATCCCGGGCGTCCCTGGGCAGTGCTTCATTAATTATGCAGAGCGTTTAAAGCGGCCTGCACCATGGGGCAACATCTGGCGCAGGACGCGTGAGCCGTCAATGCATGGACAGAGCAGGTTCTCTGGGTCGAGGACTCCGTCGGGAGGTGGAACGCCAACCGACCAGTGCCACAGTGCCCGCCTCCTCACCCGCCAGAGCAGAAATAATATAATCAAATGGCTAACAAGAACATGGTCTCAATTACCCTTCAGTACACAATGTACTGTAGTTACTCTACGCTGCCCAGACAGTAGAGGAAAATCACTGCATCTCTGTTAGTTCTTCAGTAAATCTATTAGAAACATTATGCTTGAGATGAAGAAACCTTGCCCAGTTAGTGCCAGTATTGCCATAGGGCTTGTTGGGATTTTTTTGTTAATAGCTCAGTGATGTGTTTTAAAAGCAATACACACGTAAACAGGAATTGAGCTGCAGGTCATGCTGTCTGGCGGAAGAATGAACTGACGGCAGAAACTCCCATGGTAGTATACTAAATGCACTGTATGTCTACTGGTGTGATCTAATGTAATGGTGAGCGACACTGTGTGGTATAAGGCTGCATATCCCACGCTGTTACAACACGATTATAAAACCTACAGCAGCTCTGACACCTTGTGGCTCCATAGAATACAGCCAGTTCGATTGTTAAGATATCTGAGTGAGGTACAGGCTCTTCTATTATTCAATGACATGACATTGAGGTGATCTACGTCACTCGACAGCATACGGCAGTTTGTTTTGTTTTCCACAATGTTCCTAAGCCATGTGACCTATTCACCGTTGGGTAAGGGTTGACATTATCACAACAATGACACGGCTTGTCCCTGACACAACGACGCGGATTGTCCTTCAATTATGACTTCATGTGGGCTTGTGAATGGAGAAAGAGGAGGAGTCTCTCCTACTTTCACTCATATCTCTCTCCAGCCACGGGGCCCGATCTATCTATGATTTGTGGAGATAGCAGACGGACCGTCCTGAATACTGTGAACCTAATGCGTGCTGCGTCCACCTACTCTCCTGTGTGGGAGCAACTGGGGACAATCTGTTGAATACTTTTTCCACAGAACATTCTGGAAGGTGTATCCTAGACGGGATTAACCATATTTCAGGGCCACCACAGTAAGGTAAGACATTTTTATTTTATTTCACATATGTTCATCAGCCTTATAACAGTATAATTTAGGAACAATCCACTTAATTGTACTGGGAACAGTCCATGCACTGTTGCAGTGTAACAATGTGGAATAGGGATGTCTGAGAGACATTCTGAAACAATAACAAACTGCCTAATGTGGTGCAGCGGGGTAAAGCACAGACATCTAAACTATTTCATTGGTTGATGTATAAGGTGTCAATAATAATCAAGATGTTATTGACCTAGCGAAATGAAGAGCGGCTTCTGACTAATATGACTTCCTGAAATGAAGGCACGGACATTTATTGAAATGACTTCTGTACTGAAATGACTTCTGTACTGAAATGACTGAAATGACTTCTGTACTTCTGTCTCGTAGATACTGACCATGGGAGATTGCATCTCAGTCCGTGCTCTGCTAATGCTTCTGGCCCTAGTCAGCTATCTAATTGCACTGACATTCAACATATTGGCTCTATTTGGGCCCTGGACAGGTGAATTCTTACAGTCCATTTCAAGTCAATGACATCTGTATGAAATATACTGTAATATTTTGTAACCTGTGTGTTTGTACATGCAGGTGCTTTCATGCAAACCACACAGTATGTACTGAGCAAGTCCACAACGCACCTAACCCCAGATAGATGGGTACTCTTTCTATGGGATGTCCTTAACATCTGGTTGATCGGCATGTTCATCTATCTGATACACAATCTCCGTAGAAGGTAAGATACTGTACATTAAAGCTAAACTCTCGTTGACACCAAAACAATTCATTTAAACATGGGTCCTTCAGACATTTTGGTCATTTGCCTTCCCAAAACCTGTCTGGAATTCAATCAACTTTGCACTGGATATTAGCCTGGTCCCAGATCTGTTCCTGCTATCCTGCTAAAATCCTTCTCACTCATTGTCAAGCCAAAAATGACAATTCTATAAGGAGTTGGCAAGAGAGTAAAAACAGACTGGCATTCAGGCTAACTGAAAAATAATCACTGGTCTGTATTTATTGTGAGACAAAACAAAGTGTATTTTCTAAAGTTCAGAAAGTGTGATTTTTACTGTCCTGGCTAGGGTTGCAGAATTTCCCCAAATTCCCTGGTTTTCCAGAATGTGTGCTTATTCCCTCCCAATTACGTGAATCTTCCAACCGGGGTTTCTGGAAAACCAGGACACTTAGGAAAAGTTAGTGGAATTTTGCAACCCTAGTCCTGGCCCTGATGATGATGATGCTGTTATTAATTATGATGATGATGATGTTATTAATTATAATGATGATGATGATGGTCTTGTTCCTTAGGGAAGCTTATACATGGATGTACACCACTCCTGCTGTCCTGCCCTATGGATTCTACTTGTCCTGGATCGTAAATAGCATGTTGAATATGGCATGGTTATTTCTGTACGACAAAGAGTAAGTGTTTATATATTTAGGTGTATTTACTGTACGATAATATAAAACATTTGGTTCTATTTCAAATACTCGTTTCGATGTCTCACTGTGGGATACGCCTGGGTGTGTCCACAAGCTCGAAGTAACCGCCAACTGGTTCTTTCTCACCTCTCCTTCTTGTGGAATCTTCAAAAAGTTCTCCTCGTCAAGACTAGATTTCTGGTTTCCTACCAAACCGTTGTCAGGTCGAACCGTGAGGTTAACACTGCTGAACATAAGACTTCAGCTTCTGACAATAGTGTTGAGTACTGAACGAAAAGGTTTTGCTTTGAGTAGAATTCTTTTTTTTCTTCTTGTCAGTCTCCGTTTAGCTAGCACCACACGGCTAGCTATCGAGATTTGGTTAGCCATCGACGCAAGGCTTTAGCTAACTTGGCTAACTAGCTGCAATCTGCAGTTGAAACAATTACAAATCATGGTCCCCGCCACTGTTTCTTGATTTTCTTTCTTTATCATTTTTTTTAGTTGAAGTCGGAAGTTTACATGAACTTAGTTAGGTTGGAGTCATTAAAACTCGTTTTTCAACCACTCCACAAATTTATTGTAAACAAACTACAATTTTGGCAAGTTGGTTCAGACATCTACTTTGTGCATGAGACAAGTAATTTTCCCAACAATTATTTACAGATTATTTCACTTATAAATCACTGTATCACAATTCCAGTGGGTCAGAATTTTACATACACTAAGTTGACTGTGCTTGGAAAATTCCAGAAAATGATGTCATGATGTCATTTCAAGGCCTACCTTCAAACTCAGTGCCTCTTTGCTTGACATCATGAGACAATCAAAAGAAATCAGCCAAGAGCTCAGAAAACAATTGTGGTCCTCCACAAGTCTGGTTCATCCTTGGGAGCAATTTCTAAATGCCTGAAGGTACCACGTTCATCTGTACAAACAGTAGTACACAAGTAAAAGCACCAGGGGACAATGCAGCCATCATACCGCTCAGGAAGGAGATACGTTCTGTCTCCTAGAGATTAATGTACTTTGGTGCGAAAAGTGCAAAACAATCCCAGAACAACAGCAAAAGACCGTGTTAAGATGCTGGAGGAAACAGGTTCAAAAGTATCTATATCCACAGTAAAACGAGTCCTATATACACAGAACCTGAAAGGCCGCTCAGCAAGGAAGAAGCCACTGCTTCAAAACCGCCATAAACTGCACATGGGGACAAAGAGCATACTTTTTGGAGAAAATGTGTCTTCCAAATGGACAATGACCACAAGCATACTTCCAAAGTTGAGGCAAAATGGCTTAAGGACAACAAAGTCAAGGTATTAGAGTGACCATCACAAAGCCCTGACCTCAATACTATAGAAAATGTGTGGGCAGAACTGAAACAGCGTGTGCGAGCAAGGAGGCCTACAAACCTGATTCAGTTATACCAGCTCTATCAGGAGGAATGGGCCAAAATTCACCCAACGTATTGTGTGAAGCTTGTGGAAGGCTACCCAAAATGTTTGACCCAAGTTAAACAATTTGAAGACAATGCTACCAAATTCTAATTGAGTGTATGTAAACTTCTGACTCACTGGAAATGTGATGAAAGAAATACAAGCTGAAATAAATCACTCTCTACTCTTATTCTGACATTTCACATTCTTAAAATAAAGTGGTGATTCTAGCTGACCTAAAACAGGGATTTCTTTGCTAGGATTAAATGTCAGGAATTGGGTCTTCTCCTGAGCAGTGATAGGTTAAGTGTGCCTTGAATTCTAAATTAATCACTGACAGGTTCACCAGCAAAGCACCCCCGCACCATCACACCTCCTCCTCCGTGATTCATGGTGGGAACCACACATGCAGAGATTGCTCGTGTTTCTTGGCCCAAACAAGACTCTTCTAATTGGTGTCCTTTAGTAATGGTCTTTGCTAATTTGAGCTGTTCTTGCCATCACATGGACTTGGTATTTTACCAAATAGGACTATCTTCTGTATACCACCCCTACCTTGTCACAACTGATTGGCTGAAACACATTAAGAAGGAAATCAATTCCATGAATTATTATTAATTATTAACTCTTAACAAAGCACACCTGTTAATTTAAATGCATTCCAGGTGACTACCTCATGAAGCTGGTTGAGAGAATGCCAAGAGTGTGCAAAGCTGTCATCAAGGCAAAGGGTAGCTACTTTGGAAAATCTCAAATATGAAATGTTTTTTTATTTGTTTTTGGTTACTACATGAATCCATATGTGTTAATTCATAGTTTTGATGTCTTCACTATTATTCTACAACCTAGAAAGTAGTAAAAATAAAGGTAAACCCTTGAATGAGTAGTTGTTTCAACTTTTGACTGGTACTCTATATAAATATATACAGTGCATTTGGAAAGTATACTAGAAATTGAGCTCAGAATTTCCATTGTTTCCATTGATAATCCTTGAGATGTTTCAACAACTTGATTGAAGTCCACCTGTGGTAAGTTCAATTGATTGGACATGATTTGGAAAGGCACACACCTATCTATAGCAGGTCCCACAGTTGACAGTGCATGTTAGAGCAAAGACCAAGTCATGAGTTCGAAGGAATTGTCTGTAGAGCTGCGAGACAGGATTGTGTCGAGGCACAGATCTGGGGAATGGTACCAAAAATTGTCTGCAGCATTGAAGGTCCCCAAGAACACAGTTGTCTCCATTCTTGAATGGAATAAGTTTGGAACCACCAAGACTCTTCCTAGAGCTGGCAGTCCGACCAAACTGAGCAATCGGGGGAGAAGGGTCTTGAAAACCTGACAAAACTCTGACAAAACTCCAGAGGAAGAGAACCTTCCAGAAGGACAACCATCTCTGCAGCACTCAACCAATCTAGCCTTTATGGTAGAGTGGCCAGACGGAAGCCACTCCTCAGTAAAAGGCACATGACAGCTCACTTGGTGTTAGCCAAAAGGCACCTAAAGACTCTCAGACCATGAGAAAGAAGATTCCCTGTGGTTAAACCAAGATTGAACTCTTTGGACTGAATGCCAAGCATCACGTCTGGAGGAAACCTGGCACCATCCCTACAGTGAAGCATGGTGGTGAAAATATCATGCTGTGGGGTTGTTTTTCAGCAGCAAGGGACTGGGAGACTAGTCAGGATCGAGGGAAAGATAAACAGAGCAAAGTACAGAGAGATCCTTGATGAAAACCTGCTCCAGAGCGCTCAGGACCTCAGACTGAGGCTAAGGTTTACCTTCCGACAGGACAACAACCCTGAGCACACAGCAAAGACAGTGGCTTCGGGATATTGAGTGGCCCAGCCACAGCCCGGACTTGAACCCAATTGAACATCTCTGGAGAGACAACGCTCCCCATCCAACCTGACTGAGCTTGAGAGGATCTGCAGAGGAGCTTGGGAGAAACTCTCCAAATACAGGTGTATTTGAAGAAGACTCAAGCCGGTAATCACTGCCAATAGTACTTCAACAAAGCACGGAGTAAGGGGTTTGAATACTTTTGTAAATGTGATATTTCAGTAGTTTTTTAAATCCATTTGCAAACATTTCGAAAAACCTGTTTTTGCTTAAAACAATTTAAACCATTTTAGAATAAGGCTGTAATTTAACAAAAATGTAGGAAAAGTCCAGGGGTCTAAATAATTTACTAATGCACTGTGTGTATATTTTTATTTATAATATACAGTTGACGTTGGAAGATTACATACACGGTAGTCAAATACATTTAAATCAGTTTTTTTTTTTACAATTCCTGACATTTAATCCTAGTACAATTTCCCTGTCTTAGGTCAGTTAGGATCACCACTTTATTTTAAGAATGTGAAATGTCAGAATAATTGTAGAGAGAATGATTTATTTCAGCTTTTATTTCTGTCATCACATTCCCAGTGGGTCAGAAGTTTACATACATTCAATTAGTATTTGGTAGCATTGTCTTTAAATTGTTTAACTTGGGTCAAACGTTTTGGGTAGCCTTCCACAAGCTTCCCACAATAAGTTGGGTGAATTTTGGCCCATTCCCCCTGACAGGGCTGGTGTAACCGAGTCAGGTTGTAGGACTCGTTTTACTGTGGATATAGATACTTTTGTACCCGTTTCCTCCAGCATCTTCACAAAGTCCTTGGCTGTTGTTCTGAGATTGATTTGCACTTTTCGCACCAAAGTACATTCATGGGAAGGTGAAGGCAACTTGCTGTCACCAGGGTTTTTCATAACGCAAAGCCCCCAGCAATGCAGCTGGCTGCAAACCCACAGTTTGGCTCTCCTAACAGAGGCAGACAGTTAGGACAGGTTCCAGACAGGTCCCTGACAGGTCCCGCCAATATGACTCCCCAGGATGGGCAGCCAACAATTCACTCCGTGTCCTGCCCTGCCTTTTCTCGGTGGAGTACAGACTTAACCCCCATAAAAATGGGGGAGAGGCCCATCTGTGCTCCTAGGACCATACCTCTCATGCAGCTGCTCCTTTCTATGCATCCGCTTACAGGGAAGGCGAGTCCCCCCCGTGCCACTGCTCTCCCCTCAGTGCTCTCACAAGCAACCAAGGCAGGAAGTCAACTTGCCAGTCAGCACCGAGCACTGTCCCCAAACCAAAAAACTATCTATCAACTAGAGCAAATATCATACCCCCAAGACCTGCTAACCTCTCACCATTACAATAACGGGGGAGGTTAGCGTTTATGGCGGGGTATGATATGTGTGCGTCTGTAACTTTCTCACTCATCATTATTCACGATTCATTCAAGATGATCTGTACTCATGGTAGCATCCACTTTAATGTAGAAGTGTTTCGAAACATATTATATTCTTATTTACAATAAAAGTGACTCTAAAATGACACAATACATTATTTACCGTTTATATTGGGCACAAAATAATCTGAAACACAACCAAAACAAACAACAAATTTGAAGAGTAACAAGCTCGATGTCGTCATGATGTCAGTCCATCATTTGTGCCTACAGATTGACCCAGGGTTTTCCAAGGTAACCCCGACTTCATGCCTAAGGTCGGTGGCAATTACAATTGTCTCGCCTTGGAGCTTAATGGCTGTCCACCCACCACCCTTCAATTCTACAGAAGAAGGGCACCGTATATTAGCATATAATAGTAAGGGTTAACAGCCCCTTGATGGCCTGAGCGGTCATTCCACCAGAGGTTTAGCTACCTCTTGGGCACTGTTCAAAGGCATCTCTTCAAAAGAGATTTGCTAGGCGGAATGTTGGGCCACCCTTCATATTTGTATGAGGTTTTTAGCCGACTGGACGTCACTGCACCTTCATTGGTGCATACTGTCTTCAGTGTCGGAGCCCCTGAGGGGTAATGTTAGCACTACCCTGGCTTTGGAGAGCATGTCTGCGTGACTGGAGTTGGCCAAATCCCACAGTGAGACATCCAAACATTTGAAATAGAACTTAAGGTTACTTGAGTAACCTCGGTTCTGTGAGAATATGAGTGAGATGTCTCACCAATTTTCCCTGCTCGCAAGAGTGCAAGGAAGAGAGGCATGCTTGAGAATTACCAATTGGCAGAGGAGTTGGTTCTTTTATGGAGGAGAGGGGCTCACCTCATTTGCTACTCGACCTGTCTGTCTCCAACAGACGCTGGGCGTTTGTTTTGTTTGAGCATTTGGACATGCCCAGACATATCCCGTATATCTCATATTCTCATAGAACCAGGGTTACGTAAGTAACCTTAGGTTTTGATGTTTTGAGTTGTTTTGAGTTTTTACATTGAATATAAGGAACTAACTTGTATACTTCTCAAGACAAATGACGTTTTCTAGCTTCTGTGTGTGTCATAGAAAGATGGTGCCAACGCTCCTGATCACAGCATTACAGGCCATCTCAAATTGCGTGATTATCATGTTCTCCTGCTGCGGACTGGTCGTCTATGGAGCGTGGCTCCACAAATATCACAACAATGATCTCTGGCTCATTCGAATATTGGTACAATCATTTCAACTTTTTTCTATGATTCTCCAAGACCATTGCATTGCTTACAGTAACCTTCCACAAGTGTGCTTTTTGTTACAGACATGTGCCATTAGTTTATGGTGTCCATATTAGGACAACCTCAGTTTCAGAAGGACTGAAGCTGTCCTAATACGGACACCATATCTGTTAACTCTATTACAGGTGCAAAACGGAGTGGCTTTGTATGCAACATGGTGGGCTGTGGCTACCTTTTTACACTTGACCGTTGTTTTAGACCATCAAACCCCAATACCCAAGACAGACGCTGCCATAATGGTACTAGTGCTGCTCCAATTGGGACTCATAGGATGGTGAGAGTTTGTTCCTAACTTGTACCTAACCTCTCAATTCACCAAAGTGGTATTGAATCAATAAACCACATAGCTTAATAAACCATTTCTGCTTTGCCAGTAATATTTCCGTTGCAAATTGATGAACAGTACATTTGCTTGATATATATATATATATATAAGTATAAACTATGACATTGGCATGACAATGATACAATGGCCCTAAGGGGCAAATGTAAAAGCTAATTTGCCGCTTAGGGACACTGTACATTCACCAGAACCCTTTCCTTCTATCCACTTGTTGTAAAAATAAATAAAAAGTGTTCCTCCTTATTACTCTCTCAGGTTTGTCATAGAGAACTGGTACCTGGATAAGCACGTGCGCTACATCCTCACAGTGTACCCTGTGGTGATCCTGGTGTTGGCAGCGAGTGTGGCCAATCCAGCCACACCCGGTACCCACATAGACATCATGTCTGGTAGGTCCTATGTCCCGAATGACTCCTAAAGTGACACCTACAGGAAGAGAACACCTCTAGGGCGTTTATATTATTAGTAGATTCCCATAGGTCTTGTACAAGCACATCATCCTTAACTGCAACTGATAAACTGTTGTATTTACTATATGTAAGTATAATGAGAACGGGTTATAGTTTATGCTATTGGCAATTTTGACACTATCTTCACCAGTGTCACTGTTATGTGTGTAGTATCACTATCGGCAGTTACTGCTGTGACTTTTCCACGATTCTTATGTCTACCATACCTGACGCATCATCTCTTTTCCAGCCGTCATCTTGGCCATAACCAGTGTCATATTTATTGTACGCATCATCATGGTGTTATGGAAGCACAAGCATCAACCACTTTACGGAGAAGAGGAGCTCAGGTCACCGGTGGACATTGCCAGGACACAGAAGCTCATCTTCATGTGAGGGGATGGACAGCTGCTGTGGATATATGTAGGCCCCTGTTGTTTTCCTTAACATTTAATGGCTGAGACCGATGTGACCAAATCCTCCCTATGTCCACAGCACATGTCGATGGAGATTTGGTACTTCGCTACAGGCTTTCCACGTGATTGGTGGGGCCTCTGCACTAGCCAATGCTAATGTCTTTCTCAGCTAATGAAATCATATAAATTACTGTGTGTCAAAACAATGAACTGAAATGCTCTCATGCTGTCAACACTAAAGCGATATTAATATGATCATGTTTTTATTGTTTTGTCCATCTTTTAGTACCACCACGTTGTTTTTATACCCTATTCTTGTCTACCTTTGTGTTTCTACCTTCTCTTTGAACTTCTTTGGTCCTAGGGATTCCCACAGTGAAAAAGCAAAAATTCACTACATTCCTTCAACAGAAATGGTTTGCTCAGTGGGAAATGAATATCCAACTAGTCAGTGACAACTGTGTGGAGTTTGGAATAACTATGTGAGCTTAATGCAGTATCGCAGGCACTGTGTCCTGGGATTTCTTATGATCTTCTATGTAGAATAATCCCTTACCTTCTAACGACTCTTGTGTAGCTTGTGAGTGGCATAGAGCAAAACGGATATGCGCGTTATAGTGGGGGTCTTAATAGTTTGTAGCTCATTCGGACTTTACAGACATTTTTGTGAGAAGGGTCATTTTCTGGATCCGCCCTTGTCTCACAAACACTGCTCTAGTTCAACCCCGTCAATCAGGCTAATGTTTGTTGTCAGCGATGCAGAAGGTAATAGACAAATCCAATGCAAACTCCAGAAGTCTGTAGCTCAAACACACACAATATTTAAGAGGGGTTGGAAGCACTAAATCACACCGGGGTGACCATTGGAATCAAAGCTGTGCTATATTGTAAAGCACTTTGGACTGCGCTTGTATATGGACATAAACAAATAAAGGTTTTTATTATACTTATTTTTAATGAACTGATCTGTAAATAGTATTGCGATTTAATGATGCCAAAAACAACAGCTTACCACTGTGCAATAGTAGTGTAACTTAGTGGTTAGACACTTTTGGGAAATTGCAGCCACACACCCACATATAGTAGTGCCCTAGCGAGTGTCATATTGCTCTGGCGATTCTATAGCGGTGATCTGTGAGGCTGCCAGTTGGCTCTTGGATAGGCTGAGCTCATTATGGATGGAATAGGAGTGTGTGTGTGTGTGTCTGTCACAGGCTTTCTACTCAGTTTCAGTAAAGGCATCCGAGGGTACACGCACACAATAAACCTATTATACTGCAGTAAACCATGATAATCTGACAAACAGTGCCATTATCAAAAGTCCAACGCATCAGATCCCAGATTGTGTGTGTGTGTGTGTGTGTGTGTGTGTGTGTGTGGTTATAAAAGAGTGTGCTGTATAAGGGGAGTTATAGCTGATGGCTTGACAGTGAGCATCTACCAGTCCCGTGTGTCTATGTATGCCGGTTAGCAGGCGATCTGGATAAACAAGTACAGTCTGGTTTGGTAATGGTATGGCTACTGGATGTAATGATATGATTATACTGCCACCTGGTGGAAAGGGAAGTTGATGGTTCAAAGTAATAAAGATGGCTGACTAGACACACACGCCTGATACTTGTGGAAAACCTCTCGGCCCCTGTTTATTCCAAATGAAAAGCAAAGATATCTGTGCCTTCCGAATGGTGTGTTGAAGGTGGTGAGGTGTCATGATTCATCTGTGAGAGGTATTTGCTAGTAACCACGCGCCCAAAAGATGTTCCACAATAATCAAGCGTGTGCATCCATTCAGCCATCTTTATTATTCTTAACCATCAACTTCCTGTTTCGCCAGATGACAGTTTAATCATATAATTACACAATGACTATTTTACCCAATATGACCTTACTGGTAAATGATGTCTCCTACGGGGACGTTTTAAATACATACTGTACAGTATATCACTAAAAGGATCCCTTTGATGAGAAGTTTTTCTAACAACTTGTTATACACCGAGTGTAACAACTTGTTATACACCGAGTGTACAAAACATTAGGAATACCTGATCTTTCCAAGACATAGACTGACCAGCTGAAAGCAGGTGAAGGCTATGATCCCTTATTGATGTCACCTGTTAAATCCCCTTCAATCAGTGTAGATGAAAGGGAGGAGACAGGTTCAAAAATAATTTTTCAATTGAGACATGGATTGTTTATGTGTGCCATTCAGTGGGTGAATAGGCAAGACAAAATATTTATAGTGCCTTTGAACGGGGTATGGTATTAGGTGCCAGGCTTTGAGTGTGTCAAGAATTGGAACGGTGTTTCACTCTCAACAGTTTACCATGTGTATCAAGAATTGTCCACCACTCAAAAAGCATCCAGCCAACTTGACACAACTGTGGAAAGCCTTGGAGTCAACATGGGCCAACATTCTTGTGGAACGCTTTTGACACCTTGTAGAGTCCATCCTCCAACGAATTGAAGCTGTTCTGAGGGCAAAAGGGGGTGCAAATCAATATTAGGAAGGTGTTCCTAATATTTTGTACACACAGTGTACATCCACAATGGTATGACTTTATACAATGATAGACCTTTGGCCTACCACTCGTTTTAAATGCCATATGTTATCAGCCCAGCTCTGGATAGAACACCAATGATTGTATTTTGATCTCCTTATCTGCATATCACCAACTACATTAAATAAGCAGATGAGTTGATAAAAGCACTTTCCAGAAACTTCTGAAGGGAAACTTTGAAAACTGGAAGTGATGTTACTGCTCATACTGATGTATTTCCCATCTTACTGATATACAGTGTCCAAATTAGGACAACTTTAGGAGTTGTTTCGGTCTGAGGCTGTCCTAATATGAACATTATACTACGGTGTCCATATTAGTACAATCTCAGTGTCAGCAGGTGGCTGTGCTAATGTGGACACTGTAGTATGTGGATTATACTCTCCTGTTAAGGACCACGTTGGGTAATGTCTCATGTTGGGTAATGAGTCCTTTCCTCTGAAGGTGACCATGTACTGCTGGGCAGACTACACCTGTATCAAGCTCCGGATGTGGAACACTGGCTCATGCACTCTCTCTTTACTGTGTTCTAGAGGTATCTCTCTCTCTCTCTCTCTCTCTCACACACACACACACACACACACACACACACACACACACACACACACACACACACACACACTCTAAACTGTTTTCCAGATGTGTAACACATCCATCTATCTATCTTCAGAGGCAATTCCCATCTGTCACAGTTTTAGTATGTGGAGAGGAGGGGGAATAATAGATATGCCAAATATGTTTGGTTACTCATGCAGCCCTGCACACATGAATGCCTAAGTGATGAAAATGAAATGATGAGGCTGTACATGATGTGTGATTTATATCACTCAGTTGTGATTGATGTTGTCTCCGCATGAAGGAATGTGTTTGGTCCAGTCTCCTGCAACCCTGAAATGCAACATCCGTCATTCTATCTGATCTGGACCCTGATCAACGTAGGAAAGATCACTTGGCTGTTTCTCTCAGACAGGCAGTAAGTGATTTGGCGTTTTCTTTTTTTACATTTAAATGGGAAGTTCAGTATTGTAAAACGTAATGTTTGATGGTTCCTCATCCTGAACGTAGTCTGTGGGCCAGGAGAAACTCAAATCCATGGTTCAGTGTTATTTAAACAGACAAATCAAACTTCAGCTAGCTTTGATAGTTGCTGTATAAAGAAAACATAACCGTGGATTACAGTTTCTGTTGGCCCATAGAGAACTTTCAGATTGAGGAACCATCTAACATCGTTTTCAAATATTAATCTACACCTTCAAGATACACATTTTGGGATAAAAAAATATGACGAAAGAAATGCTTTTGTGCAAAACCAAGTAAGCCAATACAAAAATGATGGATCATCCTTTTTGTTTTAACCTTGACCTTCTACCATCCCTGCTTTTTAAATGGGATATGCCAGTTCACAGCTTCCACATGTTGTATGTCTTCTTTCGAAATCTGCACTGCCACAGCACCTTGCTGGCCATCAACAACCCTAAAGAACCCTGGTGGACCTGCTATCTAGTGAAATCAAGATATAATCTACAGTTGAAGTCGGAAGTTTACATACACTTAGGTTGGAGTCATTAAAACTCTTTTTTCAACCACTCCACACATTTCTTGTTAACAAACTATAGTTTTGGCAAGTCAGTTAGGACATATACTTTGTGCATGACACAAGTAATATTTCCAACAATTGTTTACAGACAGATTATTTCACTTATCATTCACTATATCTCAATTCCAGTGGGTCAGAAGTTTACATACACTAAGTTGACTGTGCCTTTACCTTTAAACAGCTTGGAACATTCCAGAAAATTATGTCATGGCTTTAGAAGCTTCTGATAGGCCAATTGACATCATTTGAGTCAATTGGAGGTGTACCTGTGGATGTATTTCAAGGCCTACCTTCAAGCTCAGTCCCTCTTTGCTTGACATCATGGGAAAATCCAAAGAAATCAGCCAAGACCTCAGAACAAAAATTGTAGACCTCCACCATTCTAGTTCATTCTTGGGAGCAATTTCCAAATGCCTGAAGGTACCACATTCATCTGTACAAACAATAGTACGCAAGTATAAACACCATGGGACCACGCAGACCTGAAATTTGCTCAGTGACCAAAAAATCTGAGACATTGGTCACATACAGTTGAAGTCGGAAGTTTACATACACCTTCGCCAAATACATTTCAACTCAGTTTTTCACAATTCTTGACATTTAATCCTAGTAAAAATGTAAGTCTTGCCATAGATTTCAAAGCAGATTTAAGTCAAAACTGTAACACGGCGTCTCAGGAACATTCACAGTCTCCTTGGTAAGCAACTGCAGTGTAGCAACTGCATTTGGCCTTGTGTTTTAGGTTATTGTCCTGCTGAAAAGTGAATTAATCTCCCAGTGTCTGGTGGAAAGCACACCGAACCAGGTTTTCCCCTAGGACTTCGCCTGTACTTAGCTCTATTCCATAAAAAAATGTATCCTGAAATTACAAGCATACCCATAACATGATTATGACTATGCTTGAAAATATGGAGAGTGGTACTCAGTAATGTGTTGTATTGGATTCTCCCCAAACCAAGCACTTTGTATTCAGGACAAAAAGTGATTGCTTTGCCACATTTTTTGCAGTATTACTTAAGTGCCTTGTTGCAAACAGGATCTATGTTTTGGAATATTTTTATTTTATACAGGCTTCCTTCTTTTCACTCTGTCAATTAGGTTAGTATTGTGGAGTAACTACAATGTTGGTCCATCCTAAGTTCTCCTATCACAGCCATTGAACTCTGTAAGTGTTTTAAAGTCCCTATTGGCCCCATGGTGAAATCCTTGAGCGGTTTCCTTTCTCTCCGGCAACTGAGTTAGGAAGAACGCTTGTATCTTTGTAGTGACTGGGTGTAATTAACAACTTTACCATGCTCCAAGGGAGATTCTATGTCTGTTTTTCTTTTTTTTTTACCAATCTACCAATAGGTGCCCTTCTTTGCGCGGCATTGGAAAACATCCCTCGTCTTTGTGATAGAATCTGGGTTTGAAATACAGATAATTGTATGTGTGGGGTACAGAGATGAGGTAGTCATTCAAAAATCATGTTAAACACTATTATTACACACAGAATGGGTCCATGCAACTTATTATGTGACTTGTTAAGCAACATTTTACTCCTAAAATGATTTAGGCTTGCCATAACAAGCCTAAATAAGACAATTCATTTTTTAAATTAATTAATTAAAACATAATTCCACTTTGACATTTTGGGGTATTGTGTGTAGGCCAGTGACAAAAACATCTACATTTAAACCATCATAAATTCAGGCTGTGTGAATATTTTCTGAAGGCACTGTATCTGGCACGGCATTCGAATGCTGCCCAATCACAGCCACAAAGTTACTTTTAGCTTAGCCTAGTATGTCAGTGGCTAGGTGGTTCACGATGTCTTTTAAATGCTGAAATGAGTGTCCAATATGCTACTCTGCAAATAGTTCAATGATCACATGGATGAGTACACCATAAAACTGCAAATCATTCAGTAGATGGAGATCTTGAATAATTTAAATGTTTGAGTGAAAACCAACACAGTGAAAACATGTACTTAATTGTTTGAAAACTGGATGTTTTACTTCATATTATGAGGCATGTATTTCTCTGCTGTTGTCAATTCAATGTTTAGGCTATTCCACGTTGGTTCAACATCATTTCATTGAAAAGACGTGGAAACAACATTGACTCAACCAGTGTGTGCCTAGTGGGAAGGCACAATACTCCCCTCTTAGAAGAAAGGTTTGCAAAAGGGTACTTTGAGAGGGAATAGGGTTCTACCAGAGAACCGTTTTGATCTGAAGAACACCTTTTGGAAGACAAGGGTTCATTGATGATTATTAGGAAGGCAAGAAGTGTTCTACATAGAACCATATATCTTCTTTCCCAGCATGCTCTATTGCAGAGTAATTTTCAGAATTGTCTGTTTAATATCTGTATTTTTGCATGTACATTGGTTGAATTGTATGCTACACAAAAGATACACATTTTTCTAAAGTAATACAATCTCGTAGTAGTCGGACTTACTGCACCCGTTAGTCTCAGTATTCAATCTTCCCTACCCTGGCAGTCATTCTGAATGCAGGTTGTGGTTGATAAAATGTGCCACTTGTTGGATATCTTATCTCTGGCTGGATTCCAATAGGAATTAAACATCACTTTGCAATTCAGCACAATGTGGCTTGCAGGCCTGATGTGACCTTTAAACCAATTGTGTCCTTACAGCACTGTGTTAGGACATAACTAGGCACTCAAAGAAAGGCCTTATTATATGCCATAAATTATTTCATTTTAAAGGATAATAAGGCTGGTGGAACCATTCACAGAGGGTACTAGGAAGAACCACCCAAACATAAACGGGTTCTCGGTAGAACCCTTCTTGGAGGGTAGAACCAAGTAGAACCATATACAGGGGGTTCTATGAAGAACCCTTCATAAGGGGTTCTAGGGAGAAACCTCTGCAAAGGGTTCTACCTGCACCAAAAAGGGTTCCCCTATGGGGGCAAACTGAAGAGTGTAGTCATATTAACAACCCATCCAAATTGCATTTTTCAAATTTTTGCAAATGTAACATTGCATCCCTATTAGGCCTGCATTTGGTTAAGAATCATTGATGGACATCAATTTTCAAACCTTGTCTTTGATCTGAAACTGAGACTGGACCATTGAAGAACACGCAACACCATTTGGAATGCCATTCTGGTGTCGTTGGCATTGAAATGTGTGTAATTGTCCAACACAACTCTATCCCGGGGTTAGGTATTCAGAAGAATGCAGGTTTTCCTCTAACTTTTTACCTGGGCTTTTCTCCTTTCATGTATTTATTTGGATTCTGACAGTGACAACTATACCTGATGCTGCCACCACATACTTGAAAATATCGATAATTAACAACATTGCTTCACTCCAACTTACTGGCCTGTAAGGCAAAGTGAAAAGAAGAAAGCCTGTGTTTAAAAAAAAAATCCATTACATAGATGCAAGACAACACAGCAAAAAGTAACTCTTTGACCTGAATTAAAAGCTACAGGTTTGGGTCAAATTCAATACAAAACCACACAGAGTGAAATCGTTTGTATTTTCTAATATTGCGGTGGTAGCATCATGTTATACAATTACACACATTGTTATGCCAAAGACACACCAGATTTATTCTGGATACCAATCTGTTTCTTGTTGATTAATTGGAGTGGAACGTTAGCAAAAACAGGTTCTGATTTTCAGGCTCTCAGAGGTTGTGAGAGGAAACTTTCCAAACAATTGTATTGCTTTGTTTCAGACCGGGATACCATCACAATCTGATGTCTTAAGCTACATCCCGAGGATCATACATGTATGATGCACCTCATAGTCCTCACCAACAGAGACCAGCATCTCCATGACATTGTTCAGCTCTAAAATAAAGGGTGGAGTAGTAGTCTGCTTCTCCAGAAGGGGGGAGTAGTGAACTCATTATGATGCTAAGCGTTCAGTTGTCCCACTCTCCCGTAGAGGTCCTCTGTCATTCGATGCACTCTCCCTTCTGCGTCATGATAATGTGGTGAAGGACGTCGCCAAAGCATTAGTCCGTCACGCTTTAACAGTTCCAATACATGATGTCCCCAAAGACGAGTCCGATCAAACGCCAATGCGTCGTCAGGAGCCCATTGAAGTAGAGAGAACACATAAATAGATAACAGAGACAATTCAACTGTCCTTAAACCTTACTCACCAGAACAAGACAGGTGACCTCCTGTAGCAATTCACCTCCATTCAATGTATGTTTGATACATATTTTACTGCTTTGGTCAATGGGTTGAACATAAATGAAATCCACTTTCTCTTGCTTTGTCATTCATTTTAATATTTTTGGTCAGCAGTTGTATTTTGTTTGTGGAAATATGACCTTATGCGGAACGTGCACTGAATAAATATGAACATTTACAATAAGCTTTCTGTCTCTCTGGAATGGATTTATACACTACAATAATAAACACAATTGTGTTGAAATATTGTGACCTTAATGTATTTCAATACTGTGGTCTGTCAATATAGAGACAACACATGTTTTTTTTTATCTCTATGGGTTTGACAGATTGTTATCAATGTTCTCACGTAATTAGTTGGCCTATAGCATACAGTATGTGCTGTACAATGAGATTGCAAGTTCGTTCAATAGTGTACCTCAACATTACTACATGCAAGGTCATGAGCATATGCCCATGTTTTCTCCCCTATTCTCCTTGGAAAGCTCCTCTATCTGTCCATATGCTGCCACAGTTGAGCCCACCATGTAGAAAATGAAACATTTATTGACGTATCGACTCTGGCTCTTATTTTCAATTGCTTTGATTGTGATTCACGTTAAACACCGAAGGTTATAAAATCCATTTACCAAACCACTTTATTGTAAAACAACCACAGTGCTTTGGCCAATTGATAAATGTCAGTTGATATGAAGTGTTTTATTGCTGGGGGAATAGAGCATCCTAAATGGTCTTTTAATCTTATTGGAAGTGTGCTCCTCATGCACATGGCTGTTCACTCATCTGTCTGGCTACCGTACTGGCACAGCCAAATCCCATCTGATGGGAAACACTAGGGAATATGGACCAATTGAAAGAAGAAATGGAAGCATTTTACGGACTAAAGGCCTTGCAATTGTTTTTATTCTCCCAAGGCTTTTACCTGAGAGAAATGAAGGCATATATGTAGATTTGCATTCTCAATTAAAGTAATTATAATAACTATACAGAGAAAAGAGATTTGGAAGTTAAAAAAGTTTAACACAATGCCAAGTTGTCCTCCCACTCCTGTACTCCTACTCTTGAGAGTACAGCTAAATTAGCTTGTTGGATGTACATGACTGCGGTGACAGCAGGCTTGAATAAACATTGAAGATGGCTGTCAGTTATTTCACTTGTAACATTTTAATGAATAGTCTTCAACGTTGACTAAAACATGAACGTTTAATTG
Source organism: Oncorhynchus kisutch (assembly GCF_002021735.2). Lineage (NCBI taxonomy): Eukaryota > Metazoa > Chordata > Actinopteri > Salmoniformes > Salmonidae > Oncorhynchus > Oncorhynchus kisutch. The sequence continues at coordinate 58,755,597 of NC_034184.2, read as the reverse complement.
GGGCATGTTCCAAGAACTAGGCGCCGACAACAGATTTGATTAGAAACTAATGTACATACTTGTTCAGATGGCGCTGGGTGTTTTCATATCTACAGTATAAAGGTCTGTTTCTCATAGCAACAAACATTATTTTCATTATTGTGGTCTGTCTGAATAACATTGACAAATAAAATATGACTGCCATCCTACACCTCAACCCACAGCCAAGAACATACTTTCCCCAGAGTAAGATATTCTCACCACAACAAACTAAAGTAGGTTTGAGTTCTGGGAAATCAGACAAGACACTTTTCTGTATCTTTGGAAGCCTATAAAGACTAGGTTAACTGAATTATTTGTAAGGTTTGAATTTATTTCCTCAATCTCACCTTTTCATTCAACTGTTTACCACAGATGTAGTAGGCTACACTCATTCACCAAGGAGAAAATGGGATTTGATATAGCACAAAAAAAAACTGAGTATAATACAAAAGTCAAGAAGATGGTTACCCAGGGATACAATGGTGTATTGAACCAGAAGATTCAGCAGAAGATTCACAAAAGAAAAATGACAATAGGAATAAATGGGTTTTGCCCTTGCTGGTAATCGATTTGAGAACAATTTTGGTTTTTCGTCTCTGACATAACAATTTACAGACATACAGACATTTACAGACATACCGTAGACATACTATAAACAAATTATAGACACACATACATTCAATTACATACAGAAAGATACAAATCAATCATATGTACCACCACATGAAATCCTAATAACAATCCTATTCCTTAGTAACATGTTAGTCAACCAACCTTTTAAACTCCCCCAAAGAAACAAGATCCTGAACTTTCAAACTGGTCTGGAGAGAATTCCAAGACTACAGAGCTGAGTAAATAAAACACATTTTGCCATGATGTGTTCAGATTTTTGGAACTCTTGAACTCTTGAAGAAGAGACTAAGGAATTTGTATTTATTTTTTTACAGAAGTTTGGGTATGACGGCCAATAGTTTGTGTGTAAATTGAATCATCATTTCTTTCTGCCATCATTTCTATGACATTTACCAGGAATAGACAGCATCTAAGGGAAACCATGTACTTGATATAATGTACACTACTGTTCAAAAGTTTTGGGTCACATTTCCTTGTTTTTTAAAGAAAAGCTATTTTTTTGTCCCATTGATCAGAAATACAGTCTTGTAAATTGTAAATGACTATTGTAGCTGGAAACTGCAGATTTTTTATGGAATACCTACATAGGCGTACAGACACTTTCCAGTGTCTGTGTTCTTTTGCCCATCTTAATCTTTTATTTTTATTGGTCAGTCTGAGATGTGGCTTTTTCTTTGCAACTCTGCCTAGAAGGCCAACATCCTGGAGTCGCCTCTTCACATTTGATGTTAAGACTGTGGTTTTGCGGGTACGATTTAATGAAGCTGCCAGTTGAGGACTTGTGAGGTGTCTGTTTCTCAAACTAGACACTCTAATGTACTTGCCCTCTTGCTCAGTTGTGCACCAGGGCCTCCAACTCCTCTTTCTATTCTGGTTAGGGCCAGTTTGCACTGTTCTTTGAAGGGAGTAGTACACAGCATTGTATGAGATCTTCAGTTTCTTGGCAATTTCTCACATGGAATAGCCTTCATTTCTCAGAGCAAGAATAGACTAGCGAGTTTCAGAATAAAGTTATTTGTTTCTAGCCATTTTAAGCCTGTAATCGAACCCACAAATGCTGGTGCTCCAGTTACTCAACTAGACTAAAGAAGGACAGTTTTATTGCTTCCTTAATCAGAACAACAGTTCACAGCTGTGCTAACATAATTGAAAAGGGGGTTTCTAATGATCAATTAGCCTTTTAAAATGATAAACTAGGATTAGCTAACACAACGTGCCATTGGAACACAGGAGTGATGTCTACATTGTATTTCTGATCAATTTTATGTTATTTTAATGGACAAAAAATGTTGCTTTTCTTTCAAAATCAAGGACATTTCTAAGTGACCCCAAACGTTTGAACGGTATTGTATATGGGGTGGATGGTGTCCATATTAGGACAGCCTTATATCGGGCTGTCCTAATATTGACAACCTAGGAGTAATCTATAGTCTCTTGACCTTGACTGTTTTTTTTTCTAGAGCGCCAAAAGAGGTATTTGCATTTAGCAGATGCTCTTATCCAGAGAAACTTACAGTAGTGAGTACATACATTTTCTTACTGGTCCCCTGTGGGGATTGAACCCACAACCCTGGCGTTGCAAGCTCCACCAACTAAATCACACGGTATAATCCTTTTGGGATCAGGCCTAGGGTACATACCACATATAGGAGTGATGAGAGAACATGAAAAACAGATCAAACAGTAGCAGGAATCAAAAACATCTCCTGGAAACCATGGAGACAGGGCAAAGCTCCCCCATGAATCTTGAGCCTGGAATTGTATCTGTTTAATTGGGGTATGAAAATCACTCAGATACATATGTCTATATATTACTGTTGATGTATCTGATGTAGAACATCATTACATCAGCGAAAGCCATTTATCCCTGTAGGCTTTCCTCATAGGACAGATTATTCCATCAACACCCACCGACACTATCAATACTACACTATACCAAAAATAGATCTTATTCCAAAGATAGCCATCATATTTATCCAGCAGGTGAGCTTTCTATTCAAAAGCCTTTTGTGCTCCAAGAGGAACATAGGTCACTGGCGAATTGCCGCATTGCTGTTCTGTATTTCGCTAGCCTGTGAAGAAGTGTAGCAATAGCAGTTTCCCACGTCACCCCTTCTAACCTTATCTCCTCTCTTTCTCTTCCTCTTTAATTTGACGTTCTAGGTTAGTGGCTGTTCAGCAATGCTGCCTCCTGACCCTTTCCCCATGTCCTCACCGTTAGTAGTTGAATTGGTTAAACTAACTCGTCGTCTTGATTTACCACCACCTGGGCCATTGAATCGCTAGACTTTCAGTGGCTCAGCTGGGTGTTGTCAAGAGAGTGGGCACATGTGATCCAATATCGAATACCAGTGTGAGGTCATGAGGAAGGAAGCAAAGCTGTTCAACAGCACAGGGACACCTGTGACCATTAGTTCTTGGAAACATCCAGTTAGCTCAAATCATCATGATAAGGGTGTTCTCATAGCAGTGTCAATATATGTCAATATTTTTTGAGTGGCTCCTGCAGTAGCGTTGGTGTTGCAAAGGAAAAACCATTGACATTCAAACATCACAGTTCTAGTTTGATTAGTCCCCACCAATTAGCTTAATAAAACAATTAGCACATATGCAAATGGAGGAATGAATTAATCCCATCCCAGAATCCTGGGATTCCACTGTATTGATTACAAACCAACAGTCCAGATGTGATGTGGGGACCAACGCCAATAGAGAGAGAGCGAGGGAAAACAGCAGGGTAATTAAAAATATAAATGAGTATTTTATTTTTTACAGTTAGGGTTAATTCATTAGAAGAACTTGTCCTGATACTTAGCACACTTGGAGCGTTGACACAGCTAAACTTCCAGGACCTCCGGAAACCAAGAAGGAACTTGTTGAGTTTAAACAAAATATGTGAGCCATAGGCCACCGAGAGGAATAAAAACACTGAGAGGAATAAAAACACAGAGGAATAAAAACAAAAAAACGAGGCACGTCATTGACAAAACAAACACTTTTAAATATTAATTGGATACTGGAGGCTATAGCTTAGTTTTCTTCCACAAAAGTGGGAATCTTCAAACATTCACTTGCCAAGGCCAGCTTCGGTGCTTAATCGAGCTGTAATCTTCTGATTTTAGCCCTCCTAGGGGGAGACATCTGGGTCTTCCAGGAGGTTGCACATGCACACTGTATAACGTAAACTCCAAAGTATGTAATTATAATGAGACCACCTTCCATGACACTGAAATTTCTAAGATTTTCACAGGTCATTTGAAACGATTGACTTTCTAACCGGAGAGTCTATAGATAGATACATTACCTACTACCACGCTATGAATTCAATCCAACCCGTGTTCTTGTATTGATGCAGTTCTCAGATCTTTATTTTAATTTCATGATTCATAATTCAAATCAAATGAGATTATTTCTGTGAGGATTATGCGGTATAATGACACAACAAGATTGCCATCTCATGAAAAACTATCACCATGGAAGCATTGGCCCTAACCTACAGCCACAGAAGTTAGGATCCCGCAAGCACTGCTGAGATCGAGGCTGAGGTCGAGGCTGAGACCGAGGCTGTCCTGATATGGATACTGTAATACTGCCACATCTGCATTCAGAAAAGCAATGGCTCTGATTATTGGTCTGACAAACACATAAATGCAGCCCAGGCTTTAATGCAATGCTGTAGGGTAGAATTTAGAGAGTGAAGGTGGTAACAGGGAGCACGGATTTCAGAGGTTGGCCTAAGAGTGGACAACGATGTCAATCATCGTGTGTTAGCACGTGATTGATTGCATGCTGCCAGGTGGATTGCAGAATCCCCATAAATTGGACACTTGTTAAGAATAAGGCTGGGTGGTCGCTGTCCATGGTATGATTTAACAAAGCCATCCCATTGTGGTGCTGAACAGACAGCAGTGCACAAAAGCATACACTTTTGATTGCTTGATCAATAACAGGAAATTAGTTTCTGTCCCACAGCCTGGTCACTTACGGAAAAAGCACATTAATTCATCATGCGATCACGTGATCTCCAGTGAAATAAATGTGACAACATGAGGATGAAAAATGTAAACATGCAATACCATGAAAATATCCGTGACAGCATTTGAGCACATGAGAAAACCCATGTGTCAAATGTCACTGAGAATATTTGACTTTGTTGAAAAGGCCCATGGAGTTGGTGGAAGAATCCTTTAATTCTTGGACACTTGCTCAGCTGGGCCAGGGGCGCTTTAATTAGGTCAGGTGGAAATGTCAGACAGATCTCAACTCATTAAAAGAAGGAAATCGCCATCGCCCGACCTCGCTGCTTTCTCTTCCTTAACGCCGTCTAATCCAGACATTCTGTGTGTCCATGAATCCACCACAAACTACCCAGTAAATATACCACTTTATGGTTAAAGTAATTCCTGCCTCAGTCTCATCCATTCCTCTGTCACCTGACCCGTGACCACCTGTTCACCTTCACTGTAAGTTATCCTACCTGTCCAGCTACCCACACAGATTCCACTAAACTTAATAAAATGTGACAACATGGGGATGCAAAGTTTAAACATGTAATACCATGAAAATATACGTGACAACATTTGAGCACACGAGAAAACCCATGTGTCAATTGTCACAGAAAATATAGTATATGCATAATTGCCAATTACTTCAATTATGGTCCCATGCAGGTTTTGTCTATTTCCAAGGACATCCCCAAGAAGGATTTGTTTTACATTGTGTCATGGTCCCCTGGATTACTTGGTACTAAAGCTCTCCTGGGATTTGAACTCAAAACCTCTTGGTTGCTACATAGGTATCTGAAGTTCCTGCTGTACCGCCAGGTCTGTGGAGATGACAGAGATTAACTATACATACTGTATATTGCCAAGAATACATTTTTGCACTTTGCATTTAGTTTATACAACAACTTGAAGATGTTATTTCTGACACTACGTAAAACATATATTGTGTACTAATTTGTACTGTGGCCACAGTTGGGACTGAGATATGTTAACTGGGATATGAACTTAACACCTCTTGGTTGATAGTAACCTGAAAGGTCCTACTACACCACCAAGTATGTGAGCCTAAAACAGATATGGCTACAGACTTATTGACAAGGACACATTCCTGCACTTTGCTAAAAGATGCCCATAATAAAGTAAATATTTGTCCAATTACCACCACCAACGTTACATCAACGTAAAACGTGCAGTGCTCAAGGACACTTGACAGAGTATAAAAGAATGCTTTAGGGATTTGTAACCTCTTGGTTTAGTGCATCAATGTTTCTGCGGTGCCACCAGGTTCATACTCATTTCTTGGAATGCGTGTTAACACACTCTCAAAGTGTTTGATGGTTATGCCGATGCAAGTTGAGCGCCTCCTCCTCCTTAAGCAGACTTTGCAAGAGCACGTGTCTCTAATTAGCTGCACTGTGAAGAGGTTATTGTGTGCATTTACTAGTAATGTAGCTGCAACTTGTTGCTAGAAAGTGCTGTAAATTGGTGTTTTCTTAACTTGCTGACAAATTGCTCCCAGTTATTGTCAAATTGACAATAACATACAGGCTGCCACTAGCAAATACATGCCAGTAACCTATTGTGCCTCCACTGACATTTCGGTTTACAACATACAACATTACTTACTAATTGGCATCATGTTGAAGCAGCAGCAGCTCCTCAGAATATTAAAGGCATGGCTCATTTGAGGCTTGCATGGCTTTCAGCTAGCTCTTTTTGGTCTCCCATGAGAGGGAACGTCATCCCAGTTAATGTGATCTGCTTTATTCCACTCATAAACATCACGCTTGTACACTGTCATTTCTCCAGCCTTGTTAAAGTCTGACCAGTGGATGTGATACCAAGTGCCCTCCCACGCATTCAGAAATTGCATTTTTATCCCCCACAGTTTTATCATTGGAATTACATGCAAAAGAGGAAACTATGTGCTTTAGGACCATGTGGATGCCTCAGAGAGGTCAGGTAGGCTGTTTGGTATGTGTTTACCCGACTGGATTTATGACTGCATGGACACCAAGGAGCGGGCTGGCAGGCTGTGTGAAGGCAAAGCTTCTGGAAGACTGGCTGGACCAGAGAGAGAGAGAGTTGAGCATAGTGAGTAGTTGCCACTGCTCTAGCCTCTAGTTAACTGTCAGATAGCGATATGAGGTGGCCATTATTACTACCTAACAACAGTTGTTTGTATGAAAATGTTTTGTGGCCTTCGTTTTGTCCCGTTTCAGAATTTCATGAACTTGCCAAGCCTTCGCCATTTTGATGTACTGTTAGAGAGAGCTGGCCAAAAGTTGGCCTACATTAGCGATTATTTTTGCCTCAATCTAACTTGACCTGAATTCTGACGTTTTTTCAGTGCAATGTGAGTTGTATTAGTCAGTATGGCAATGTAATGTTATTGATCTGTCAGTTTCCCTAGCTAATTCCCTACTTTTCACACTGACACCGTAATAATCACCTCTAGCTTGCGCTGTCATGGGAATGATTTCTTCATCCCACTCCTTACTGTCTGACTCCAACCCACTACTGCAAGAACTGGTCCCAAACTCAACCGCAGTACCGGAATGTCATTTTAGGCTTATGTGAATCAGCTCACTTGCCAGCCATGGTCCCAGCAATTTTGCGCCCTATTGTCAATATCAAATGCGCAAAAATAACTTTAGAAATAGGTTAAATTACCAGAGATTCTTACATCGACCTTACATTGTATTACTGGGCTATTATCAGCCAATATTCTAGATGTAATTTGAAGAGAGCAGAGTTGGAGAGACTTGCACTTTCTCGTGAGCTATTGTATAACCTACCTTTTAGGAGTTGAAGATTGGAGAAACACGGGTGATCAATAGTTAGGCATATTTCTATGCAACTTAGTAAACTATAGCTTAACCATAAGCCTATTTAGGAGGTACATTTCCTCGGAAAGATAACTGTACCGTGCTTCCCCACCTACTCTATATTGAAACCACACGCACACCTGTTCATGCAGTTATGGCTATCGAACTGGAAGCCGTAAGAATGACGACTGTGACACTTGTTACGTTTTGAGTAGTCGTATAGGACATAGCCTGCATTGTAGGAGGGCGATTTGCAGGCAGAGGCAAACTTATTGAAAATGAAAAGGAGCAATGCTCGCTCACCACAGCCTACCTTTTATGTTCACATTGTGCCTTTTCCTTTTCAATGATGACTGTATTTTTTGATTGCACTTCAACTCACGTTGGTTGAGGGCCCTCCACTTCTGTTCATTGTCAATATTTATTTAAAAAGTAAACTACAGTATAATCATGTTTAAGTTAACTTGAATATGAAGTTAACTGCCACGTGATTCTCCGCCCATGTAGGCAGTCTACTCTATGTCAATGAGACCACAGATACTGAGCGCACTTGAACTCTCTCACCCAACTAGGAGAGGTAGGCTACTGAAGTTGAAGAGTGTGTGAATGATGCGAAAAAATATGTGTTTTTAATACAATAGGTAGGCTAATGCATAAAAATTACAAAGGGGATCGTTTCAAAATAATCTGTGGGACAACAAAAATATTTTCACCCCAAAGTAGTGTGCCTGACCGAACACTCCTGCCTGCAGCCGCCCACAGCATGAAAAATGCTGCCCATGCTGCAATGATCACTGCCTGGTACACGCAGGTCCTGCAAGCATCCCGTGGCAATGCAGCCCTCTAGTGAAGTCAGTGCACAACACTGTTTGCTCGTCATGTCTTAGCAGGATCAGAAGGTGAGAGGGAAGACTAGTCTACAGAGCTCATGTGAATTTTGCAGTATATTCAGTGAATGATACAAAGTTTCATCTTGAATTGATGGGTAGACCTACAGTATATTCAGCAGTTTAAGCTTAAAGCTACAGTCTGGGAATAATTATCATTTACATTTTTGAACCATTGATTCTATTCTTGGAGAATGTAATGATAATATAAGGTAATTCTTGGTCATGCCTCATTTTAGGAGTATCAGATGGTGACAGGGGTCTCAGCTAGGGCTGTGGTGGTCATGAAATGTTGTTAGCTGGTGATTGTCAGGCAAATAACAGTCGGTCTCATGGTAATTGACTATTAATTAACATAAACCCCATTTAGCATCTCCTGGCTTCCAGGAACCACTGATGCAGCCCTTTGGAACATCTACATTTCAAAAAATGATAATAAATCCATGTAATATAGCCTACACCTTCACAATAAATCCATAATTTATTTTAGACAGGTCTAAAGAAACATGATATGAAGAAAATGTTGTCTATTTCAGAAGAACAGAATGGAATACTCTTGAGTCCTTATGTTAGGTCTTGATCTGGCTATGCCATATGGCTGTGGGCTACACTAGTTCATTTAGCAGACAAGGTTTGCTTAGAATTCTGTGGCATTATTTTATAGTATGAGGAATTCAATTGAACAAAGCTGAATAAAATGGAAAGGATATTTTCTTCAAATGATTTAGTGCGCACATGCGGCTATTCTGTGTTTAGCGGTTAACAAAGAAATAGGTACTCCTGTATGCTTAATTTAGAGTTTTAATACATTGTCAGGCTGCAGGAAGTGACTAATGATGATTTGGAAAAAATCGCTTCAAAGGCATAAGCTCTGCTTTTTTTGTGTTGGCTGTACACACTTCATCAGGCTCTCATTCACAATTTGACAAGCACTTGATAATGGCTCGAATTTCCTAGTGGCATCCCCTTCGGGTGGCTATAATGCACCCTAAAAGAATCCATGCCTTTTGCAGCCCTTCTCCCTGAGTGTGGCCTGCTCCGAAGCACCTCTCATCTCACTCACACGGCTCTTTGTCCCTTGATTTCTCACAGGTTACAAGTGAAGACAGACACATTGGGGACGAAACTGCGCGCGTCCTTATTCAATTCCGAGGTGCCTATTGAAGATATTGGAAGTGTCCACATTTACTTTGTCAGCCAACAAGATGAGTAGGCCTAACGAACAGCAAAAGCACTAGCCAATCTACTATCACCCATAGTACAAAAGTTGACCTATTCTATTCTGTGTGAGAAGTAAATATTCCAAACATAGTCTGGGACAGTTGTGGGATGCGATAGATCCCAAATTAATACAACCACTAGCATTAAAAAAACGTTTTTACGCAATGAGGGTGAAGCAACAGATCAGAACGTTTAGCTTAAAATGTTGATGAACTATTAGTGTAACGATGTGCGCTGAGAGTCGCAAGCAAGTTCAGGGAGTGAGTGTTTTAATAAAATAAACAGAACATAATACAAAACCCAACAGCACACAGACATTAAACAAAAACAATGACAGCTCTGAAGGAACCAAAGGGAGTGACATATATAGGGCAGGTAATCAAGGAGGTGATATAGTTCAGGTGAGTCTGATGATGCGCAGGTGCAAGTAACGATGGTGACAGCTGTGTGCCATAACGAGCAGCCTGGTCACCTAGAGGCCGGAATGGGAGCACATGTGATAATTAGGCTATTTCTTCACATGACAGTAGGCTATAAACGTGAATGTTCCATTCGTGGGAAAACACTATTATCAAAAGTGACCACAAATGCGATTATGTATGTAAAAAGAAAGAAAAAAAGAATGGCACCGGAAGAAACATAATGTTTCTGTCACCGTCTCTTATGACCGAAAAGAGCTTCTGGATATCAGGACAGCAATTACTCACCTCGCATTGGACAAAGATTTTTTCTTTAACGAGTCTGATTTGAACGATTTAGTTTAGACACCCGACAAGGCCCAAATCCCTGTCATTCACATCAAGAAGAGAAAGAGATGTCGGGGACATAGGTCGGGGTGCCTTGCAAGTATCCGACGGCGATTGAGTAATCCCCCTCTACCATCAGTCCTATTAGCTAACGTGCAATCATTGGATAACAAAATGGATGAGCTTCAATCAAGACTATCCTACCAACTGGACATTAAAAACGGGAGTATCTTATGTTTCACCAAGTCGTGGCTGAACGATGACATGGATAACACTTGCAAACTATTACGGACTACAAAGCGAAGCACAGCCACGAGCTGCCCAGTGACACAAGCCTACCAGATGTTCTAAATAACTTCTATGCTCGCTTTGAGGCAAGCAACAATGAAGCATGCATGAAAGCATAAGCTGTTCCGGACAACTGTGTGATCACACTCTCCGTAGCCGATGTGAGTAAGAACTAAACAGGCCAACATTCACAAGGCCGCAGGGTCAGTCGCATTACCAGGACGTGTACTCCGAGCATGCGCTGACCAACTGGCAAGTGTTTTCACTGACATTTTCAACCTGTCCCTGACCGAGTCTTTAAAACCAACATGTTTCAAGTAGACCACCATATTCCCTGTGCCCAAGAACATGTCTGTAGCCATGAAGTGCTTTGAAAGGCTGGTCATGGCTCACATCAACACCATTATCCCAGAAACCCTAAACCCACTCTAATTTGCATATCACCCCAACAGATCCAAAGATGATGCAATCTCTATTGCACTCCACACTGCCTTTTCCCACCTGGACTATAAGGGCACTCGGCGAGACCCAGATGCAGACACAGGAGGCAGATAGTAAGAGTCAAAGATGTTTATTAACAATCCAAAAGGGGTGGGCAAGAGAATGGCCGTGGACAGGCAAAAGGTCAAAACCAGTTCAGAGTTCCAGAATTCCAGAATGGCAGGCAGGATCGAGGTCAGGGCGAGCAGAATGGTCAGGCAGGCGGGAATGGAGTCCAGAAAAACAGGCAAAGGTCAAAACTGTGAGGACAAGTAAAAGAGAATAGAAAAGCAGGAGCACAGGAAAAAACACGCTGGTTGACTTGAAAATACAAGACGAACTGGCACAGAGAGACAGGAAACACAGGGATAAATACACCAAGGAAAGTAAGTGACACCTGGAGGGGGTGGAGACAATCACAAGGACAGGTGAAACAGATCAGGGTGTGACATGGACAAAAGGAACAACTACGTGAGAATGCTATTCATTGACTACAGCTCAGTGTTCAACACCATGGTGCCCTCAAAGCTCATCACTAAGCTAAGGACCCTGGGGCTAAACACCTCCCTCTGCAACTGGATCCTGGACTTCCTGATGGGCCGCTCCCAGGTGGTAAAGGTAGGTAACGACACATCTGCCACACTGATCCTCAACACTTTGGCCCTCAGGGGTCCTTGCACAGTCCCCTCCTGTACTCCCTGTTCACCCATGACTGCATGGCCAAGCATGACTCCAACACCATCATTAAGTTTGCCGACGACACAACAGGGGTAGGCATAATCACCGACAACGATGGGACAGCATATAGTGAGGAGGTCAGAGAACTGGCAGTGTGGTGCCAGGATAACAACCTCTCCCTCAATGTGATCAAGACAAAGAAGATGATTGTGGACTACAGGAAAAGGAGGACCGAGCACGCCCCCATTCTCATCGACAGGGCTGTAGTGGAGCAGCTTCAAGTACCTTGGTCTCCACATCACCAACAAACTGTCATGGTCCAAACACACCAAGAGTGTCGTGAAGGGGGCATGACAATGCCTTTTCCCCATTACAGGCTGACTACACCGCTCACGTCGTGTGCGCGAGCATTGCAAAATACATTTTAAAAACTATATTATTCCATTATTGCACCCACACTGCTCGCACGCACCAACAAGCCTCTGCGTTGCCATGGGCTAAAATAGAAGTCATAGAAATAGAAGTCAGCCAGCAGATCGCACTGTAAGTCCTGCCTCTCCCATCTCCTCATTGGTTTATAGAAGCAGGTACCCACGTGCCATCTACTCATTGGTTATACCCACGTGCCATCTACTCATTGGTTATACCCACGTGGGTGACTGAAATACTTTATTTTCTTAAAACTGCATTGTTGGTTACGGGCTTGTAAGTAAGCATTTCACTGTTGTATTCGGTGCATGTGACAAATAACATTTGATTTGATTTTGATTTGATTTAATGCTTTCATTATAAAAGGTGCATTTTTATGGTGAAAATGATCTTTCCCAAACTTGAAACTCACGTGCTGCATGCAGTATGTATGCCAGTTAGGCTCTTCACCCGTGGTAAAGCGGATTAATGTGCATTTTAAGAGGTTATTTGGTCACTTTAGTTGTGATACAAACCTTATCAAAACATATAGGCCTATGACGTATGTGACTATGAGTTGCAAAATCACACAAAAAAAGGCATTGTTTCTTGCCTTAAACTGGACATCGTTCACAAGTTATAATATATCATTCAGAGTGATAGGCTAATATTGTTACCCATCTGACTGTTCTTGATTTAATCTTGTCTTTACATATACTAAATAATATATGTTTGAATTCATTTTGATTTAGAATGGACCATCATCATGCACCTGTCTCGAAACAGGGGCAGGGGAGAAATACATGTCATCTCTGCACTTGAATTTTGGGTTTCCAATCTCTCCAAAAGAATGTCATGATCGATGGTGTCAAAAGCAGCACTAAGGTCTAGGAGCACGAGGACAGATGCAGAGCCTTGGTCTGATGCCATTAAAAGATCATTTATCATCTTCGCGAGTGCAGTCTCAGTGCTATAATGGGGTCTAAAACCCATCATCGTATACATCGTTTGTCTTCAGGAATTATATTTTCTGGGTCAAGGTTGGGCTTTTTTAAGAGAGGCTTTATTACTGCCACTTTTAGTGAGTTTGGTACACATCCAGTGGATAGGAAGCCGTTTATTATGTTCATCGTAGGAGGGCCAAGCACAGGAAGCAGCTCTTTCAGTAGTTTAGTTGGAATAGGGTCCAGTATGCAGCTTGAAGGTTTAGAGGCCATTACTATTTTCATGAATGTGTCAAGATATATAGGATTAAAAAATGTGTGTGTCTCCCTTGATCCTAGGTCCTGGCAGTGTTGTGCAGACTCAGGTCACCTGAGCTTTGGAGAAATACTTTCTTGTGATCATGATCTTTTTGTCAAAGACATTCATGAATTTATCACTGCTGAAGTGAAAGCCATCCTCTCTTGGGGAATACTTTTTAGTTAGCTTTGCGACAGTATCAAAAATACATTTTGGATTGTTCTTATTCTCCTCTATTAAGTTGGAAAAATAGGATGATCTAGCAGCAGAGGGCTCTTCAATATTGTACGCTACTGTCTTTCCAAGATAGTCGGAAGACTTCCAGTTTGGTGGAGCTCCATTTCCGTTCCAATTTTCTGGAAGCTTGCTTCAGGGCTCGGGTATTTTCTGTATACCAGGAAGCTAGTTTCTCTTGACAAATGTTTTTAGTTTTTAGGGATGCGACTGTATCTAGGGTATTACGCAAGGTTAAATTTAGCCCCTCAGTTAGGTGGCTAACCGATTTTTGTACTTCAACATCCTTGAGTAGGTGGAGGGAGTATAGAAGGGCATCTAGGAATCTTTGGGTTGTCCTGGAATTTATAGCACGCTTTTGATGATCCTTGGTTGGGGTCTAAGCAGATTATTTGTTGCGATTACAAACGTGATAAATTGGTGGTCCGATAGTCCAGGATTATGAGGAAAAACATTAATATCCATCCACAATACTTATTTTATGTGACAAACTAGGTCCAGAGTATGACTGTGACAGTGAATAGGTCCGGAGACATGTTGGACAAAACCCACTGAGTCTATGATGGCTCCCTGAAAGCCTTTTAGAGTGGGTCTTGTGGACTATTCCATGTGAATATTAAGTCACCAAAATTGGAAAATTATTTGACATGACTACAAGGTCTGATAGGAATTCAAGGAGCTCAGTGAGGAATGCTGCATACGGCCCAGGAGGCCTGTAAACAGTAGCTATAAAAAGTGATAGAATAGGCTGCATAGATTTCATGACTAGAAGCTCAAAAGACGAAAACGCAGTCATTTTCTTTGTAAATTGAAATTTGCTATCGTAAATGTTATTAACACTTTGCGGAATACCCGGAACCTATGGTCATTAGTGTAACCAGGAACAGAGGCCTCATTTAACACAGTAATTTCATAAGGCTTAAGCCATGGTTCAGTCAGGCCAATCACATCAAGATTATGATCAGTGATTAGTTCATTGACTATAACTGCCGATCTCTGTCATGGCCACAGACCTGGTGGCGTAGCAGGAAATTCAGATTGCTGGCATGCCCCATATGGAGAAACGACATGATTTCGTGAAAACATGTTTTTGGAACACTTCCCATGGCATTTCACATGTGAAAACATGTGGTTTCCCATACACATTCATTACCTATAATACATCTCTGCACTTAACTAAAATAAAAGTGCAGAGGTCACTCTTTTGCTATCTGTTAATCTGACTGTTCTCTCGTCACTGACATATTTCACCAATTTGAGGGTTTTCTGTATAGTTGTCTAATGTTGGTGGGACATATAATTCGGGTTTCAATGTTACACCTGAATCATTATGATAAATATAATTATTTTTTAATTTATTTTTAACAAAGCTGACATTTCACCTGTAAGAATACAGATGAAATCAGTTATTAACACTGTAGCAGAAAGATTGGAATTCTGTGAACCAAGAGGTTGTGAGTTCAAATAGCAGGTTAGGATAGGTTCAGTAATAATTACTGTGTAAGTACATGTACAGACGTGGCAAAAAGATGTGAGAATGACACAAATATAAATTTTCACAAAGTCTGCTGCCTCAGTTTGTATGATGGCAATTTGCATATACTCCAGAATGTTATGAAGAGTGATCAGATGAATTGCAATTAATTGCAAAGTCCCTCTTTGCCATGCAAATGAACTGAATCCCCCAAAAAACATTTCCACTGCATTTCAGCCCTGCCACAAAAGGACCAGCTGACATCATGTCAGTGATTCTCTCGTTATTATTTTTTTATTTACCTTTATTTAACCAGGTAGGCAAGTTGAGAACAAGTTCTCATTTACAATTGCGACCTGGCCAAGATAAAGCAAAGCAGTTCGACAGATACAACGACACAGAGTTACACATGGAGTAAAACAGACATACAGTCAATAATACAGTATAAACAAGTCTATATACAATGTGGGCAAATGAGGTGGGAAGGGAGGTAAAGGCAAAAAGGCCATGGTGGCAAAGTAAATACAATATAGCAAGTAAAACACTGGAATGGTAGTTTTGCAATGGAAGAATGTGCAAAATAGAAATAAAAATAATGGGGTGCAAAGGAGCAAAATAAATATATAAATAAAATTAAATACAGTTGGGAAAGAGGTAGTTGTTTGGGCTAAATTATAGGTGGGCTATGTACAGGTGCAGTAATCTGTGAGCTGCTCTGACAGTTGGTGCTTAAAGCTAGGGAGGGAGATAAGTGTTTCCAGTTTCAGAGATTTTTGTAGTTCGTTCCAGTCATTGGCAGCAGAGAACTGGAAGGAGAGGCGGCCAAAGAAAGAATTGGTTCTGGGGGTGACTAGAGAGATATACCTGCTGGAGCGTGTGCCACAGGTGGGAGATGCTATGGTGACCAGCGAGCTGAGATAAGGGGGGACTTTGCCTAGCAGGGTCTTGTAGATGACATGGAGCCAGTGGGTTTGGCGACGAGTATGAAGCGAGGGCCAGCCAACGAGAGCGTACAGGTCGCAATGGTGGGTAGTATATGGGGCTTTGGTGACAAAACGGATTGCACTGTGATAGACTGCATCCAATTTGTTGAGTAGGGTATTGGAGGCTATTTTGTAAATGACATCGCCAAAGTCGAGGATTGGTAGGATGGTCAGTTTTACAAGTGTATGTTTGGCAGCATGAGTAAAGGATGCTTTGTTGCGAAATAGGAAGCCAATTCGAGATTTAACTTTGGATTGGAGATGTTTGATATGGGTCTGGAAGGAGAGTTTACAGTCTAACCAGACACCTAAGTATTTGTAGTTGTCCACGTATTCTAAGTCAGAGCCGTCCAGAGTAGTGATGTTGGACAGGCGGGTAGGTGCAGGTAGCGATCGGTTGAAGAGCATGCATTTAGTTTTACTTGTATTTAAGAGCAATTGGAGGCCACGGAAGGAGAGTTGTATGGCATTGAAGCTTGCCTGGAGGGTTGTTAACACAGTGTCCAAAGAAGGGCCGGAAGTATACAGAATGGTGTCGTCTGCGTAGAGGTGGATCAGAGACTCACCAGCAGCAAGAGCGACCTCATTGATGTATACAGAGAAGAGAGTCGGTCCAAGAATTGAACCCTGTGGCACCCCCATAGAGACTGCCAGAGGTCCGGACAGCAGACCCTCTGATTTGACACACTGAACTCTATCAGAGAAGTAGTTGGTGAACCAGGCGAGGCAATCATTTGAGAAACCAAGGCTGTCGAGTCTGCCGATGAGGATGTGGTGATTGACAGAGTCGAAAGCCTTGGCCAGATCAATGAATACGGCTGCACAGTAATGTTTCTTATCGATGGCGGTTAAGATATCGTTTAGGACCTTGAGCGTGGCTGAGGTGCACCCATGACCAGCTCTGAAACCAGATTGCATAGCAGAGAAGGTATGGTGAGATTCGAAATGGTCGGTAATCTGTTTGTTGACTTGGCTTTCGAAGACCTTAGAAAGGCACGGTAGGATAGATATAGGTCTGTAGCAGTTTGGGTCAAGAGTATCCCCCCCTTTGAAGAGGGGGATGACCGCAGCTGCTTTCCAATCTTTGGGAATCTCAGACGACACGAAAGAGAGGTTGAACAGGCTAGTAATAGGGGTGGCAACAATTTCTGCAGATAATTTTAGAAAGAAAGGGTCCAGATTGTCTAGCCCGGCTGATTTGTAGGGGTCCAGATTTTGCAGCTCTTTCAGAACATCAGCTGAATGGATTTGGGAGAAGGAGAAATGGGGAAGGCTTGGGCGAGTTGCTGTTGGGGGTGCAGTGCCGTTGTCCGGGGTAGGAGTAGCCAGGTGGAAAGCATGGCCAGCCGTAGAAAAATGCTTATTGAAATTCTCAATTATGGTGGATTTATCAGTGGTGACAGTGTTTCCTATCTTCAGTGCAGTGGGCAGCTGGGAGGAGGTGTTCTTATTCTCCATGGACTTTACAGTGTCCCAGAACTTTTTTGAGTTAGTGTTGCAGGAAGCAAATTTCTGCTTGAAAAAGCTAGCCTTGGCTTATCTAACTGCCTGTGTATAATGGTTTCTAGCTTCCCTGAACAGCTGCATATCACGGGGGCTGTTCGATGCTAATGCAGAACGCCATAGGATGTTTTTGTGTTGGTTAAGGGCAGTCAGGTCTGGGGAGAACCAAGGGCTATATCGTTAACACTCGTTAACACAGGTGTGAGTGTTGACGAGGACAAGGCTGGAGATCACTCTGTCATGCTGATTGAGTTCGAATAACAGAGTGGAAGCTTCAAAAGGACGGTGGTGCTTGGAATCATTGTTCTCCCTCTGTCAACCATGGTTTCCTGCAAGGAAACACGTTCCGTCATCATTGCTTTGCACAAAAAGGGCTTCACAGGCAAGGATATTGCTGCCAGTAAGATTGCACCTAAATCAACCAATTCTTGGATCATCAAGAACTTCAAGGTGAGCAGTTCAATTGTTGTGGAGAAGGCTTCAGGGCGCCCAAGAAAGTCCAGCAAGCGCCAGGACCGTCTCCTAAAGTTGATTCAGCTGCGGGATCGGGGCACTACCAGTATAGAGCCTGCTCAGGAATGGCAGCAGGCAGGTGTGAGTGCATCTGCACGCACAGTAAGGCGAAGACTTTTGGAGGATGGCCTGCTGTCAAGAAGGGCAGCAAAGAAGCCACTTATCTCCAGGAAAATATATGATATTCGGCAAAAGGTCAGGGATTGGACTGCTGAGGACTGGGGTAAAGTAATTTTCTCTGATGAATATCCTTTTCGATTCTTTGGGGCATCCGGTAAAAAGCTTGTCCGGAGAAGACCAGGTGAGCGCTACCATCAGTCCTGTGTCATGCCAACAGTAAAGCATCCTGAGACCATTCATGTGTGGGGTTGCTTCCCAGCCAAAGGAGTGGGCTCACTCACAATTTGCCTAAGAACACAGCCATGAAAAAAGAATGGTACCAACACATCCTCTGAGAGCAACTTCTCCCAACCATCCAGGAACAGTTTGGTAATGAAAAATGCCTTTTCCAGCATGATGGAGCACCTTGCCATAAGGCAAAAGTGATAACTAAATGGCTCGGCGAACAAAGCATTGATATTTTGGGTCCATGGCCAGGAAACTCCCCAAACCTTAATCCCATTGGGAATTTGTGGTCAAACCTCAAGAGGCGGGTGGACAAACAAAAACCCACAAATTCTGACAAACTCCGTCAGGATGTGGCCCAGAGGTTAAGTGACAGCATGCCAGGGCAGATTGCAGAGGTCTTGAAAAAGAAGGGTCAACACTGCAAATATTCTTTGCATCAACTTCATGTAATTGTCAATAAAAACCTTTGACACTTATGAAATTCTTGTAATTATACTTCAATACTCCATAGTAACATCTGACAAAAATATCTAAAGACACTGAAGCAGCAAACTTTGTGAAAATGAATTTTAGTGATTCTCAACTTTTGGCCACGACTGTACACAATGTAGTCATGTATGTCAAAGAGTGTCAAATATGTACGTTTAAAAGCTCTGTGTATCATAATGACCCATTTTTGTTTTCACATGTGTAATGTTCCAAAACCACATTTTCACATGTGGAATGTCACATGTTGAAGTGTTCCAAAACCAGTGGTGGAAAAAGTACCCAATTGTCATACTTGAGTAAAAGTAAAGATACCTTAATAGAAAATGACAGGTAAAAGTGAAAGTCACCCATTAAAAATCTACAAGAGTAAACAAAACAAAAAATGTAGTTAAACTTAAGTATCAAATGTAATTTCTAAAATATACTTAAATATTAATAGTAAAAGTAGAAATAATTTAAAATTCCTTATTTTAAGCAAACCAGACGGCACAGGTTTCTTGTTTGTTTAATTGATGGATAGCCAGTGGCACACTCCCACACTCAACTCAGACATAATTTACAAATAAAGCATTTGTGTTTAATGAGTCTGCCAGATCAGATGCAGTAGGGATGACCAGGGATTGTCTCTTTAAGTGTGTGAATTAGACCATTTCCTTGTCCTGCTAAGCATTCAAAAGGTAACGAGTACTTCCCACCCAGAAAACTGTCATTAAAAAGACGTTAAAAAGAGGATTATGCCCGAAGGCTAATACATGTTTGGTTTTGGTTGAAAGGGAGAGTTGAAAAGACACCTACAAAGGAAAAACAGCCAGTTTCGGTTGAATGTGAAAGTTGAAAAGACATTTTTCAGGTCGTTGTTTTAACGACTTGCAAAGAACATAATTTCAATGTACTTGTAGCCTATACATATGGACGCAGTAACCAAAAAATGGTTTGTCATTTTTTTACATTTACAGTCACACAACTCATTACATTACTCCAGTATTTGCACAAAACATTCAGTCAAGTACAGTGATAACAGACAAAATACAGTTAAGTTCAAATGAATATAAAACATTTTATTCATTGAATAATTATCAAATCAATTTATGTAGCCCTTCGTACATCAGCTGATATCTCAAAGTGCTGTACAGAAACTCAGCCTAAAACCCCAAACAGCAAGCAATGCAGGTGTAGAAGCACGGTGGCTAGGAAAAACTCCCTAGAAAGGCCAAAACCTAGGAAGAAACCTAAAGAGGAACCAGGCTATGAGGGGTGGCCAGTCCTCTTCTGGCTGTGCCGGGTGGAGATTTTACCAGAACATGGCCAAGATTTTCAAATGTTCATAAATGACCAGCATGGACAAATAATAATAATCACAGGCAGAACAGTTTTATTTATTTATTTTATTTTTATTTCACCTTTATTTAACCAGGTAGGCTAGTTAAGAACAAGTTCTCATTTGCAACTGCGACCTGGCCAAGATAAAGCATAGCAGTGTGAGCATACATCAAAGAGTTACACATGGAGTAAACAATTAACAAGTCAATAACACAGTAGAAAACAAAGGGGGGGTCTATATACAATGTGTGCAAAAGGCATGAGGAGGTAGGCAAATAATTACAATTTTGCAGATTAACACTGGAGTGATAAAAGATCAGATGGTCATGTACAGGTAGAGATATTGGTGTGCAGAAGAGCAGAAAAGTAAATAAATAAAAACAGTATGGGGATGAGGTAGGTGAAAAGGGTGGGCTATTTACCAATAGACTATGTACAGCTGCAGCGATCGGTTAGCTGCTCAGATAGCTGATGTTTGAAGTTGGTGAGGGAGATAAAAGTCTCCAACTTCAGCGATTTTTGCAATTCGTTCCAGTCACAGGCAGCAGAGTACTGGAACGAAAGGCGGCCAAATGAGGCGGCCAAATGAGGTGTTGGCTTTAGGGATGATCAGTGAGATAGTTGAAACTGGAGCAGCAGCACGGCCAGGTGTACTGGGGATAGCAAGGAGTTATCATGCCAGGTAGTCCTGAGGCATGGTCCTAGGGCGAGAAAGAGAAAGAAAGAGAGAATTAGAGAGAGCGTACTTAAATTCACACAGGACACCGGATAAGGCAGGAGAAGTATTCAAGATATAACAAACTGACCCTAGCCCCCCGACACATAAACTACTGCAGCATAAATACTGGAGGCTGAGACACGAGGGGTCAGGGGACACTGTGGCCCCATCCAATGATACCCCCAGACAGGGCCAAACAGGAAGAATATAACCCCACCCACTTTGCCAAAGCACAGCCCCCACACCACTAGATTGATATCTTCAACCACCAACTTGCCATCCTGAGACAAGGCCGAGTGTAGCCTACAAAGAGCCCATAGCCCATCAAAATGATAGATATATTTTGCTGCGTTATTTATACATCTGGCCCTTATTTGGACACTGCAAACGAGCTTCAATGCCATACAGCTCTCCTTCCATGGCTTCCAACTGCTCTTAAATGCTAGTAATACTAAGTGCATGCTCTTCAACCGATCGCTGCCCACACCCACCCACCCGCCTGACTAGCATTACTACTCTGGACGGTTCTGACTTAGAATATGTAGGCAACTATAAATAACTAGGTGTCTGGTTAGACTGTAAACTCTCCTTCCAGACTCACATTAAGCATCTCCAATCCAAAATTAAATCTAGAATTGGCTTCCTATTTCGCAACAAAGCCTCCTTCACTCATGCTGTAAAACATACCCTCGTAAAACTGACTATCCTACCAATCCTTGACTTCAGCGGTCATTTACAAAATAGCCTCCAACACTCTACTCAGCAAATTGGATGCAGTCTATCATAGTGCCATCCGTTTTGTCACCAAAGCCCCATATACTACCCACCACTGCGACCTGTATGCTCTCGTTGGCTGGTCCTCGCTACATATTCGTCGCCAAACCCATCCAGGTCCTATAACTATAAAGTATATACTGGGGTAGAGGAGTATAAAATACAGACAAACATAGCTATATTATACGGTTGAAATTAATCTATGCTATTAGAATAAATAACGGTAATAGACACATAAATAACAGTCCGGTAATAGGGTTTATAGTAGCACCTCCTAGAGGCATTTAGTAACGTGGATAAACAGTAGGAGGAAACTGAGTGTGGTCAAGCACTCCATAGCTTAACGGACACCCTAGAAAATATAACCCGGGAGGGACAGGAGTGTAAGTCGCAGCGAATAGGAGAAAGATTGGTTTTAAATAGGTGAATAGCACAATAAAAAGAACCTGAGACAGCATAGACAGTGCGGATATTATAGGAAGCTAAAAAGAATAACTAGACATAGAAATAAAACATTTAAAGTAAGGATATCAGTAGCAATAGGACAAGAAGGAATGAATACTGAGAATGTTTAAAGAAGGAGAAGAATTGTTGAAAAGTATAAAGAAAGCTAGAGGAATGTTGAAGAAGGACAATGAAAAGTCAGACAGGAAGAAGGTGGAATGGTTTGCAAAACCTCCACCATACACCAGTGGGTAAAAGAGAGAAATAGAGGTGCAAGATGATAAGGAGACTCTCTCTGTGCCCTCTTAGGTCAAATAAAAGGACAGGGGAGACTGAGCAAGGTGCAGGAAGGAACCCAGAAAAGTTGAACTGTTATGAAAGATTATGTGGAAATAGGAAGACAAGTGTGAATGGTTTTGGTAACGTGGGTTATCAATAATAGTGATATTTGAGGCGCTATACTGGAATAAGACATTAAGTCATCTGTATTATCCAGTAATACATTTGCAGACATTATAGTATAGGTTCTAATACAGGGTATTAAGTGCCGTGACTAATTAATTATTGTCCGGGGAAGTGGATAGCCCTACCTTGGAAAATAGTTAATAGAAGGAGTGGATTATAGAAGGGAGGGGTAAAATAATTATCAAAGAGGTTACTAATCCTAAAATTAATGTTTAAATATTTTAGTTAGTTAATGAACATTGTGATGGTTGGCAAAACAATCAGAGACAACCACAAGTACCTGTGAACCCATGGGAGAGGCCTAATCAGGGATACTAGGGATGCCCAGAGAATCCTACAGGAGAGGGTCAGTTTTCAATGATATCCACGAGAGCTGATCAAGAACTTATGCTGCAGGTTCAAATAGAGAGCAGAGGCACACCCTTGATGATAGATTCTGGAGCCACTTACACATATGTAAATCCAAATTATCCCTCATCTCCCCATATCTGACAAATATGCCAAAACTATAGGATTCCTGGGACTAACGCAGCTAATTCCAGTGACAGCCCAGTTCGTTTAACAGCTGATGGCAAATCAGCAATACTCCCTATTCTAGTATCAGAACAAACTCTGATTCATTTAATGGAAGAGATGAAGACTAGTGAAGGTAACAAAGTCATTTGGAAAATAAGAATTTCAAATTTGAATTGATTAAGAATTGGCTGATGTATTTTCTACATTAGGCAAATTACAGGTTAATCTTAAAAGAATAGATGTTTAATGAGTGTGAAGCAGTGGTTAGTGATAAAAACAAATAGTCATATTGATAAGGAGAATTGATGTAAACGTGATGGGTGTTGACAGCATGTGAACAGTAATATGTTATTAGTATCTTTTTATAGCACTCTAAACGATGCGATATTTTAGTCAATTGAAAAGCTGAGGATTCAATACAGGGTTAAAGGATGAGTAGAGGGATTGAACCTTAAGATTGTAAAACAAAAAAAGATTAGCTGCGGTTGAAAGCAAGCAGGTAGCAGGTAGTGGGACATTTGAAGTAGAGGTATGAGAAACATTCTTTGACAGTTTTTGATTATTGTTGCTTGGTTTTATAGTTAGGTAACTCCAGTGCATTTGAGCAGGAAGCTAATGTATTATACAATTATAATCTGTTTCCATTACGTGAAGCAGTGTCCAGTAATACAAGTAGAATGAAATAAGTATTGACTGCCAAGCTGATTAGACAGCACCAACATTTTGAAGGTTATACATTTGTTAAACAGTTTTGTACTTTACTAAACTAATGCCACAGGTTAAACTGATAGGATTACTGGAAAGGCGCTCTGGGTTTGTTTATTTTAAAATGGGGTCAATTTCACTTCATGGAACACTGTATTATCTGATGGGTCTTGAATAGAAGTCTTGAATCCAGGAAGAATGGAAGTCCAATACAGTGAGTAAGTTAATTTAGGGAGCCATAGGTGACCACGTCTAAAACAACAGTGATAGAAACCAGTATGAGTATGCATGTCACGCCACCAATAGAATCTATGCCCCGATGTCTGAGACAATAAGAGAATGGAAACTAAGTCAGACAAGATTCATAAAGTGGAGTGACGATGTTATGTAAGGGTAAGACTGTATAAAAGCCAACTACTAAGAATGAAGAGTTAGTTCTTCCATGGAATTTCTCAGCTTTGTTACTGTTTGTAATAAAGTCTATTTGAATCCACAAGCTCCGGAATCTGAGAAGTATTTGATTCAATATTTTCCACAACAATGACCACATCGTCTATGTACGCCGCTGCATACTCGTGATGGGGACGTAGTATGGCATCCATGAGGCGTTGGAAAGTTGCCACAGCACCATGCAGTCCGAAGGGCATCCCCACATACTGAAAAAGCCCCTCCGGTGTGGCGAAGGCAGTCTTTGGGCGGTCCTCCGGAGCCACCGGCACTTGCCAATATCCCTTCGTCAGATCCAGGGTGGTGATGGACTTGGCCTTTCCCAAGCGCTCCAAGAGTTCATCCACACAGTGCATGGGATACGCGTTGAACATTGAGATGGCGTTTATCCCCCTAACGTCATTGCAGAGCTTCATACTACCGTCGGGTTCGGGGACCAGGACTATGGGACTGGCCATCTACGAACGAGTGGTCTCGATCACCCTCATCATCTCCCTTACCTCGCTCTTTGCGATGACTCGCCGTGCCTCAGGAATTCTGTAAGGCCGGATATGCACCTTCTTGCTGGGTTTGGTGTGGGTATGGTGAAACAGGACACCTGTTCGTCCTAGGAAGGGAGAGAATACCCTGCCGAATTGCATATTCAGCTTGCCTATCTGTCTCGACTGCTCCGGCAGGAGAGTTCGGCCACGGCGCACCTGTAGAGGAGACTCCTCTTTTTCCTTGTCTTCCACTGCCATTAAAGACACACCCTCCTGTCTTCCATGGTACTTCATCAGGTTGATATTATATAGTTGGACCTTCTTCCTCCTGTCAGGTTGCTTGATGCAGTAATTGACCGGTGAGACCCTTTCCGTTACCTCGTAGGACCCCCTCCACTGTACCAGCAAGCGGTGTTTGGCTGTGGGCATGAGTACCATCACTTTATCTACCACAGTGAACTGCCTGGGTGTCGATGACTTATCATAGGCCCAGCCTTGTCTGTTGCGCCTTCTCCATATGCTCCTTTACTATGGGCGAGACTGCCAACAGTAGTCATTGGGCCAAAATACAGTCAATCAACGATAGACCGGTCCTAACATTGGTGCGCAATGAGGTCATTGATTTGTGTCTTCAAAACGGTTTGTTTCGGTCAATACGTCCCGGGAAAAGAACCATCAAGTATGGTTGTGTTAGCAACAACCAGAGGATTGCAATTAAACCAACCATGAATGGATAAACTGTTGTTTAGTGTGTGTAATTACCACAAACTCTTCGTCCAAAGTTGAATGAGACGGAAATCACGACGCAAGCGGTTTACAAATGTTTCGTGTTAGGCTGTAAAAAATTATTTTATCAAACAAAACGAACATTCACTGTGTAGTTAGGACACTTGGCATTGTCACCAGAGGAAGATCTTCAATGGTAAGCGATTAATTGTATTGTTATTTATTACGTTAATGCTTGGTTGGAAAATGCTAGTAATACTTGTGTGTGCGGGGCGCCGTCCTCAGAAAATCGCATGTTTGCTTTCGAGGTAAAGCCTTTTTGAAATCTGACACAGCGGCTGGATTAATAAGACGTTCATCTTTTAAATGATACAAGAATGTTTAATATAACGAATATAACGAATGGTGTATTTAGAATGTTAGCTCTCCTGCAGTTTCACCGCATGTTGGCCTGGTGGGATGTTAGCATCTCACCTACCCTAGAGAGGTTAAGGACTTGACCGGTTAGCTGATTAAGATTTCTGGAATTGACTGGCAAGCTGTACTCTTGACCCACCGTGTGTGAAGTGAGATGGGGAAGGAGATCAACTGGAATCGCCAGCTGAATCTCTGAATTGCCCTGAAACACAAATAAAAACCCAATCTGTGTTTGTTCCAGATAGAAAACAGGTACACCAAATGGCAGAGGGAGAGGGAGAGCAGCTGTGCCCGCTGGATCGACTCCTGGACAAACTGTTGGATGGTCCTGAAACACAAACATGATCTAAACCTTTTTCTGTCTGTAGGTGGACCCTACTTTTGATTACTTAGTGATTGTCTCTTACCAACTACATCCCGAGCATGGGTAGAGGAGGAAGAACGAGAGCAGTTTCGCTGTCTTTTTTGGGGTGAAGTTGTTGATAGTCCTGCAACAAACATTTAAACGCAATGAAAAAACCTTCTTAAGGAGTTGACAGGTTAGCTGATTAAGATTCCTGTACTTGTCTGGCAAGCTGTACTCTTGACCCACTGTGTGTGAAATGAGATGGGGAAGGAGAGCATCTGGAACGGCCAGCTGAATCTCTGGATTGCCCTGATACACAAATAAAAACCCAATGTGGGTGTGATCAGGACAACTTAAAAGCAAGGATTTGGATAGGATACATGTATATGTACTGTGTATCATGTTTGAATAATGATCCTGATAGGCAGAGATGCTAAATACAATAAGGAAAACCCCATCTATGCTACCCTGAAAGTTTTGACATTTCCCAATGACTCAGTTTCCCTTACCCCATCTAGGCGTGTCCCCATTAAATTCATCCTGCTCTGGGGTAGAGGGAGAATAAGACCGGATTTTCTGCCATTTTTGGGACTGCCCACGTGAACTTCTGGATTTTCTTGCAACAAACATTTAAGCACATGACACATACAGTAAATCATGCATGCAATGTTATTAGATGCACATCAAAACCCATAATTTAGACATAAAATAGCAATAGGCACACATTTCGTGGAACAATCTACTTACTGGCATTATTCATGGGAAACTGGCCTTAAGCAGTTGTGGGTGTATAATTATAATCTTCACACTCTTTTTCATTTTCTGCAAAAAATTTCATAAAGGTAAATAGTAAACATACTGTAGTAATAAATATAGCGAAAGCAAGTTTGAACTACATTTTGACAGGTTTCTTAGTTAGTTAATTGTGGTCAATGCATTTTGCACTCATTCTTCTGTCTTATTTGTAACATATTAATGCCCTCTACATTTTCCTGTGAAAAAACAATGACTCCACACCCATTACCAGAAAACATAGCTAACCGTAGTTAGCTAGACCAATACAGTAAGCTAGCTAACAGTTAGTACAACCATCAAATCTGTTAGCCCTGCTTTCCCGCCTTGTACTATCTAGCTAGCAACTAAGTTCGTGTTAACGTTAGCTAGCTAGTTGGTTAGCATGCAGGTATCCAGGCAGAGTTGCTAATGTTAGCCTGATCATTAATATAACAACCTTGTAAAATTCTAAAAGTTTTCATAAATGTTGACGTTTACAATTATCCGCGTGTCCGAGTGTTACCGTCTTGAGGAACAAATGGCGGGTGAATGACTTGCTCGTTCTGCCTCTCCCAGTTTTGAGACATGACGGTTATAAATTGCAATAAATTCTGTTGTGAAATTGTACACTAATGATTTGAAATGACAGGTAATTTTCGGCAATTCTGTATATATAATAACATTAACAAACTATTAGAAAAATATAGATTTTAAATCAATATATTTTATTATAGTGTGTATATCCCAAATATTATCAAACTAATACTATATGCAATATTGTATTCATGTATCTCATTCATTTCAATGAGTACAAGCTGATCAGACTGACCTTCAGCTATATTTGGACCAAAACAGACGGACACAATACAGGCCAGTTTTAGAGAAGACAGTTTTGGGTGAAATTAAAGTCCATGATGGACGGACCTGATATAGCCGAAAATTCGCCGTCCGTGGACGTCACGTGCTGGGTGGGTTTTGGGTGTCAGGGAAAATGGATGGAGTAGAAGGTACATTATTTTCTTTAGGAATGTAGTGGAGTAAGAGTAAAAGATGTAAAGTACAGATACCCCAAAAAAAGTACTACTACCCCCAAAAAAGTACTACTATAAAGTATTTTTACTTAAATACTTTACACCACTGTCCTAAACATGTGTTTTCCACAGGTGAACTCATGTGTTTTTTCCGTAAGGGATAAAGATCTCAGATTGGATGTGGAGCGTTGCTGCACAGCTATTTTCAGGTCTATACAGAGATTAAAGACAATGGCAGAAGGAAGGGAGTGTGGTGCGGCAGGTGCTGCTTCTCCTCCAGATGCTGTTATTTTATCTAAATCATCAGGCGAATGCCGACTGAATCACTTAGGAGTAACAAACACAAGTCCGACATCTATCGGAAACTGCTAAACTACCTGTTCATTACCCTCCTGCTCTCCGGGGATGTGTAACTCAACCCTGGGCCTAACATCACTGAAACAGCAATACTCACTGGAGTAGTGGATGGCCGCGTCCTCTAATTATGGAAGTGGGTGAGTGCTATGGTCACATGATTTCTCTCGGGTCATCCGGCTCCAATATGAAATTTGACTCTCCGAACATATCCAAGTCTCTATACGTGATCCCTGACTATGCTTCTGGCACGCAAGCTTTTTAAGTTAGTTCCCCGCATCCATTGCAAGCGGAAGAGATAGTTAATTGCACTACCGAACTGCCCCTAACCAAAACGAACAAAACGGCCTAAACCCAGCCATCAGAAAACACAGAAAGTGTCACTTTTTTCAACGTGTCAATCACTCTCGAGTCATCTGGCACTTGAATATTCGCAGTGTCATTTCAAAACGTAATCAAATTCAACATCTCAGACTCCAACCTTGACCTCCTCTGCCTTTCAGAGACATGGCTCCAATAGAAACTTTCCATCTTCTGCTTTAATTGTACCTGGCGACAATGTTTTCAGGAGAGACAGGATTGAAGAGGAAGAGGAGGGGGTCTGATGATTTACATTAAAGAACATATCCGATGTAAACAAATCGAGTGGTCATGTGATAATGAACTAGAATGTATTGGCATAAACGTTACACTGTCTCCCTAAATGTATTTTACCCTTATTGGAATGCATAGACCACCTTCTACCAAAAACATGTTTTTTTGTATACGTTTAATAACATGCTTAGGGAATGCGATTTTGGGGAAGAGGTCATCTTAATGGGAAATTTTAGCATTAATTATGAAGACAAGTCTTGTAGGAAACCCCTCAAACGGATTACTAATAACTTTGACCTTACACAGCTAGTTAATTAAAGGGCCATCCAGGGTGACTTGTTGTTCTAAGACACACGTTGATCAGGTGTTCAGTAATAAACCAGAGAGAGTGACTAAATCATTCAATATGGTTACTGGGCTGTCTGATCATAATCTGACACTTATAGCCAGAAAGCTTTTGACCTCTACTGTTAGAAAGCATGATCAGCTCAGAATACCTAGGAGTGAATTAAATGATTTTGAAAATGCAATAAAGGGAATTAACTGGAATGATCTCTTGTCCTGTACAAATGTGGAAGCTGATAGTCAGGTTTTTCGATCCACAATCCAGACTACAATAACTGGTTTCCTAAAGAAAACCAAATCCAAACCTGGCCAAAAGAGCACTCTTTCTAAATGGAGAAATCTGGAAACTGATGAAAGAACAAGATCATGCTCTAAAAACAGCTCTAAAGTCCAAATTAGAGCGTGACAGACGTAGGTTTATCATGTTGAGAAATAAGGTGAGACAGGACAAGGCAAACTTTTTTATCGACATAATTGGTGAAGCAAAGGGAAATTCTAAATTGATCTGGGAGAATCTAAAAAAAAAGTTAACGGGGGAAGACCATAGTAAAGCTGCAAAAAGACTAGAAATCAGGATCAGTTGAAATAGCAACAGCCTTCAATTCCTACTTTGCTGACTCTGTCAAGGTACTGACACAGAACCCCTCCACTGGTTTCTTGGGCTCAGCGCTAGTGAATGACACTCAACCTGTCTTCATCATAAGGAAGGTGTCTGAGTCAGAGGTGAACAAGGTAATTAAGCTCACTAAAGAACTCTAAAGCCAAAGATGTGTTTGGGCTGGACTCTCCCTTTCTTAAAAACTACAGTCACTCATTGGCCCCATTACTAAGGTCACCAACACATCTATTGGTCAGGGGGTCTTTCCAAAGGTCTGGAAGTCGGCCATAATAACGGCCATCTTTAAATCAAGTGACCAGGCTGACGTGAGTAACTACAGGCCCATTAGTATGCTGTGGTGTCGAAGGTTGCTGGAAAGTGTGTAGCAGAGCAACTGATAGCCCACCTCAACAACAGCCCTTCACGTTATAATCCATGCAGTTTGGCTTCAGAGCAAAACACTCCACAGAAACGGCCACCTGCATTCTTATGGAAAATGTGAAGTCCAAGATGGACAGAGGTGGCATTGTTGGGGATGTATTTCTAGACCTAAGGAAAGTGTTTGATACTGTTTACCCTGAGGTTCTCATCACAAAACTGTCCAAGTTCAACGTTTCCCTTGACCCCTTGAGATGGATGAAATCATACCTTGAAGGCAGAACCCAGTGTGTCAGAGTGAGCAATGAGCTGTCGCCCACTCTCAGCTATGATGTGGGCGTACCCCAGGTGTCAATACTGGGGCCCCTCCTGTTCAGTCTGTGTAAAGGATCTGTCTTCTGTTTGTACTGGGTCTGAAGTTCAAATGTATGCAGATGATACAGTGATATATGTGCATGCAAAGAGCAAACAACAAGCTGCACAATAACTCACTGCTGTAATGGTCCAGGTTACAAAGTGGCTCAGAGACTAATGTTTGCATCTCAATCTGAGAAAAAAAACAGTCTGCATTTTCTTCACAAAGAGGGCGAATGATGCTACTGAGCCAGATGTCTATGTGTCAGGGGAGAAGCTCCTGCTGGAATCCGATTTTAAGTACCTTGGCATCATACTTGATTCCAAACTCTCTTTAATAAAGCAGGTGAAAAAGGTAACTCAACCAAATTCAACATAGCTAATTTTCCCGATTCATACGAAATTGTTTGACTACAGAGGTAACAAAACTGTACTTCAAATCTATTATACTCCCCCACTTAACATACAGCTTGACTAGTTGGGCCCAAGCTTGCTGTACAACATTAAAACCCATTCAGTCTGTCTACAAACAAGCTCTCAAAGTGCTTGATATAAAAGCCAATAGCCATAATCACTGTTACATCCTCAAAAAGCATGAACTCCAGAGTTGGGAAAATCTTGTGCAAATACACGGGCGTGTCTTACATTCAAGATCCTAAATGGCCTGACTCCACCTCCACTTAGTACTTTTGTTATAACAGAAAACCCAAACCCAGGGCAGCAGATCCACAAGATCTGTCATGAGAGGTGAGGAAAAGGAAAAGCACCTTTAGTCAATCTGCTTTCTCTGTGAGAGCTCCCCATGTCTGGAACACACTGCCATCAGACGCACATAACTGCACCACCTTTTCGCACCTTTACAAAAAAACATAAAGACATGGCTAAAGGCCAATCAGACTTGTGAACATAATCCCTAGCTGCGTATTACCGCTTTCCATGTAGTCTGTAGCTTGTGAGGTGTGGAAAGACAGTTGCAAAAAAAATGTTGGTCTACTTTTGTGTGCAAACCACTCTTCATTTTTGGGACTTGGTTTACTGGTTTAACGAAGCAAAGACTAGGTTTAAGGTTGAGCGTGATGGTACATGCTTTTTTTAAAGCAAACAAAAAAAAACACACAAATGTACAGCTGTGGTTTACAACAGAACAGAAAGTCTCAAAGTCAATTGAATCAGATCAGCAGCCTTCTACGGTGTTACAAGGATG
Source organism: Oncorhynchus kisutch (assembly GCF_002021735.2). NCBI lineage: Eukaryota > Metazoa > Chordata > Actinopteri > Salmoniformes > Salmonidae > Oncorhynchus > Oncorhynchus kisutch. The sequence goes on along the minus strand of NC_034184.2, from coordinate 58,723,625 downwards.
AAGGAAAAGCCCACAACAAGGTCAATGTTCTGACCAAGTGCATTCTGTGATTTCCCAGTCCCAGTCTGACAGCTTGTTATGGTACAAAGGTCTGTGTAGTGACCTGTGTACCCCGCACACCGCTACTGAAGTACTGGACCTCCTACACTAGACATGGGGTCAAGATGGACAACACAGCACAGTGCAGCAGTTATCACATTTATCTACTGCAGAGATAATGAGTGCATATTCTGTGGACAGCAATGGTTGAAAGAAGTAACTATTTCCCGGTCTAATGGAATATTGTGCTGAATATTTTCAGTAGATTGGGCATTTGTCAGAGGTGTCGCTCTGATTAAAAATGTTAAGTGCTGCATATTTTTCCAGGGTTGGCATAATTTGTTACACTGCAGAGGGGGACTTGACTTTGTATGGAATTGGTATACCTGCCTCCTGTCATTTCCTGAACTGCAGAGCAGCACTTTTAAGCACTTTATTGGAAACTTTACCAATATTACAAATTTGTGCAAACTTAGAAAGTACGGCTATGGATCGGGTGAATTAGGCCTGAATTTGTCGGAATGAATACATCTTGGAAATGCTCCTAGAAATTGTCTTAATAATGCTAATGTAATTTGTGGCAGATATAAAAGAGTCACCTGTATTACCTGGACTTGGCGATGAATCCTCAGATTGATGGTTCCCTCAACAGCTTTCTGGCACATGACCTTGGTGGGCTTGTTATATTAATTCCGGGAAGTTTTTGAGGGCGATACCTCGAGCAATTCACCCAAATGAGTCAGGGGATCACCACAGGCAAAACTGTTGAAATGAGGCAATTTCCTTTCTTAATTCTAAAGTCCTTCAACAATTCATTAACAATTTCAATTAGGACTTGTCTGTAAGGAATGATTCAATTCTCAAAATAAAATGTGCTACTCCAATTCATATGTAAGGTAACCTTTTCAATTATGAAAACATTTGGTTAGAAAAGGAATGAAGTTTCAACGAGATGCAGAAAGATTACACTACGTACAGCAGGCGAGATGAAACCGTATGAAACCAATTGTAACATTAGCTGATTATTTTTAGTTCGAAAGAGGTGTGTACATGTTCTCTCATGTCTGCTCTATATCTAAATGCTACTATATTACATGATGAAAAAATGTGAAGTCGACCTCAGATTACTCCACCCAAATACTCCATAGTGGAGGTGAGATTAAAATAGAAATTATGTTAATATGCCAGACTAAAAAGCAGCACTAAAAAGCTTATGTGCCATTTGTCCACTTAATGAAGTCCAATTCATAAACATGAAAAACACTTGGTTTCAATCTAACATAATTGACCTCAAGGACATCGATTATAATTGGATTTGTACTGGAGTCTGAAAGGCACTTGGACTTAATATGGTCCTTTGTGCTCAAGAGAGGAGCCTTTACTGGCAGACAGACATCCCATTTAACTCCAAGATCACACCACCACTAATAAAGTGATGCAAAACTACTGCAAGTTGTTTTGGTACAGTTCATTCTCACACAGCACTGATGAAATGAAACTCTCTTTATGTCTATTTTGAAAATTTCTTTTTCCACTGCTTTACTTTTCTTTTGAGTGTGTGATCGCTCCTCCGTAACATCTGTAATATGATGTGTGTCTGCATAAATGGTGTCTGTATCGAGTCTGTAAATGGTGTTACCAGGGGCATAAATGGTGTCTGTATCAAGTCTGTGTAAATGGTGTTACCAGGGGCATAAATGGTGTCTGTATCGAGTCTGTGTAAATGGTGTTACCAGGGGCATAAATGGTGTCTGTATCGAGTCTGTGTAAATGGTGTTACCAGGGGCATAAATGGTGTCTGTATCGAGTCTGTGTAAATGGTGTTACCAGGGGCATAAAAGGTGTCTGTATCGAGTCTGTGTAAATGGTGTTACCAGGGGCATAAATGGTGTCTGTATCGAGTCTGTGTAAATGGTGTTACCAGGGGCATAAAAGGTGTCTGTATCGAGTCTGTGTAAATGGTGTTACCAGGGGCATAAATGGTGTCTGTATCGAGTCTGTAAATGGTGTTACCAGGGTATAAATGGTGTCTGTATCGAGTCTGTGTAAATGGTGTTACCAGGGGCATAAATGCATCATTAGTAGTGTTGAAGATGGACAGAGGAAGGTTAGACATTGTCTGTACTGTACAAATCATTTGTTTTTTAAATAATTGTTATGTGGCATAGTGGAAGCTTCAGCCCTTAGACCAGAGTAAATGGGGACACAGTGGGACTGTAACGACTATATAATGCCTCTATGAATACTTTTGAAGTGCTTAGCTACCTGTGTAATTTGTCAAAAAGGGCATGACCTCCGTAAACGCAGTGCCGCTCTGCTGAGGGAAAGAGAAATGACTTCCATCAGTCATGACAGACGTGACATTCCATATTGGTAAGAACGCGGGAGCGGGTGTTTGATTACTGCGTTCGAAATTGATGGGAATAAAGCCCGCGCTGTCACTCTTTATGCCTCGCATTGCTTTCTCGGTATGTTTCCGATTTAAAAGATGTCCATCTCAATCCACGAGGTTGAGCAAAAACACCCCGGAAACTCAATCCCTCCCGTTCAGACCACCACATCTAAATGATCCGTTTCGTGGACAGCCACATTGAAAAGCCTGTGTGGGGGGGGGGACACATCCTATTACTGATCTCCTAATTGATATGCATGTCCTTCTCCCACATTCTGTCTTCCCAAAGAATATAATCTTCCCCACGGCAGAAAGAAAACCACATTTCCTTAGCCTCCCTCGTTCATTCCATAGCAGGGTGACACTCTTGTGACATATATAAGACAGTCGTATTTCCTGTTGTTCCTTTCGGTGGTAGGTCACAGTACCTCCTGAGAGTGACGAGCTGTAATGACACCTCCAGCTCCCTACTACATACCGTACGTGCTGTGACGCAACACTCTGACCTGAATTCTGCAGACAAAAGGCACGGTGACGGATGACAACACGGTGGGCAACGGAGAAAAGGTTGACAAGAAAAGTATGGGAGTCCGTGGCGCTGCAATCCAAACAACAATTTGTGTCAACCCTACGTTTTGACCTTGAAATATTAGACTCTAGTGTATAACACCAGGAGAATTCATATGTGACGTGTTGCTGTCTGTCTATGTAAAACCCCAACCTAACCACATGAAAAGAGTCATATGTGAAAAAGTTGTTTCAACACTGCTTCATTTATTTAGTCTCTAGATGCAGTAGTGAACCCTGTAAACATTTACAATTGAGTCATATAGCAGACTCTTATCCAGAGCGACATATAGCAGTGAGTGCATACATTTTCATATTTTGTTTGTACTGGTCCCCCAATGGAATCGAAACCACACACCTGGCGTTGCAAGTGCCATACTCTACCAACTGAGCCACACGGGGCCCAAAATGAGTTGTTAGCACGTCCCCGGAACGTCATGAAACGGTTGCCTAAAGTGGTCAGGACGTTGTGTCATGGTCCCCTCAAGGTTTTTGTCTAGTCCCAGGCTTGTTCCGGGGGATGCAAAGAAACATTCATCCCAGGGAACACACACCCTAGTTCCATTACACAGCATCCTTTGCTACTGTTGCCAAGCCCATCAAGGCATTGATTGGTGAACCACTGATCCATTCACACACACAAACAATGTTCCTAACATAGTGTTTTCAACTTACATATTTGAATACATTGAGTACATTTATACAGAAATTATTACTCAACATGTCCTCTCCTGGGATTTATACTCACAACCTCTTGGTTCACGGCATTCTGAGCTTCCTGCTACGCCACCATGTCTGTGGCAATTACTGTTTTCACCTGTATTCCTACACTTTGGACGTAAATCTCAGCTCTGTTAAAAATACAGTCAAGAAAAAACCTTCTGTTTATCATAGTGATTCAGGAGTAACATTAAAACAGAATAATACATTTAAACCCAGTAGGGTATAACCCTTTACAATTACTATGTAGTTAAAATGTAACAACCTTTGCAGACAATAGGCTAACCACTCAAGGAAGTCCGGAGAATGATCCCCACCACAGTTGAAATGTTTTCCGTTCACAGATTCTTCAGTACCATACTTCTTTCTCCCTTCTGCAAACACTTGAAATGTGGCCATATCTTTTACAATTCCCACATTGTAGTGGTTTGGACACAAATTAAACTCTCACCGGTGGAGTCACCTCAAACAACAATAGTATCGATAAGCTTTTCTCCTTCTTTCTATTTACCACACGGGTCAGGCGACATGCACTGACCTCTCCTGGGCTTTTCTGAATAAGGTACTCGTCATATACAGTACCAATCAAACGTTTGGACACAGCTACTCATTCAAAGGTTTAAATTTATTTGTAATATTTTTTACATTGTCGAACAATAGTGAAGACATCAAAATGATGAAATAACACATGGAATCATGTAGTAAACAAAAAATTGTAAAACTAATCTAAATATATTTGAGATTCTTCAAAATAGCCACCCTTTGCCTTCATGACAGCTTTGCACACCCTTGGCATTCTCTCAATCAGCTTCATGAGGAATGCTTTTCCAACAGTCTTGAAGGAGTTCCCACATATGCTGAGCACTTGGTGGCTGCTTTTCCTTCACTCTGAGGTCCAACTCATCCCAAACTAACTCATCCCAAACCATCTCAGTTGGGTTGAGGTCGGGTTATTGTGAAGGCCAGGTCATCTGATGCAGCACTCCATCACTCTCCATGGTCAAATAGCCTTTACACAGCCTGAAGGTGTGTTTTCGGTCATTGTCCTGTTGAAAAACAAATTATAGTCACATTAAGCGCAAACCAGATGGGATGGCGTATCACTGCAGAATGCTGTGGTAGCCATGCTGGTTGTGTGCCTTGAATTCTAAATAAATCACCCACAGTGTGACTAGCAAAGCACCCCCACACCATCACACCTCCTCCTCCATGCTTCACATTGGGAACCACAGATGCAGGGATTATCCGTTCACCTACCTTGCATCTGAGAAAGACACGCCAGTTGGAGCCGAAAATCTAAAATTTGGACTAATCAGATCAAAGAACAGATTTCCACCGGTCTAATGTCCATTGCGTGTGTTTCTTGGCCCAAGTGAGTCTCTTCTTCTTCTTTGTGTCTTTTAGTAGTGGTTTCTTTGCAGAAATTTGACCATGGCCTGATTCACGCAGTCTCCTCTGAACAGTTGATGTTGAGATGTGACTGTTACTTGAGCTCTATGAAGCATTTATTTGGGCTGCGATCTGAGGTACGGTTAATTCTAATGAACTTATCCTCTGCAGCAGAGGTAACTCTGGGTCTTCCTTTCCTGTGGCAGTCCTCATGAGAGCCAGTTTCATCATAGCGCTTGATGGTTTTTGCGACTGCACTTGAAGAAACTTTAAAAGTTCTTGAAATGTTCCGGATTGACTGACCTTCATGTAATGATGGACTGTCGTTTCTCTTTGCTTATTTGTGCTGTTCTTGTCATAATATGGACTTGGTCCTACCTTCTACCTTGTCACAACACAACTGATTGGCTCAAACGCATTAAGAAGAAAAATAAATTCCACAAATTAACTTAGAACAAGTTACATCTGTGACTACCTTATGAAGCTGGTTGAGAGAATGGCTGGTTGAGAGGATGCCAAGAGTGTGCAAAGCTGTCATCAAGACAAAGGGTGGTTACTTTGAAGAATCTCAAATATAAAATATATTTTGATTTGTTTAACACATTTTTGGTTACTACATGATTCCATATGTGTTATTTCATAGCTTTGATGTCTTCACTATTATTCTACAATGTAAAAAACCCTGCAATGAGTAGGTGTGTCCAAACTTTTGACTGGTACTATACATCTAACGAGACTCTAGCTGTTTGAAGCTGGTGTACAAAATTGAAAATCAAAGATGCAAAATCAAAACTTAATAAATGTAATCGAAATTGTAATCTACGTAATCCCCAAAAGTGATTATTTATCATGAGGCCAATAACGAATAATGCTGCATACTCCAAGAAAGGATAACTGCATACTCCAAGAAAGGATAACATCTCACCTTTCTGGTAAAATAGTTATAAATTGCTGAGGTGTAGTCACTTTTGAGGACACAAGCTCAGGTACACAGTACAAATGTGATACAAATATGAAATATTTTTATGCGATGTATTTCTTATTCAACAAAACTGGATGAAGAAGGCTTGTAATGACTTACATGCTTTCTAAAGATAGTCAAATCAAATGATTCAACAACTTTAAGATTGTCACCTTCCTCATAACTGTAAAATACATATTTGTATGTTCCGTGTTCTCCCTTGATCCAAATGTCTGCCGCCATCACTGAACGTCTCACAGAGCTCTAGCTTGGCTTCCTGAACTCGCTAGGAACTCACCTTCCATCCCATATCAAACACACAAAGTTTGTTTTTTGTTTAAATCTATTCATTATTTTAGATGAATGGCTATAAATCAATATTTGAATGTGCTACAGTGATGACCTCTCCCCTGCTGCCCTAAGATGTAAGGATTGCAGGCATGTGCTTTGTCAGTGGCTGTGTTGTAGGGCTCAGACAGTGGTTGATGGACAGTCAGAAGAGCGAATGAAATGGTAAGAGGGACATCCCAGCTTGAAAATGTTAGTTGGAACCGGTACCAGAACCACACAGGTTCCCTAAACAGGGAACTTTACATCTAAGAACGGGAAGCATAGAAAACATGCATATAGAATAGAACAGATCTAATGCTTCTTAGACTTGCTGTCCATGAGAATGGCAGTTCTATAACTCACATTTCTGTACATATTTCTCTATCAAACACTTCTTAGTGTCAGACAATGGGAGATATCTCTGTGGTGGATAACCAATAAACAAAATGGATCTCCAGGCAAGTTTTACACATTGCAGTTTTGATACTTCTCACATTCCACCTAACATCGCATTCCTAATTTAGCTTACAATATCCACTGAAGTTGACGGTTTGTCATCATTAGGTTCCACTTGCAATTTTAGCAAAGATGATGATTACAATCAGAAAACTAATTATGTCATCTAATTATACTGCTAAATTGCACCTCATTATGCTTATCCGGCTGACTCGCGGTACATGCGGTACACATGATTAAGTAGCACTTACACAGACACTTTAAGTGGTCAGCATTAATTCTCTCATAGCTCCGTCATCATAGGCGAGCCAAAATTATCTAACGTGATTACTACGCATAAAAGCAGGATGTTGCTAAACATTTTGCTAAAAATGCTGCCATGCTGAGATACCTTGTGCGTCACCTGTAATTAGTCCTAAGTGGAGACTCAGCACCCGGAGGGACAGGAGTAGAATATAAGAGCACTAAATTGCTGGAGGCCTTTTACAGCAATACTCTTTGTTGCTTGGAGCTACATTCGCCTGGATTCCACTGTAGGGAGTTGAATACAGTGTTATAGGGTAGAACATAGAGGTGGTAACTGGGAACACAAATTTCGTTCACCAATGCCTAAGAAAGTCCAACAAAATATATAATTGTGTGTTAGCATGTGATTGCTTGCATGCTGCCAAGTGGATTGCAGAGTTCCCATAAAGTGGGCACTTGATGAGAAAGAGACAGGGTCGTCTGGGTGATCTATTATCAGGGATGGGGAGTAACTGATTACATGTCATCAGTAATCTGATTCCAAAAAAGCAATAATATTATAATCAGATTGCAGATACTTTTGAAAAACAACTTCTTGGAATACTTTTAAATTCAGAAAGAATGTTTGCAAAAAATATATTGACACCATTCTGTTTCCTCAATGACATTCAGTTCAGCATTGAAAAAAGGCATAACTTTAAGTTTGTTAACCTGAGTCAGTCTGACCACAGCTCAGACTACTATGATGACATACCAAATGTGTTTGATGGATCCTTTTTTTCTTCTTCTAATGCTTCTTAAGGGGAAAGTAGCCGGAACGTAACTAAAAGTAATCAGATTACGTTACAGAGTTTGGGTAATCCAAAAGTTACATCACTGATTACAATTTTGGGCAGGTAACTGTAACCAATTACATTTAGAATGTAAACTACTCAACCCTGTCGATTATCTATGCATTACGTCTGTAGACTTTGATATAAAGATCTTGATGCAGTTGTGAAGTACCAATGGCTCATTGTTCATATACAGTCAGGTGCAAAATGATTGGGACCCTTGATAAAGAGCAAAAAATACTATAAAATAAATAATACAAATACTGAACTATATTGTATTCTAAAATAAATGAGACAATTATGATATTGTATAACCTATATAATTGCTCAGAAAAATGAGATTTAGTTAAACAAGTAATACAAAAAGTCTTAAGAAGATAGGGGACAAAATTAATCTCAACCCTGTTTTCAATACTCCAGCACCCTGCTCTTGTGAAGATAACGACACTGAGCCTTTTTCTACAATGCTTTATAAGATTGGAGAACACATTGGGATGGACCATTTCTCCATAAAGAATCGTTCCACATCCTTGATATCCTTCATCTGCACTTATGGACTGCCCTCTTCAATTCAAACCACAGGTTTTAAATGGGGTTCAAGTCTGGAGACAGCCATTGCAACATTTTGATTTTGATGTGTGCTTGGGATTATTGTTTTGCTGGTGGCTAAGTATCACTTGTGGCTAAGTGTCAACTTCCTTGCAGAGGCAACCAGATTTTTGGGCAAAAATTAACTGTTCATGATGCCGTTTACCTTAACACCTGTTACGGCTAGGGGTTCCACTAGCGGAACGTTTCGACAACATCCGGTGAAATTGCAGAGCGCAAAATTATTATTTTTTTATTAGAAATATTTGACATTCATACAATCACAAGTGCAATACACCAAATTAAAGCTCAACTTCTTGTTAATCCAGCCACCGTGTCAGATTTCAAAAAGGCTTTACGGCGAAAGCAAACCAAAGCGATTATCTGAGGACAGCACACCGGACGTGAAAATACCGCCCCCTAGCTCGAAGAGGTTTTAACAGGAGTCCCAGGACCAGTGCAAGCAAAATAACCCCATAACATCAAAGATCCACCACCATATTTTACAGTAAGTATGAAGTACTTTTCTGCATATTTTTTACTTTTTCGACATCAAATCCACCACTGGTGTGCGTTGTCAACGAGCTCTATTTTCATGTCATCTGACCATAGCACTGCCTCACGTTTGATAAATAGCATTCCCATTGGGCACAAACTGGTTGAATCAATGTTGTTTCAATGTAATTTGTTGAAATATTGCGACGTGGAATCTATGTGGAAAATGCATTTTCTGGGAGTTTTCCACTCATAAGTTGTCCACAAATGGAGCTACAAGTATTGCATGTGACTTGTTTCTCTCCATTTCCTACCAAGAGGCAATCTCATTTCTCTCTGCCAGATATGCTGGATGGTGCCTACTGCCTACTCAGTACATTATAGTTTACCACCTGGAGATTCGGGACCAGGAGGCACCTCCCTAGGAGGCACCCGTATCAGAGAGAGTCTCTGTCTAAGGATTCCTTCCCTGTGCTGTTGTCCTTTTCTCCAAGCTGGTTCTCCATGGATGGACGATTTTTCTCTACTGCTTTGTTTCTCAATGTTTCTCAACACTTTTCTTTTGCAAAAGACGGGTCAGCAATTGACCCGATTCATCCAAAGGAAGACGTGAACAGCTGGGTGAAAAGACGACAAGTTTTTATTGACAATGTAATTGGGTGAGATTCAATTATCTGACCACTACATTTACTGTACCACGGACCAATAGAGTGGCATGACACATAAATAATGGAGACACTCCACCGGAGGTCTTAAATCTGTGAAATTGTTTCTCCCTTAAAATGGTTCTGCAGTAATAAACCACACTGATTGTTATCTCAGTGTAATTGACATCTGCATTGCCTCAAATAACAATTCATTAACAGAGGTGGTTTCATCGTATAAACAAACACAGGGCGAGGACTTGACAAGCAGTGTCCGCTGAGAGAAGGGCTACATTCTGTCACAAACAACCTGGTGAGAGGAGGCAGCCTGTTTCCCCGCAAAAACATCACAAGCTCACATGGTGCTCTCCCAATGGAATCTGATGGACCACCTGCTCATCACAACGAGTCGAGCTCACAGATGTTGCCAGTGAGAGCCACCTCGTTAATGCTGAAACCAAACTGAAGCTGAAATGACGAGCACCAACAAAGGGAACGCTGAGACTTTGATGATGGCGTACTAACAGACCAAAACTTTAAGGAAACCTTCATAATGCAAGTTCACAAGCCCTCTCAAGTAACACAGAAATAGATCAGGAGGGGACTGAGGGGAATATACAAAGAAAATGGGAAAAAGTGGTTCAAGCTTACAATGAATGCAGCAAGAAAGCTGTAGCACACAGGAGAAGGCAACACAAGGAATGGACCACGACAGAAACGGAAAGTGATTGAGGAAAGAAGGGACCTTGTAGGAATACACTCTTAGAAAAAAAGGTGCTAAGTAGAACCGTACAGGGTTCTTCGGTTTGTCCCCATAGGGCAGGGCTGCCCAACCCGCTTGCTTGAGATCTACCGTCCTGTGGGTTCTCAGTCCAACCCTAATTTAACACACTGGATTCTACTAATTAGCTGCTCAACAAGACCTTAACTAGCTGAATTAGATATGCTAAATTAGGGTTGGACTGAAAACCTGCAGGACAGTAGATATCCAGGAAGAGGGTTGGGCAGCCCTGCCATAGGGGAACCCTTTTTTGTGCTGTGTAGAACCCTTTGCAGAGTGTTCTATCTAGAACCCTCTACGTAGGGTTCTTCAAAGAACCCCCTGTATATGGTTCTACCTAGAACCCTCTATGCAGGGTTCTACCAAAGATTGTTTAATCTCCTAAAGGTTCTTTCCAGAACTGCCTATGAAGAGTTCTACCGAGAACCCATATAACAATACAAATATCATAAGGCCTTTCTTTGAGGGTGTAGTTGTAGCCTAACATAGTGGTGTTAGGAATCTCCTGGTTTACAGGCCACATCAGGCCTGCAAGTCACATTATGCTGGCTGGCAAAGTGATGTGTAATTTCTAAAAGAATTCAGCCAGAGTTCGGATATCCAACAAGTGGAATTGTTAATCACCTGCAACCTGCATTCAAAATGACTGCCAGGATAGGGAAGATTGAATACTGAGACTACCTCAATCTTCTAAACTGGAATGACCATCTTAGTAACGGGTGCAATAAATCCGACAGATTGGATTAGTTTAGAAAACTGTATGTTATTTATATGTAACATAAAATGTATTAATCAATCAATGTAAATGCAACAACACAGATATTACAGTAAAACAAACTATTCAGAAAGTCTCACTGCAACAGAGCATGCTGGGATATATGATATATGGTTCTATGTAGAACACTTCTTGACTTCCGAAGAATCATCAAAGAATGTTTCTTCCAAAACAGTTCTTAAGATGTTAAAGGTTCTAGGTAGAACCCTTTGCCTTACAAAGAACCCTTGTCACGACTTCCTCCGAAGTTGGTCCCTCTCCTTGTTCGGGCGGCTTTCAGCGGTCGAAGTCTCCGACCTTCTAGTCATCACTGATCCACTTTTCATTTTCCATTGGTTTTGTCTGGTCTTCCATCACACCTGGTTCCAATTCCATCAATTACCTGTTGTGTATTTAACCCTCTGTACCCCCCCTTGTCTGTAATTGTTTTCTTGTAGTGCTTGTGCACGGTATTACCGGGTTTTGTTTGACCCATTTATTTGTATTGTTCTGTGGACGGTGGTTTATGGATATTAAACGACACCGTTGTAAATACGTTTTCGCACTCCTGTGCCTGACTTCTCTGCCGCCAGTACGCACCTCACTACAACCCTTGTCTTCCAAAAAGGTTATTCTGATCAACACGGTTCCTGATAGAACCCTATCCCTCTGCAAAGAACCCTATGGAACCCTTTTTCCTAAGAGTGTAGCTGTACATTGGACTTCAGAGGTAAGATGGGGAGGTCCAAGACAAGGACCTTGTCTTGTCGCAAGAACTGTGACAGAACAATCAAGCTTCATCAGCATAGCTTTCATTATAGGTGAGCCCAAATTATCTAATGTGATTACAAAGCATAAAAGCAGTATGTTGCTGAAAATGCTGCCTTGCTGAGATTCCTTGTGAGTAACTATTCCAAAGTGGAGACTCAGCACCCGCAAGGAAAGGAGTAGAATATAAGAGCAATAACTTGCTGGAGGCATCTTCTTCCTTGGAGCTACATTAGCCTGGAATACACTGTAGGTGTTTAATGCAGTGCTGTAGGGTAGAGTGTAGAGCACTGGGAGCACAAATTGCAGAGTTTGCCCTAAGTTATCTCGTTCACCAGACACTTCCTCTCAAAGCCTAAGAGTGGCCCAAATATATATAATTGTGTGTTAGCAAGTGATTGCTTGCATGCAGCCAAGTGAATTGCAGAATTCCCATAAAGTGGGCGCTTGTTGAGAAAGAGACATGGTGGTTGCTGTCCATGGTGCTGATTTGACAAGTGTGTGGTGCTGAACCGAGAGCAACACTCTTACTCACAGCTAGCCACCCGCGGCACCCCCGGTTTCTAGCGCCGTCTTCTACTCACAGGGTTTTTCAACCATGTTCACACTCAAAGCTACGGCGTCTCGCCACCTTGAAAGCATATGGTTTGACAAACCAAGTAACAATAAGAGATACACTTTGACTGCTTGATCAATAACCAAAACCTAATTCTCATTCTGGCAGTCGTTGGCAACCCCTCCTACCCTCTACACCCTCAGTTTGAGAGGGTTCCCTTTGACCGGAACTTCAGAATGCCCATGGCCAAGAAGAATGTTTTCAAACATTCATTCCTTCCTTGTGCTGTTGGACTACTAAATGGAAAGTAAATTGTATCAGCATATGTACTGATCTATCCAGTGCAGTTGGGACAGCGGTCAGTTGTGAGTGAATGTGCCAATGTCCTCTGTTTTTAATGTCTGCAACATGTTGGACTGACTGGTTTAAATGTGTATAATGTGAAAATGTATGTCTGTGATCCTTTAAATGGCAGGTGATGCCAAAGAAAAATGTCCACCCTCGATGCACAATAAAGTTTTATTCTATTGACAATCATGATAAAGTGTCGAGTTTTAAGTTTTTATTCCGTGTTGTATTTTGTAAGGTGGGTGCTGGTAATGAATTATGTGGATTTAATTAAGCAAGCATCCAGAGAGATTTAAACAATTTCCAGAACAGTGTCCTGCTGGAGAAGACTAATGGCGTTCAGTCAAAAGAAACTTGATTATAAATGACGTTCACCCACTTGTGCTGAGATGGATTCAATTAAAATAGCTTTTGTGTGAAAAATTAATAGACAATGTTATAGGAGTTCTGGTGAGGGATGGGTAAATCGCCATAGTTGGTCGCGTTTGTTTGGCATTTTAAAATTGTCATTTTCAAACACTATTACCACCGTTCCTCTCGCGCACAAAATAGACTAATCTTTCAGTGTACAGTTTACTTAGCACCTATACATTTTTAGAGCGAATACCTGGCAATGGCATGTAATGTACAAACAAATGCAATCAAGAAATACCTTCCCCTCCAAATGATATCCTTCGTGTAACATACGGATTAAATGTTTAAAATACATGTATTTTATGATAGTGAACAACCACTGTGATAGACTTATCTCCCCCTTTCTTGGGCTATGGTTCATTCCGAAGCCACTGTATCTCTTAGACGCTGCTTTCATAAACACTCACGGTAGGTCCACACGAGGAGTAACAAAGTGAACACATGGAAAAGCAAAAGACTGACCGAACTGTCCGTTCTGTGCCCATGTAGGACTCGTTTTTTTCTGAGATTTGGGGTAAGTTATATCTAATATAGCCTACTGGATGCGTCGTTGGGTATCTTTATTCTAACGAGATCGCGGGCGTTCAGTCAATCACAAGGTGTGACCATATCGCTCCACATCTAATATTGCAAGTTTATATGACCGAAAACAAACAGATATACTATTGTCAAAGGCAAATAGGGTTGGGCAGTTTGACTTTCTGTCGAATTAGTCAAGTTCTGTTTTATTGACCGCGACTGGGAGTGTAGCAAACGTCCGTTCAACAGTCCTGTGTTGACCATTTGCAATTATGTTGTAGGTTATGGTTTTTATCGATAGTAGCCTAGGCTTATGTGTATTATTGGTATAGGTATTCTGTATTTTATCCCAGATAATACATCAATAACTATTAGACTAAACTTCCCCCAAGACGTCTGATATAGTCTATTTTATTGATCTTTTGATTTGTAAATGAGGAAATCAATGTTCGGGAACAGGTAATATTACGGCTTTTGGGATTTGATGAGATTTCTTTGTTGTATGGGAATTATGTCATAATTACTATACAACAAAGAGATTTCGTCAAATCCCAAAAGCCGTAATTGTACCTGTTTCTAACATTGATCTCCTAATTTACAAATCAACAGATATTAGACTATACTCAGACGTCTCGGGGGGAAGTTTTGTCCATCACATAACGTGTCAGCAATGATCCTGCAATGTTTTTAAATAGAAAGGCCTTGGAGAATGAAGTTTGTTGTTGCATCACTGACAGTTTTATACAAAGATGATGTTTACCAGAATAGAAACCAGCTGCTGGTGTTAAGGACAACATGACACTAGCTTCCTTCCAAATGACACCCTATTCCCGACATAGTGCACTACATAGGGAATAGAATGCCATTTTGCACTACATAGGGAATAGAATGCCATTTGGAAGACGGCCATACTAATGGTGCTAATACAGTAGACGTGAAGAATGCAAATCCATAGACATGTTGTAGCTATTACCCTTATCCCCATGGGATGGAGAATGTGATGATGTTCCTTTGTGGCAGATGGAAATGCGTAATATCATTATAGCGTTGCCATAGCCACTTTGTTCTGTTAGGCACCAGTACAGGTTTATACAGCTTATTTCACTCTGGTGATGTAGTGTACTTCACCCCTGAAAGGCAAACTAGGTATAGAAGGGAGTAATATCATTATATAGAGAGCGTCGCCATAGCCACTTTGTTCTGTTAGGCACCAGTACAGGTTTATACTATGCACTTCCATTTTATACCACTTCACTCTGGTAGTTTAATGGACTTCACCATCACCCCTAAAAGGCAGTTCGCTGACTACTCAAACAGAATTTCTCTGCTGCTCAATGTTTGCTACATACTTCAGTCCGAGACCGCCATCGTTGAAGTTGTTTGTGATGTCGTCAAAATGAGGGGCGCTGTACAAAACAAAGTCATCGGCGATTGGATCATCTCTAACCAATCGGAGTATCAAAGCTAATGACGCATTTTTACAGCGCTGCATACCCACGCGTGTTCTGGCTCTGGCCCAACCCATCAGTATCTGGGACCAATCAGAACGGTTAGAATGTGTTTGTGTTCTAGAAATCGTTATGGCGGTATTCAGATCCAGACTCATTGTGGAGAAGAAACTAACGTCTGTGGGCTAGGCTTAGCGTTTGGCCCGAGCAAGAAGTCTGGGTAAACAGGCAAAAAGGGCAGTGAGTCTAGGCATTCTGTCTGTCTGAACAAAACAATTAACATGACGATTATGATGATGATGAAGGGGTATTTGAAATGGAAGCAATAACATATTGATTATTTCTTACAGCTCATGCACATCCTCTGTGGAGACAAAAGTTGTTATGTAAATTGTCATGTGACAAGCCAAATGATAGCCTATTTGAAAACATAAAGAATATACAATATTTTAAACTATTTGTGAATTTGTACACCTCCTCCCTATTCAGGAGTCTGTGTCATGGTTCTGTTCGGTATGGGGATGTGTAACAGTCAGTGAAAATCACACATGTATGTTATTAACATACATTTATAAAGGAATCAAGAAAATGGCGCTGGAGGAGATGGCCGCCGTTTTACAGTCTCCTAACCAATTGTGCTATTATGTGGGTTTTTTTGCGATATTTGTAAATTATTTTGTACATAATGTTTCTGCAACCGTATCTTACGGAAGAAAAGAGCTTCTGGATATCAGGACAGCGATCACTCACCTCGGATTAGACAAAGATTTCTTCAACAACAAGCAGGACTCACACGATATTCTCCAAACACCCCACAGGGCAGACATCCCAATTATTCACAAAAGGAAGCGACGCAGAGGAAGAAGAGCCGTATACCTCGTCCGGACCCGCAGAAGACAACTAGGAAAGCTGCCGTTACCGTCAATATTACTCGCCAACGTGCAGTCATTGGACAATAAACTAGACGACGTACGATCACGAATATCCTACCAACGGGACATAAAAATATATAATATCCTATGCTTCACGGAATCGTGGCTGAATGACTACATGGATATTCAGCTAGCGGGATACACACTGCACCGGCAGGATAGAACAGCAGGAGGTCGGTGCATATTAGTAAACAACAGCTGGTGCACAAAATCTAAGGAAGTCTCTAGATTTTGCTCGCCTGAAGTAGAGTATATTGTGATAAACTGCAGGCCACACTACTTGCCTAGAGAGTTCTCAGCTATACTTTTCGTGGCTGTTTATTTACCATCACAGACAGATGCTGGCACTAAGACCGCACTCAGTCAGCTGTATAACGAAATAAGCAAACAGGAAACCACTCACCCAGAGGCGGCGGTCCTAGTGGCCGGAGACTTTAATGCAGGGAAACTTAAATCAGTTCTACCAAATCTCTATCAACATGTTAAATGTGCAACCAGAGGGAAAAAAATTCTAGATCACCTGTACTCCACACACAGAGATGCGTACAAAGCTCTCCCTCGCCCTCCATTTGGTAAATCCGACCACAACTCTATCCTCCTGATTCCTGCTTACAAGCAAAAATTAAAGCAGGAAGCACCAGTGACTCGGTCTATAAAAAATGGTCAGATGAAGCAGATGCTAAACTACAGGACTGCTTTGCTATCACAGACTGGAACATGTTCCGGGATTCTTCCGATGACATTGAGGAATACACCACATCAGTCACTGACTTTATCAATAAGTGCATTGAGGATTTCGTCCCCACAGTGACTGTACATACATACCCCAACCAGAAGCCATGGATTACAGGCAACATTCACACTGAGCTAAAGGGTAGAGCTGCCTGTTTCAAGGTGTGGGACTCTAACCCGGAACCTTACAAGAAATCCCGCTATGCCCTGCGACGAACCATCAAACAGGCAAAGCGTCAATACAGGGCTAAGATTGAATCATACTACACCAGCTCCGACGCTTGTCGGATGTGGCGGGGCTTGCAAACTATTACAGACTACAAAGGGAAGCACAACCGCGAGCTACCCAGTGACACGAGCCTACCAGACGAGCTAAATCACTTCTATGCTCGCTTCGAGGCAAGCAACACTGAGGCATGCATGAGAGCATAAGCTGTTCTGGATGATTGTGTGATCACGCTCTCTGTAGCCGACGTGAGTAAGACCTTTAAACAGGTCAACATACACAAGGCTGCGGGGCCAGACGGATTACCAGGACGTGTGCTCCGGGCATGTGCTGACCAACCGGCAGTTGTCTTCACTGACATTTTCAACATGTCCCTGATTGAGTCTGTAATAGCAATATGCTTCAAGCAGACCACCATAGTCCCTGTGCCCAAGAACACGAAGGAAACCTGCCTAAATGACTACCGACCCGTAGCACTCACGTCCATAGCCATGAAGTGCTTTGAAAGGCTGGTAATGGCTCACATCAACACCCTTATCCCAGAAACCCTAGACGCACTCCAATTTGCATACCGCCCAAACAGATCCACAGATGATGCAATCTCTATTGCACTCCACACTGCCCTTTCCCACCTGGACAAAAGGAACACCTATGTGAGAATGCTGTTCATTGACTACAGCTCAGCGTTCAACACCATAGTACCCTCAAAGCTCATCACCAAGCTAAGGATCCTGGGACTAAACACCTCCCTCTGCAACTGGATCCTGGACTTCCTGACAGGCCGCCCCCAGGTGGTGAGGGTAGGTAGCAACACATCTGCCACAATGATCCTCAACACTGGAGCTCCCCAAGGGTGCGTGCTCAGTCCCCTCCTGTACTCCCTTTTCACCCACAACTGCATGGCCAGGCACGACTCCAACACCATCTTTAAGTTTGCTGACGACACAACAGTGGTAGGCCTGATCACCGACAACGACGAGACAGCCTATAGGGAGGAGGTCAGAGACCTGGCCGGGTGGTGCCAGAATAACAACCTGTCCCTCAACGTAACCAAGACAAAGGAGATGATTGTGGACTACAGGAAAAGGAGCACCGAGCACGTCCCCATTCTCATCGACGGGGCTGTAGTGGAGCAGGTTGATAGCTTCAAAGTCCTTGGTGTCCACATCAACAACAAACTAGAATGGTCCAAACACACCAATTCAGTCGTGAAGAGAACAGGACAAAGCCTATTCCCCCTCAGGAAACCAAAAAGATTTGGCATGGGTCCTGAGATCCTCAAAAGGTTCTACAGCTGCAACATCAAGAACATCCTGACCGGTTTCATCACTGCCTGGTACGGCAATTGCTCGGCCTCCGACCGCAAGGCACTTCAGAGGGTAGTGCGTACGGCCCAGTACATCACTGGGGCAAAGCTGCCTGCCATCCAGGACCTCTACACCAGGCGGTGTCAGAGGAAGGCCCTAAAAATGGTCAAAGACCCCAGCCACCGTAGTCATAGACTGTTCTCTCTACTACCGCATGGCAAGCGGTACCGGAGTGCCAAGTCTAGGACAAAAAGGCTTCTCAACTGTTTTTACCCCCAAGCCATAAGACTCCTGAACATCTAACCAAATGGTTACCCGGACTATTTGCATTGTGTGCCCCCCCCCCCCCAACCCCTCTTTTACGCTGCTGCTACTCTCTGTTTATCTCTGTCACTTTAACTATACATTCATGTACATACTACCTAAATGGCCTGACCAACCAGTGCTCCCGCACATTGGCTAACCGGTCTATCTGCGTTGTGTCCCACCACCCGCCAACCCCTCTTTTTACGCTTCTGCTACTCTCTGTTCATCATATATGCATAGTCACTTTAACGATACCTACATGTACATACTACCTCAATAAGCCTGACTAACAGGTGTGTAAAATGTATTTTTACTGTTGTTTTATTTCTTTACTTACCTACACACACACACACTCATACTTTTTTTTCGCACCATTGGTTAGAGCCTGTAAGTAAGCATTTCACTGTACACCTGTTGAATTCGGCGCACGTGACAAATAAACTTTGATTTGAATCAACCACTCTGAATTTTATGAAACTCCAAGCTCTACAGTACCATTCGAAAGTTTGGATGCACCTACTGATTCGAGGGTTTTTCTTTATATTCAATATTTTCTACATAGAATAACAGTGAAGACATCAAACCTCTGAAATAACACATATGGAATCATGTAGTTAACAAAAAAAACGGTTAAACGAATCAAAATATATTTTATACTTGAGATTCTTCAAAGTAGCCACCCTTTGCCTTCATGACAGCATTGCACACTCTTCGCATTCTCTCATCCAGCTTTACCTGGAATGCTTTTCTTGAAGGACTTCCCACATATGCTGAGCACTTGTTGGCTTCTTTTCCTTCACTCTGCGGTCCAACTCATCCCAAACCATCTCAATTGGGTTGAGGTCGGGTGATCGTGGAAGCTTGGTCATCTGATGCAGCACTCCATCACTCTCCGTCTTGGTCAAATATTCCTTTCAAATCAAATCAAATTTTATTTGTCACATACACATGGTTAGCAGATGTTCGTGCGAGTGTAGCGAAATGCTTGTGCTTCTAGTTCTGACAATGCAGTAATAACCAACAAGTAATCAAGCTAACAATTCCAAAACTACTACCTTATAGACACAAGTGTAAGGGGATAAAGAATATGTACATAAAGATATATGAATGAGTGATGGTACAGAGCGGCATAGGCAAGATACAGTAGATGGTATTGAGTGCAGTATATACATATGAGATGAGTATGTAAACAAAGTGGCATAGTTAAAGTGGCTAGTGATACATGTATTACATAAGGATGCAGTAGATGATATAGAGTACAGTATATACGTATACATATGAGATGAATAATGTATGTAAACATTATATTAGGTAGCATTGTTTAAAGTGGCTAGTGATATATTTTACATCATTTCCCATCAATTCCCATTATTAAAGTGGCTGGAGTTGAGTCAGTGTGTTGGCAGCAGCCACTCAATGTTAGTGGTGGCTGTTTAACAGTCTGATGGCCTTGAGATAGAAGCTGTTTTTCAGTCTCTCGGTCCCAGCTTTGATGCACCTGTACTGACCTCGCCTTCTGGATGATAGCGGGGTGAACAGGCAGTGGCTCGGGTGGTTGTTGTCCTTGATGATCTTTATGGCCTTCCTGTGACATCGGGTGGTGTAGGTGTCCTGGAGGGCAGGTAGTTTGCCCCCGGTGATGCGTTGTTCAGACTTCACTACCCTCTGGAGAGCCTTACGGTTGTGGGCGGAGCAGTTGCCGTACGTACCAGGCGGTGATACAGCCCGACAGGATGCTCTCGATTGTGCATCTGTAGAAGTTTGTGAGTGCTTTTGGTGACAAGCCAAATTTCTTCAGCCTCCTGAGGTTGAAGAGGCGCTGCTGCGCCTTCTTCACGATGCTGTCTGTGTGGGTGGACCAATTCAGTTTGTCTGTGATGTGTACGCCAAGGAACTTAAAACTTACTACCCTCTCCACTACTGTTCCATCGATGTGGATAGGGGGGTGTTCCCTCTGTTGTTTCCTGAAGTCCACAATCATCTCCTTAGTTTTGTTGACGTTGAGTGTGAGGTTATTTTCCTGACACCACACTCCGAGGGCCCTCACCTCCTCCCTGTAGGCCGTCTCGTCGTTGTTGGTAATCAAGCCTACCACTGTTGTGTCGTCCGCAAACTTGATGATTGAGTTGGAGGCGTGCGTGGCCACGCAGTCGTGGGTGAACAGGGAGTACAGGAGAGGGCTCAGAACTCACCCTTGTGGGGCCCCAGTGTTGAGGATCAGCGGGGTGGAGATGTTGTTGCCTACCCTCACCACCTGGGGGCGGCCCGTCAGGAAGTCCAGTACCCAGCTGCACAGGGCGGGGTCGAGACCCAGGGTCTCGAGCTTGATGACGAGCTTGGAGGGCACTATGGTGTTAAATGCCGAGCTGTAGTCGATGAACAGCATTCTCACATAGGTATTCCTCTTGTCCAGATGGGTTAGGGCAGTGTGCAGTGTGGTTGAGATTGCATCGTCTGTGGACCTATTTGGGCGGTAAGCAAATTGGAGTGGGTCTAGGGTGTCAGGTAGGGTGGAGGTGATATGGTCCTTGACTAGTCTCTCAAAGCACTTCATGATGACGGAAGTGAGTGCTCAGTTACCTTAGCTTTCTTGGGAACAGGAACAATGGTGGCCCTCTTGAAGCATGTGGGAACAACAGACTGGGTTAGGGATTGATTGAATATGTCCGTAAACACACCAGCCAGCTGGTCTGCGCATGCTCTGAGGGCCTGGCTGGGGATGCCGTCTGGGCCTGCAGCCTTGCGAGGGTTGACACGTTTAAATGTTTTCCTCACGTCGGCTGCAGTGAAGGAGAGTCCGCATGTTTTAGTTGCGGGCAGTGTCAGTGGCACTGTATTGTCCTCAAAGCGGGCAAAAAAGTTATTTAGTCTGCCTGGGAGCAAGACATCCTGGTCCGTGACGTGCTGGTTTTCTTTTTGTAATCCGTGATTGACTGTAGACCCTGCCACATCCCTCTTGTGTCTGAGCCGTTGAATTGAGATTCTACTTTGTCTCTATACTGACGCTTAGCTTGTTTGATTGCCTTGCGGAGGGAATAGTTACACTGTTTGTATTCGGTCATGTTTCCAGTCACCTTGCCCTGATTAAAAGCAGTGGTTCGCGCTTTCAGTTTCACGCGAATGCTGCCATCAATCCACGGTTTCTGGTTTGGGAATGTTTTAATCGTTGCTATGGGAACGACATTTTCAACGCACGTTCTAATGAACTCGCTCACCGAATCAGCGTATTCGTCAATGTTGTTGTCTGACGCAATACGGAACATATCCCAGTCCACGTGATGGAAGCAGTCTTGGAGTGTGGAATCAGATTGGTCGGCCCAGCGTTGAACAGACTTCAAAGCGGGAGCTTCTTGTTTTAGTTTCTGTCTGTAGGCAGGGATCAACAAAATGGAGTCGTGGTCAGCTTTTCCGAAAGGAGGGCGGGGCAGGGCCTTATATGCGTCGCGGAAGTTGAGCCATCGATGTGTCTGCTTGGGGGGGAATATATACGGCTGTGATTATAATCGAAGAGAATTCCCTTGGTAGATAATCAGGTGAACAGAAGGACTTGAGTTCCTGTATGTTGTTGTGGCCACACCACATCACGTTAACCATAAAGCATACGCCCCCGCCCCTCTTCTTACCAGAAAGATGTTTGTTTCTGTCGCCGCGATGCGTGGAGAAACCAGCTGGCTGCACCGTCTCCGATAGCGTCTCTCCAGTGAGCCATGTTTCCGTGAAGCAAAAACGTTACAGTCTCTGATGTCCCTCTGGAATGCTACCCTTGCTCGGAATTCATCAACCTTGTTGTCAAGAGACTGGTCATTGGCGAGGAGAATGCTAGGGAGTGGTGCACGATGTGCCCGTCTCCGGAGTCTGACCAGAAGACCGCTTCGTTTTCCCCTTTTTCGAAGTCGTTTTTTGGGGTCGCCGGCTGGGATCCATTCCGTTGTCCTGGGTGAAAGGCATAACACAGGATCCGCTTCGCGAAAGTCATATTCTTGGTCGTACTGATGGTGAGTTGACGCTGCTCTTATGTTCAGTAGTTCTTCTCGACGGTATGTAATGAAACCTAAGATGACCTGGGGTACCAATGTAAGAAATAACACGTAAAAAAAACAAAAAACTGCATAGTTTCCTAGGAACGCGAAGCGAGGCGGCCATCTCTATCGGCGCCGGAAGTACAATCACAGCCTGTGTGTTGGGTTATTGTCCTGTTGAAAAACAAATTATATTTTCACTAAGTGCAAACCAGATGGAATGGCACATTGCTGCAGAATGCTGTGGTAGCCATGCTAGTTAAGTGTGCCTTGAATTCTAAATAAATCACCCACAGTATCACCAGGAAAGCACCATCACAGTGAGAACTACACATGGAGAGATCATCCGTTCACCTACTCTGCGTCTCACAAAGACACGGCTGTTGGATCCAAAATTTGGACAGATTTCCACTGGTCTAATGTCCATTGCTCCTGTTTAATGGCCCAAGCAAGTCTCTTCATATTATTGGTGTCATTTAGTAGTGGTTTCTTTGCAGCAATTCGACCATGAAGGCCTGATTAACACAGTCTCCTCTGAACAGTTGATGTTGAGATGTATCTGTTAATTTAACTCTGTAAAGCATTTATTTGGGCTGCAATTTCTGAGGCTAGTAACTCTAATGAACTTATCTGGTAACTCTAACTAATCCTCTGCAGCAGAGGTAACTCTGGGTCTTCCTTTCCTGTGGCGGTCCACATGAGAGCCAGTTGCATCTTAGCACTTGATGGTTTTTGTGACTGTACTTGAAGAAACGTTCAAAGTTCTTGAAATGTTCCGCATTTACTGACCTTCATGTCTTAATGTAATGATGGACTGTTGTTTCAATGCTTATTTAAGCTGTTCTTGCCATAATATAGACTTCTACTTTTACCAAATAGGGCTATCTTCTATATACCACCACTACCTTGTCACAACACAACTGATTGGCTCAAACGCATTAAGATGGAAAGAATTTTTTTAACAAGGCACACCTGTTAATTGAAATGCATTCCAGGTGACTACCTCATGCTGGTTGATAGAATGCCAAGAGTGTGCAAAGCTGTCATCCAGGCAATCTAAAATATATTTTGATTGGTTTAACACTTTTTTGGTTACTACATGATTTCTGTCCTTTGGTCTGATGAGTCCAAATTTTAGATTTTTGGTTCCCAACCGCCGTGTCTTTGTGAGATGCAGAGTAGGTGAACGGATAATCTCGGCATGTGTGGTTCCCACTGTGAAGCATGCACGAAAAGGTGTGATGGTGTGGTGGTGCTTTGCTGGTGACACTGTCAGTGATTTATTTAGAATTCAAGGCACACTTAACCAGCATGGCTACCACAGCATTCTGCAGCGATATGCCATCCTGTCTGGTTTGCTCTTAATGGGACTATCATTTGTTTTTCAACAGGACAATGACCCAAAACACACCTCCAGGCTGTGTAAGGTCTATATGACCAAGGAGAGTGATTGAGTGCTGCATCAGATGACCTGTCCTCCACAATCACCCCCGACCTCAGCCCAATTGAGATGGTTTGGGATAAGTTGGACTACAGAGTGAGGGAAAAGCAGCCAACAAATGCTCAGCATATGTGGGAAATCCTTCAAGACTGTTGGAAAAGCATTCCTCATGAAGCTGGTTGAGAGAATGCTGAGAGTATGCAAAGCTGTCATCAAGGCAAAGAGTGGCTACTTTGAAGAATTTAAAATACAACACATATTTTGATTTGTTTAACCGTTTTTTGATGACTACATTATTATTTCATAGTTCTGATGTCTTCACTATTATTCTACAATGTAGAAAATAGTAAAAATAAAGAAAAACCCTGGAATGAGTAGGTGTGTGCAAACTTTTGACTGGTACTGTATATTAATAAAATATATAATTTAAGCAACGCTTTTAAAACAAACCCACAATCCTGATATTCAAGCAACATGCTCTACCCATTGAGCCAAACAGGACCAAGCTAAACAAAAGGAAATGTTCTCCCAGTCGCTCTACTTCTTTGATTGGGTCTGTGTATCATAGCTTTGATTGAAGTGTGTGTGTGTGTGTGTGTGTGTGTGTGTGTGTGTGTGTGTGTGTGTGTGTGTGTGTGTGTGTGTGTGTGTGTGTGTGTGTGTGTGTGTGTGTGTGTGTGTGTGTGTGTGTGTGTGTGTGTGTGTGTGTGTGTGTGTGTGTGAACTGTCAGGCCTCCCAGGCACCTGTTGTATGATCTCAGGAGACAAGACAAGACGCCCCGGGTTCCGTGGACTGTCATCCGTGATTAGCAGTCGACTCTTTGGATCCTTGCTTCTTTTGTGAAGGCCAAATGTTTGATTGCTATGTTCCTCTCAAATATGTGTGCGTCCAATTTCATGGCTCTCTCGGAGTACTTTCTAATGAGAGAGGGAAGAGAAGAAAAGAGGAGTGTGTGTGACCGCCTGCCGGGTAGGCCCTTGTCATGGTTGGACGGTTGATCTCTGTGATTAGAAGGCATGGCTGGAGAGTGTGATGGCAAGAGAGGGGATGTGTCCCAAATGGCACCCTATTCCCTATATAGTGCACTACTTTTGACCAGGGCCACCATAGGGTCCTGGTCAAAAGTAGTGCACTATATAGGGAATAGGCTGCCATTTGGGACGTAACAGAGCATATCTCAAACACAGATCAGCACTGCTTGACAGGGCCAGGCGGGGGGTGATTATTGATGAGCCCCGGGGTAATTAGATGCACAATGGGTAATCACATGCACATGAATTTGCGGGAGACACTCTCTCTCGTCTCTGGTGTTGTGAGAGCTGCAAGCAGCATCGGAACACCACAGCTGATTTGCACTGTCTCCAAAATTGCACCCTATTCCCTACATAGAACAGACAGGTTTTTTTTCATCGCAAACCCATTCTGAGAGACATATTGCATAGCCCCGAAATCTATGAACACTCATCCAGAAAGTCAATAGTTTCATAAATAACTTACGACTGACGGATTCCCAAAGCCATCATAGAGCATAATAGATTCTCAATGTCCTTAACTGACTTTTTATTTTTAGCAGTTTAACAATAGCCTCGAAAGTTGTAACAATACTTTGTGCTCTATTCAATCAGATCCGCTTTAGCCGAAATCCACAGAGGTTGTTTTGGCGGTGTCATGGGCGTGTGTTAGAAATCCCAGGCCGACTTCTGGTCACAGTCTGTCCCTGGCTTGGAACAGACTGGGACTAGAATACTGCACTACAATGGCACTGTACAATAAGTGAGCCCATTGACTATCAAAGCAAAGAGCTCTAACAAAGTCAAGGGGGCATAGTCATAATAGGACAGGTGAATCAGAGCTAATATAGTTTACAGTTACACAATGATAAAGGACTAGAAACAATTGGATTTGCTTGTTGGTGTGTGTGTGTGTGTGTGTGTGTGTGTGTGTGTGTGTGTGTGTGTGTGTGTGTGTGTGTGTGTGTGTGTGTGTGTGTGTGTGTGTGTGTGTGTGTGTGTGTGTGTGTGTGTGTGTGTGTGTGTGAATGAAAAAAATCCATATCACAGCAAGTCCTGAGACAAATTATGATATAGATAATGAGGTCATTACTACAGACTGGCTAGCCTTTGTGAAAAACAGTATATAGGCTATAGCATTTAGTACTCCCAAGGCGACTCTTGAATTATGCAACACTAAGAGTAAAATATAGTTCCCTGGATACCAGATAAATGTTAGTTTCCTATTTTAATTATGTTGAACAAAAATATAAACGCAACATGTAAAGTGTTGGTCCCATGTTTCATTAGCTGAAATGAAAGATCCCAGAAGCACAAAAAGCTTATTTCTCAAAAATATATATACACAAATTTGTTTACATCCCTGTTAGTGAGCATTTCTCCTTTGCCAATATAATCCATCGACCTGACAGGTGTAGCATATCAAGAAGCTGATTACAGAGGTGCACCTTGTGCTGGTGGCAATAAAAGGCCACTCGAAAATGTGCACTTTTGTCACACAACACAATGCCACAGATGTCTCAAGTTGAGGGAGCGTGCAATTGGCATGCTGACTGCAGGAATGTCCACCAAAGCTGTTGCTAGATAATTAAATGTTAATTTCTCTCCCATAAGCCACCTCAAATGTCATTTTAGAGAATTTGGCAGAACATCCAACCGGCCTCACAACAGCAGACCACGTGTAACCACTCCAGCCCAGGACCTCCACATCCGGCTTCTTCACCTGCAGGATCGACTGAGACCAGCCACCCGGACAGCTGATGAAACTGTGGGTTTGCACAACTGAATAATTTCTGTACAAACTGTCAGAAAGCACCTCAGGGAAGCTCATTTGCATGCTTTGTTATCCTCACCAGGGTCTGACCTAACTGCAATCCGGCATCGTAACCAACTTCGATGGCCACTGGCAATGCTGGAGAAGTGTGCTCTTCATGGGCGAGTGGTTTACTGATGTCTACGTTGTGAACAGAGTGCCCAATGGTGGCAGTGGGGTTATGGTATGGGCAGGCATAAGCTAATGACAACGAACACATGCATGTTATCGATGGCAATTTGAATGCACAGGGACACCATGACGAGATCCTGAGGCCCATTGTTGTGCCATTAATCTGCCGCCATCATCTCATTTGTCAGCATGATAATGCACAGCCCCATGACTCAAGGATCTATACACAATTCCTGAAAATATCCTAGTTCTTCCATGGCCTGCATACTCACTAGACATGTCAGCCATTGAGCATGTTTGTGATGCTCTGGATCGACGTGTAAGACCGTGTGTTCCAGTTCCCACCAATATCCAGAAACTTCGCACAGCCATTGAAGAGGAGTTGGACAACATTTCACAGGCCACAATCAACAGCCTGATCAACTCTATGTGAAAGAGACATGTCGCGCTGCATGAGACAATTGGTGGTCACACCAGATACTGAGTGTTTCTTTTTTTTATCCACTCCCCTAACCTTTTTTTTAAGGTATCTGTAACCAACGGATGCATATCGGTATTCCCAGTCATGTGAAATCCATAGATTAGGGCTTAATGAATTTACTTCAATTGACAAATTTTCTTAAAACGAAACCGTAACTCAGTAAAGTCTTTAAAATTGTTGCGTTTAGATTTTTGTTCAGTGTAGCTACAGAAACAACGACGTGTTGAAAATGTTTTACCCTTGAGTATACTTCCTGCATGTAACTTTAGCCCAGCTTGATTTTATTTCATTTGATTATGTAAATAGGCATATTTAACAGAAATGGGATTCCAACATATGGCCTTCACACTCCCATTCGTAACTATTGCCTTTGATTTCATAACATCCCTAGGAACCCTGTTTTGTCTAAATAATAACGTGGAAACAAAGTAACAAACGCTAAATTGTGTATTCCGTGCAAGTCTTTTTCATCTGTGATACAATTTCGGTGACAATGAATGCAAATCAAAAGGTGACGGACGGGGCTTTGGAGCTGAATATTAATGGTCTTCGTCAGAATCACAGATGTAGTCGACATCACAATCAAGTATGAAAGTTGTAGGCCGATTAATTGACAGTTGAAATGAGACTCTCAACCAGGTTTTAGTGTTTATGACGCATCATGAATACAGTAGTACTTTCACAGGGAACGTGAACAAAATCGTAATAAGGATCTGAATCAAATCATTCTCCTTCAATGCCCTTCCCAGTTTCCTTTGTTTTTCGCTTCACCCCTTTCATAGATATGGCTGTGACGTCTGTCATGTGTCAAGACTATCAAGTGTCATGTGTTCTGTTTGCATGAGTTAAAAGCTTCTTCTCTCTCTCTCTCTCTACACACTGCAGGATGCTTCAAATCAGAAGCTTCCCCTGTGACAGACCTGTCTGAGCTCCGCTGAACACTGCTGAACATGACCCAGCCCAATGTGAGCCTGGTGACTGCCAACCTCAGCGGGGCCTGGGCCAGGGCCGGAAGCGACGACCTAGGGTATGGAGCAGGGAACTTCTATCGTCCGTTCTCAGTGTTCAGCGTGCTAACTCTCACCCTGCTAGCCATGCTGGTGGTGGCCACCTTCGTGTGGAACCTCCTAGTTCTCCTCACCATCCTGAGGGTGCGTACCTTCCACCGCGTGCCCCACAACCTGGTGGCCTCTATGGCCATCTCGGACGTGATGGTGGCTGCCCTGGTCATGCCCCTGAGCCTGGTGCACGAGCTCAATGGGAGGCTGTGGAAGCTGGGCCGCGTGCTCTGCCAGGTGTGGATCTCCTTCGACGTGCTCTGCTGCACGGCCAGCATCTGGAACGTGACGGCCATCGCCCTGGACCGCTACTGGTCCATCACCAGACACTTGGAGTACACGCTCAAGACCCGCAAGAGGATCTCCAATGTGATGATTGCTCTTACCTGGCTGTTGTCCTCCGTCATCTCCCTGTCGCCGCTGTTCGGCTGGGGGGAGACCTACTCGGAGGAGGGCATGGAGTGCCAGGTGAGCCAGGAGCCCTCCTACACTATCTTCTCCACCTTCGGAGCGTTCTACCTGCCGCTGTGCGTGGTGCTCTTCGTCTACTGGAAGATCTACAAGGCTGCCAAGTTCCGTATCGGCTCGTGCAAAACCAACACCATCACGCCTATGGCTGAGGTGATTGAGGTACTTTTGTTGCTACAGTATAGTCTTACTCCACGTGTTAAACTGGTTGAAGTTGCATCAAAGTGATGTTATTCATACCAGTGTCTGGTTGTGACGATGTCTTCTTCAACCAGTTTTGCCTGCTGGGTGGTTGGATGTTTCATGTGGGATCCACATGATGAATTACCAGTAGACTAGCTTGACATTAATATTCAGTTGATTTTATTATATTATTATTACATTGACACACTCCTAAAGCTCCTCGGGCAATTTTGCCAGACTTAATCAATCAACCTTGACCAATGTTCAGATAATGGTTGCGCATTTGAACACGATCTAAAAAAATTCTCTGAATGTACCTCAATGATATCAGTGTCATTATAGCTCTATCATATCTGCTCGTGAGTGCATATCACATTATCATTGACTGATGATACTGTACTGTAGCTCTCAAATTGGTTGCTGGGCAATTAGTGGAAAACCATGTCATCTGTATAATATATTCTGAGTTGTTCTGATGGTGCTGTGATGCTGCTGCAGGGCTCTGGGATGTGAATTGTTCTTTAATGCTTATCAGTGTGTACTGTATCTCATACTCAACAGACCAATTCGCCTGGAGGCATACACAAGTGCATGTATGGACATAGGCCCCACACACGTGCACATCTGCACACAACTACACAAATCACAGTCAACATGCAAAAACAATCCCTTGATGTGAAGGATCTTTTTTTCAAGGATCTTTGGCTTTTTTCACACTATCTCTCTCTCACACACACACACACGCGCACATACAAATGCACACATGCATGCGCACACACACACACACACACACACACACACACACACACACACACACACACACACACACACACACACACACACACACACACAGAGGGAAGAAACAAAAAGACAGTAACAAGGGAGGGAGGCAGTTGGTATAACCCCTGTTAATCGCTATAGGCACAGTGGCCTGTAAACACCCAGCATGTTTAACAAGGCTAGGGACCACTGTGCCTTCCTCACCACAGCAGCTCCCTCTAATCAGCGGGGACTCTGACAGAGTCCAGAGACCCAGGCCTTGTCCTAAATGGCACACTATCCCTATATAGTGTACTACTTTTTGACCAGGGCCCAATGGGCTCCGGTCAAATGTAGTGAACTATATAGGGAATCGGGTGCAATTTGGAACGCAGACTCACTCAACAAGCCCAAACTAATTTATTAAATCATGCCATTTATTTACTCTGTTCAAAGGGAGCTGCCTCCATGCTGCCTTCACTCTCTCATGTTATATACAATAGGCAAACAGAAAACATAGGCCTTTGAGCTTGGCTGGTTTGTTTTGTTTTGAGACTAAGGGGAGAGAATTGGCTGGTACAAAACAGCATCAACTTATTAAGACTATAGACAGCTATTTCAGGCATCCACCGACTGATTTGGAGACACCTCATTCGTCAGTTTATTTATTTATTTTTTATTTATTTTACCTTTATTTAACCAGGTAGGCAAGTTGAGAACAAGTTCTCATTTACAATTGCGACCTGACCAAGATAAAGCAAAGCAGTTCGACAGATAAAACGACACAGAGTTACACATGGAGTAAAAACAAACATACAGTCAATAATGCAGTATAAACAAGTCTATATACAATGTGAGCAAATGAGGTGAGAAGGGAGGTAAAGGCAAAAAAGGCCATGATGGCAAAGTAAATACAATATAGCAAGTAAAATACTGGAATGGTAGTTTTGCAATGGAAGAATGTGCAAAGTAGAAATAAAAAATAATGGGGTGCAAAGGAGCAAAATAAATAAATAAATTAAAATTAAATACAGTTGGGAAAGAGGTAGTTGTTTGGGCTAAATTATAGGTGGGCTATGTACAGGTGCAGTAATCTGTGAGCTGCTCTGACAGTTGGTGCTTAAAGCTAGTGAGGGAGATAAGTGTTTCCAGTTTCAGAGATTTTTGTAGTTCGTTCCAGTCATTGGCAGCAGAGAACTGGAAGGAGAGGCGGCCAAAGAAAGATTTGGTTTTGGGGGTGACTAGAGAGATATACCTGCTGGAGCGTGTGCTACAGGTGGGAGATGCTATGGTGACCAGCGAGCTGACATAAGGGGGGACTTTACCTAGCAGGGTCTTGTAGATGACATGGAGCCAGTGGGTTTGGCGACGAGTATGAAGCGAGGGCCAGCCAACGAGAGCGTACAGGTCGCAATGGTGGGTAGTATATGGGGCTTTGGTGATAAAACGGATTGCACTGTGATAGACTGCATCCAATTTGTTGAGTAGGGTATTGGAGGCTATTTTGTAAATGACATCGCCAAAGTCGAGGATTGGTAGGATGGTCAGTTTTACAAGGGTATGTTTGGCAGCATGAGTGAAGGATGCTTTGTTGCGAAATAGGAAGCCAATTCTAGATTTAACTTTGGATTGGAGATGTTTGATATGGGTCTGGAAGGAGAGTTTACAGTCTAACCAGACACCTAAGTATTTGTAGTTGTCCACGTATTCTAAGTCAGAGCCGTCCAGAGTAGTGATGTTGGACAGGCGGGTAGGTGCAGGTAGCGATCGGTTGAAGAGCATGCATTTAGTTTTACTTGTATTTAAGAGCAATTGGAGGCCACGGAAGGAGAGTTGTATGGCATTGAAGCTTGCCTGGAGGGTTGTTAACACAGTGTCCAAAGAAGGGCCGGAAGTATACAGAATGGTGTCGTCTGCGTAGAGGTGGATCAGGGACTCACCAGCAGCAAGAGCGACCTCATTGATGTATACAGAGAAGAGAGTCGGTCCAAGAATTGAACCCTGTGGCACCCCCATAGAGACTGCCAGAGGTCCGGACAGCAGACCCTCCGATTTGACACACTGAACTCTATCAGAGAAGTAGTTGGTGAACCAGGCGAGGCAATCATTTGAGAAACCAAGGCTGTCGAGTCTGCCGATGAGGATATGGTGATTGACAGAGTCGAAAGCCTTGGCCAGATCAATGAATACGGCTGCACAGTAATGTTTCTTATCGATGGCGGTTAAGATATCGTTTAGGACCTTGAGCGTGGCTGAGGTGCACCCATGACCAGCTCTGAAACCGGATTGCATAGCAGAGAAGGTATGGTGAGATTCGAAATGGTCGGTAATCTGTTTGTTGACTTGGCTTTCGAAGACCTTAGAAAGGCACGGTAGGATAGATATAGGTCTGTAGCAGTTTGGGTCAAGAGTGTCCCCCCCTTTGAAGAGGGGGATGACCGCAGCTGCTTTCCAATCTTTGGGAATCTTTGGGAAGTTAAAAATAGACTTCTTATAGCTCGGTAGGTCTTTGGAATTTCATATATTCGTCCACAGAATATGGAAAATATTCTGTTGTAGGTTTTATTCAATTATACCACAACAATTATTTGCATAATACTGAGCAGTCGTAAAATAGAAAAACAAATTGGCGCCTAACGACTATTTATCCCCGTACACCCGCTGTAGACACCCCATCTACAACAACATAGCTCAGGCAGTAGGAATCTCTCTCATCCATTTATATGCAGATGATACAGTCTTATACTCAGCTGGCCCCTCCCCGGATGTTGTGTTAAACACTCCACAACAAAGCTTTCTTAGTGTCCAACAAGCTTTCTCTGCCCTTAACCTTGTTCTGAACACCTCCAAAACAAAGGTCATGTGGTTTGGTAAGAAGAATGCCCCTCCTCCCACCGGTGGGTTTACTACCTGTGATGGTTTAGAGCTTGGGGTAGTCACCTCGTACAAATACTTGGGAGTATGGCTAGAGTAAACGGTACACTGTCCTTCTCTCAGTACATATCAAAGCTGAAGGCTAAGGTTAAATCTAGACTTGGTTTCCTCTATCGAAATCGCTCCTCTTTCACCCCAGCTGCCAAACTAACCCTGATTCAGATGACCATCCTACCCATGCTAGATTACAGAGACGTAATGTATAGATCAGCAGGTAAGGGTGCTCTCGAGTGGCTAGACATTCTTTACTATTCGGCCCCATCAGTTTTGCCACCAATGCTCCTTATAGGACACATCACTGCACTCTATACTCCTCTGTAAACTGGTCATCTCTGTGTAACAGTCACAAGACCCACTGGTAGATGCTTATTTATAAAACCCTCTTAGGTCTCACTCCCCCCTATCTGAGATATCTACTGCAGCCCTCATCCTCTACATACAACACCCGTTCTGCCAGTCACATTCTGTAAAAGGTCCCCAAAGCACACATATCCCTGGGTCACTCCTCTTTTCAGTTTGCTGAAGCTAGTGACTGGAACGAGCTGCAACAAACACTCAGACTGGACCGTTTTATCTCCATCTTTTCATTCAAAGACTCAATCATGGACACTCTTACTGACAGTTGTGGCTGCTTTGCGTGATGTATTGTGTCTACCGTCTTGCCCTTTGTGCTGTTGTCTGTGCCCAATAATGTTTGTACCATGTTTTGTGCTGCTACCATGTTGTGCTGCTGCTATGTTGTGTTGCTACCATGTTGTTGTCATGTTGTGTTGCTACTAGAGGTCGACCGATTATGATTTTTCAACGCCGATACCGATACCGATTATTAGAGGACCAAAAAAGCCGGAACCAATTAATCGGACGATTTAAAAATAATTAAAAATATATAATAATGACAATTACAACAATACTGAATGAACACTTATTTTAACTTAATATAATACATCAATAAAATCAATTTAGCCTCAAGTAAATAATGAAACATGTTCAATTTGGTTTAAATAATGCAAAAACAATGTGTTGGAGAAGAAAGTAAAAGTGCTATATGTGCCTTGTAAGAAAGCAAACGTTTCAGTTCCTTGCTCAGAACATGAGAACATATGAAAGCTGGTGGTTCCTTTTAACATGAGTCTTCAATATTCCCGGGTAAGAAGTTTTAGGTTGTAGTTATTATAGGAATTATTAGGACTATTTCCCTCTATACCATTTGTATTTCATTAACCTTTGACTACTGGATGTTCTTATTGGCACTTTAGTATTGCCAGTCTAACAGTATAGCTTCCGTCCCTCTCCTCGCTCATCCCTGGGCTTGAACCAGCAACACAACGACAACAGCCACCATCGAAGCAGCGTTACCCATGCAGAGCAAGGGAAACAACCACAGGCTCAGAGCGAGTGACGTTTGAAACACTATTAGCGCACGCTAACTAGCTAGCCATTTCACTTCGGTTACACCAGCCTCATCTCGGGAGTTGATAGGCTTGAAGTCATAAACAGCGCAATGCTTGACGCACAAGGAAGGGCTGCTGGCAAAACGCACGAAAGTGCTGTTTGAATGAATGTTTGCGCTCCTGCTTCTGCCAACCACCGCTCAGTCAGATACTTAGATACTTGTATGCTTGTATGCTCAGTCAGATTCTTAGATACTTGTATGCTTGTATGCTCAGTCAGATACTTAGGTACTTGTATGCTTGTATGCTCAGTCAGATTATATGCAATGCAGGACATGCTAGATAATATCTAGTAATATCATCAACCATGTGTAGTTAACTAGTGATTATGATTGATTGTTTTTTATAAGATAAGTTTAATGCTAGCTAGCAACTTACCTTGGCTTACTGCATTCGCATAACAGGCAGTCTCCTTGTGGAGTGCAACGAGAGAGAGGCAGGTCGTTATTGCGTTGGACTAGTTAACTGTAAGGTTGCAAGATTGGATCCCCCGAGCTGACAAGGTGAAAATCTGTCGTTCTGCCCCTGAACGAGGCAGTTAACCCACCGTTCCTAGGCCGTCATTGAAAATAAGAATGTGTTCTTAACTGACTTGCCTCGTTAAATAAAGTTTTTTTTTTTATCGGCAAATCGGCGCCCAAAAATACCAATTTCCAATTGTTATGAAAACTTGAAATCGGCCCTAATTAATCGGCCATTCCGATTAATCGGTCGACCTCTAGTTGCTACCATGCTGTGTTGTCATGTGTTGCTGCCATACTATGTTGTTGTGTTAGGTCTCTCTTTATGTAGTGTTGTGGTGTTTCTGTTGTCGTGATGTGTGTTTTGTCCTATATCTTTTTAAATGTTTTATCCCCGTCCCGCAGGAGGCCTATTGCAGGAGGCCATCATTGTAAATAAGAATTTATTCTTAACTGACTTACCTAGTTAAATAAAGGTTAAGTAAAAAATAAATAGTTTTCATAGAAATGTATCTGACAGTCAAATATTACCCCCTTGGACTGTGGTCTTTCAGCTGAATTCATTTTGTCATTCCTTTTCTATGGAGAAAAGTTAGGCTGTTTTGCACGTTCCTTTTGCAATTCTAACATGTCCGTGTTATTAACCTGTTTCCAATGTTGTTTTAAATGTATTTAAGAACAAAAAAAGACAGCTTTTCAGGTGTTTGTGAATATTTGTGAATATTTGTGAATATTTACGCGGTACAATTCAAGTTGTGTTACAGTGACATTTGTTACAGTGTAATTATTGTATTTCCAATATGTTTTAACATGGACATTTCTGGTAGGCTAGTCTACCTCTGAGTGGATTGGAGGTAGGTCTGGTCTTACTTTCAACCCATCTCTAAATGCAATCCCTTAACCCCCTGGTGTGGCTCAGTGGAGTAGAACCACTGTGGTCTAATAGGAAATGACATTGATATTTATTCTACCGTTACTTGGTATGCAAAAGGGATCCGCTATGATTAATCCAGTTGAGCCTATGAAACAACATCAAACAACATTGCTATTGCTTATGTGTTGTGTAGGACTTAAGTTTGCATGTCTTAAACTCAACAGTAACTTAGTTATGTCACTTAGTTACTGATAGTTAGCTTCCTCTTTGTACAACAAAAAATTACACTTGACATTTTGCCAAGTGAACCTTAATCTATTGACTGGAGTCAAGCTTTCATATATCACAGTCCCAGATTGGCCATGCATGGGATCAAAATTATAGTTTTAACCATGTGCATCATTTATTTGGGGCTGTGATGTGTGGTATGACTGTGATGTGTGGTATGACAGTTAAACTAAGCGTGTGAGGCATTTATCATTTATATTCTTCAAGAGTCCATGGCTATATATCCTTCATTTAGAAGTACACAAATTGATGTGTCAACGCCAGATTGACCCTTTAAACTGCATTATTACACTGCCCTTCAATTTGGCATTGGCAACTTACCCCCAGCCACTGTGCTTTTAACCTCCTACCCTCTGCTGCAAATTGATTATTTTAATTGTTTGTTTTATTGTTTTAATTGACTAGGCCTACTTCCCAAATGGCACCCTATCCCCTATTTAGTGCACTACTTTTGACCAGGGCCCGTCGGGTGTCATTTGGGACGCAACCCCAGATGTGATCTGCTGGGAGGAAAGTGTAGGTTTATAAACAGCTCATGCAGAATGACCTGCAGGGGTCAGGTGTAGAGAGAAACACTACTCCATCAGGCTCAACATAACAGTGCAGCTGACTAGAGAGGAGAAATGGGAGGATAGATTGAAGCATGGCGTTTTCATTCCATTACTTCCATTCAACAGCACTCTCTGTATGAGTCACACGTGCAGGTTGATGGCTTGAGTTCTGGCAGGAGGTTGGAGTTTATGCAAACGTATCGTTTGGCTCAATGATTGATTCATTAGAGGCTATTTTGCTTGTTTTTGCTCGATTTGTTAATTTGCCTATTGGATTCAGCTAGCTGACTGGTTGTTCAATTAACTCATTCATGGCTGGTTCTTTTACTAATGTGAGTATCGATTGGTTGACTGATTTGACTAACTGACTAACTGACTAATTGACTGAGAACAAAATAAAGTGTGGATTATTAGTGTCTCGAAAACGGTAAAACTGAAAGCCTGCGACAACCACTGACTGATTGGTCTGTTCTTTAACTTATTTTAGTAATGTGAGTATCAATTGGTTGACTGATTTGACGGACTAACTGGTTGGCTGACTGATTTGATTGACAGGTGAAGGAAACGTCGCGGCAGCCCCAGATGGTGTTCACAGTGCGCCACGCCACTGTGACCTTCCAGACGGACGGCGACACGTGGCGCGAGCAGAAGGAGAAGAAGGCGGCGCTGATGGTGGGCATCCTGATTGGCGTCTTCGTCCTCTGCTGGATCCCCTTCTTCCTCACGGAGCTCATCATCCCGCTGTGCCACTGCGACATCCCGCCCATCTGGAAGAGCATCTTCCTGTGGCTGGGCTACTCCAACTCCTTCTTCAATCCGCTTATCTACACCGCCTTTAACAAGAACTACAACAACGCCCTTAGGAACCTGTTCTCCCGTCAACGCTGAGGCTGAGGGCTAAAGGGTGAGGGCTAAAAGAGAATGAGGGCTAAAGGACAAAACAGATCATGCCAAATAGCGGTTAAAATCAACGGGTGGCCGTTGAATTGTCTCTGACCACAGAAAATTGGCCATCATTTTCTGTTAATTTAAAACTAAGGCTGAGGCTGGGGATGAGGCAGAGGCGGAGAATGGGGCTGTCTTGAAAAAACACACCATCACATGATCAAATTGATGTCACAGGAATGGTGTTGAGGGGGGTAACTTTCCTTAGATACTCCATAGACTGAAAACAAAATAAATATGGTTCTCTCATAAACCATAGGACTCAACTACAAACCATGGCCAGCTAGCACATTTGGTTCCTTGGAAGTTGTGGGAACGTACATTTTTGTTTTCCCATTGGTTCTGGGAATGAAGCCATACGTTTCCTGACTGTTAAAACGGAATGTTTTTTTAAACGTTCTGAGAATGGAAGTGAAAATTTCACCTGTTCTGGGAACTTACATTTTTAGGTTGCAGAGAGGTTCTGAGAACATTTTTCTATTGTTCCCTGAATGTTAAATAACACTGCTAGTTTAACTCCAAGCACAGATAGAACATTATTTGCGCAGGCATTAATCATGCAAACACATTTCTTTCTTCTTGTGGCATGATGTCAGTGAGATTCAAACCTATGATCTTCTGCTCTCTATCCATGGAATTAGTCCACTCCACCACCAGGATGGAACTAGCTATTCATTTAAACAGACCCTATTTCAAAGGAAACAAGCTCTTATTAGGATCAGGTGTAGCCAATTAGTAGGTGCGGCCAACAAACCTGAACAGACTTAACAAG
This sequence comes from Oncorhynchus kisutch, assembly GCF_002021735.2. NCBI lineage: Eukaryota > Metazoa > Chordata > Actinopteri > Salmoniformes > Salmonidae > Oncorhynchus > Oncorhynchus kisutch. The sequence continues at coordinate 58,685,233 of NC_034184.2, read as the reverse complement.
ATTTTTGTTGATTGTGAGAACGGGAATGTATATGTTTTAAATAACATTGTTAGAACGTTCTGGGAATGTTACTAATGTTTTCTTGTGTTTTTTTTTATGGAAAGTTTTCTTAATGTTCTGAGAACATGACTTTAAGTAGAATCATGAGGAAACCTGTAGAAAACGTTATGCTGAAGTACTGACATGTCCACAGAAGAATATTGTTTCTTAAAGTTATCTGAATGTTCTGAGAACATGACTTTTAATAGAACCATGAGGAAACCTGTAGGAAGTGTTATGGGAAGGTTGTATGCAAAATAACTATAGGAGAACCACGCTCTCACCAAGCTCTAAGAAACATATGGTTCTCAGAACGTTATGTGCTAGCTGGGTATATAATCAACAAACCGTGGACTACATTGTAAAATATGTAGTAGATAACAAACTAGGAACCACATTACAATCCGTGGATTTGACAACCATCTATACACTCCGTAGATTTTTAACAACTATTGATTTTCTCTGTGAATAAAACCGATTGTGGTCCACAAACTGAAGTCATCAAGCATTATTGTGATCATCTTGTAACTGACATACACCATATTGAGAAAGTACAGTTTTAGATTGCTGTGTCCAAATAAGATAATACTGTATCAAAATGAAATAAACGGATCAAAATGAAACAGGGGTTGATCATAATCTTTACTCTCAATTGTTTGAGATCATAAAAGTCACAGGTGTCTTCATATTATAGAGAAATCTATTCGGATTGTTGATGAATTGTTCAAACACAAAGTTGGATATTGAGTGTGACAGGCATTGTACTCCTCTAGTGTCTACACAGATGAAATGGTTGAGCTAGTTTGAGTGTAGTCGGTTTTCGTGAGACATTGGGGATGGAGAGAGGAAAGCCAACATTCTTTCTCATGGACTGTCACATTTGAAGTGCCTCTCATGACTCCACACATTCCCCCATGATAGCTGATATTTACTTACCACATCTCCTCTCTGGCACTGCTCCTATCCCCAGCTGGAAATGCAAATAGCTAGAAATGCCCAGTGAGCCATCCCCACAACAACATATCCTTATGGTATGGGGGATGTGTTTGTATCAGCTGCATGGTGGAGAGCGAAAATTAGAGTGTGTCTGCATGTACTTGTGTCTGTGTGTGCATGAGTGTGCGCGTGTGTGTGTGAGAGAGAGAGGATTAGGGGGTTACCCACCATTGGCCCTTACCTCCGGCAACACTCCCTCACATCTCCACTTCAAAGGGGATACGGCACTTCCTCCTTGGGTAGAGTGGGACGGCGGATGGGAGAGGTGTTCGAATTGGGTTGTCTGACTCATCTACCTGGCCGCCCGTGTCCTCTACCGCTCAGGTGTTTCCTAACAGAACAGTAGGCTACTGAAGAGTGGGGATCCAGAGAGTGTCAACATAATATATTCAGTAAAGGAAAAGATAACGTGTTGATGCCGGGATCTTCCATTAACAAATAAAAGGGGTGGTTGGATCGAACCAAAAACATTTAAAAAAATTAAAAGGTCTACACTTGAATACGATTTGCAATTGATAATATTTTGGTTGATGAATTATAAGTGATAATAAACCGCACGCCTACATTTCAGCTTGCATCTTCCTCAATGTCTCACGCAACACATACCGAGGAAGGGTTTGCATGGCCTAGGGAGTTTGCCAGGTAAAGCTAGCTAGCTAGCTTACATCAGATGGCGTCATCTCTCCTTTGCCCACCCTCAGTCAAACCTCAAGCACTGAGTGAGCATTGGCAATCTCATATGTCTGTTATGTTATCTGGGAAGACAGATAGAGCAACATTTTTATATATATATATATATTCTTTACATTCAATGTTAATGTAAATCACCCCTTCAAGTTTCTTACTGTCACAAGGTTTTGATTGATATTTGTAATTGTTTGTTTGTAATTGTATGCGCAATTCAGCTTTTAGCTGCCATGTACAGTGCAAACAAAATAAAACTAAATGAAAAACTAAAAAGCAATGCTAAAATACCTGCCAGCCTGCCCTCTTTCCATAAATGTACTTGTCAAGATGCCCTCCCTCTCTGCAAATGCATGCCAATATCCTACCACTACATCTAGCTAAGTTATAACAACTAGCTCAAAAATATCAAAGTGTTTCCCCTACAGTGTGCCAGTTTGATTCCAGTAAGTTGTGTGTGCTTTAAAAATAAAAAAAGACTTGCCTTTCGTGAACTAAGATTGACTGCTACTTTAGTGAGGAAAAATGTACTTACTACGACTGAGATATGTGGTTGTCCCACCTAGCTATCTTAAGATGAATGCACTGTACGTCGCTCTGGATAAGAGCGTCTGCTAAATTATTCAAATGTAAATGTAAGGGGCAAGCCGATAATATAAGCACATGGTTTATTAGGACATGTTGCTACAGTGAATCAAAGAAAATTGACAATCATGTTCTGGCCTTGTTTCATTTTTATCTGAACACAATTATGTTCTCTGCCATTCTCTTTTTCACTATCTTTTCAATTATACATCTATTTATTCAAGGCCAAGACAATTCAGAGGAAACAGCATGATATTGAATGTATGTGTTTTGCAGAGGGAGTAACCTGAAATAACCTTTATTGTCCAGTGAACAGACTGTACAGTTTGGGGTTCTGAACAACTCTCTTTTGTATGTGTCTTCTCCTGTTCAAAGTCATGTTTCGGGATCACTGAGACACTGGATATTCTGTAATAAATGGAAATATATTGTGAGACATGATCCACAGTACAGTACTCCTTCTACACACAGGCTACATCCCAAATGGCACCCTATTCCTTATTTAGTGCACTACTTTTAGGGCGCTGGACAAAAGTGCACTGGACAAAAGTGCACTATATGTGCACCATATAGGGAATAGGGTGCCATTTGGAGTGCAACTACAGTCTCTAGGGCAGGGATGAGCAACTTTGATGGGGGTGGGGGCCACAAAAAAAAGTAATCTTGAGGGGCCGCAGTTGCTCGCGGGTCTGATTACCCACATCCATATACCTCCCTACATTGTGAGCAAAGCATCTTAGTGGCCTCCTTCTTGACAGTGGAGAGAAACATTTAACATTTTTTTGTTAATTTCGTGCAATTCTACAAATTTTTCCATGGGTTGTAGAGCAATTGTTGCAGTTTTAAAGCAAGTTTGCTGCAATTCTACACATGTTGCCATGGGGCCGAGAGAGGATTCTGCAAGTTTATAACTAATTTCATGCAATTCTACTAATTTTACCATGGGGCGGAGAGAAAAATTTGCTGTTTTACAGCTAATTTCCTGCAAAATGTTAGCTGACATGGGCTAATTGACTGACTATTAGTGACTGACAAAACAATAGTAAAACTGCTGATGCGCAAGCAAATTTCTAAATTGCACCTTGTGCCTTCTACTATTCTAACTCGCAACAGTAAGTTGAGACCCCGACCGGGAGGGTCTTCAAAAGGGGGGCCGCCAGTTACTCATCCCTTCTTAAAGGACTCTCACCTTTTTCAAAAGCACAACCCACCTCTGTCATCCAGTAGCGACTATTGGCTAATGACTAGCTACCTTCCCCCAATCACCTCCTATCCAGTTATCCTTTACATTTTCCCTCCGGTTTTGTTCGCCATTCTCTACAACTGCCATTATTAACAATACCCACCAGACCATGAATATTAATGCATGTGTACCACATTAGTATTCAGTTGATGCCACCTCCAATGTTTGTGAATAAGGATAAACTTAGCCTGGCTACCAGTCTCTTTAGCTGACATTCCACTCCATGTACTGTCATCGCCAATTTGTTTTTCAATGACACATAGTCCAAGGACTGGAATGTTAGTTACTGTAAACAGACTGGTGCCCAGGCTAGGATAAACCCTGGCCGTGTGACAATTGAAATAAAAGCCCAACGTGTGCAGCCTCATCAACCAAATTACTACCTCTTCGTCCAGGAAATTATAGAAAACCACATGGGAAAATAATATATGCATCGCCACAATCTAGAGGAAATTAGGGTTTTATTCATTTGGAGGTGGAGGAACCTTTTACTGTGAGGGAAAATGTTGTGTTATCTGTCATGTTTTCTGTCAGTCTGCATTTCAATTTCACATCTCAACAAGCTCAGATAAATCAAGACAAACACAGGGTATGTTCAGATGGCACCCTATTCCCTACCTTCCCTGCAGGCCCTGGTCAAAAGTAGTGCACTGTATAGGGAATAGGGTGCCATTTGGGAAACAGAGCAGAAAGGAACCTCAATAACAGGAATTGCTAGAAAGCTATTTTCAAGTCCTGCCATAAATTTTCAAGCCAATTTAAGTTCAAACTATAACTAGGCCACTCAGGAACATTCAATGTCTTCTTGGTAAGCAACTCGGGTATATATTTGGCCTTGTGTTATTGTCTTGCTGAAAGGTGAATTTGTCTCCCAGTGTCTGTTGGAAAGCAACAAAATGTGGAAAAAGACAAGGGGTGTGAATACTTTCTGAAGGCACTGTAGATCATTTCGTCATGGATGTGGCTGGTCAAGCTACTATACAGCCTCTCAACTCTGTCCACAGGCTAGACCATAGCGATAGAATCTCATCCAATACTCTGTGCAGATCAGTGATTCTGAATGGACCGCACGCAGGGCAATATGTTGCCGCTGTCTGGCTTGTTTCAAGAGCAGAGATAAACCGGCCCCGAACCAATCAGTGTACTGATTGCTTGAACTGGGTCATTAGGAAGCCATAGCATGAGACGTCTGACACCTGCCTACCCACATGCTGTGGTGTGAAGAGGACTCTGTCTGCGTCCCAAATGGCACCCTAAATCCTATATAGATCAGGGTTTCTGATATGACCGTCTGTAGTCACGGATATCTGTCTGTAATCCTTCTGATGTGAGTGCACGTGCACATCTTGAACAGATTTGTTTCTTCGATAAATCCCCTGCTCTCTCCTTCTTTCTCTGTCTATCAAACTTCCATTGTTATGACCCTTAAAGCATGAACCATCTTTCATTTTAACTGACAACTAATAGATGTACTTTATGTAGTGGAATCTGGCCTGTCTATGTTTTTAAAAAATGTACTAATCATTGGATGCATGAGCAGGCTTGATACCATTAAAGTGTCAATACTTTTTTTTGTTCTACAGCCAAGGACACCCAGATAATTCGAACATTTTCTGGTTATCCTGAGATTTAGTGTTTGGTGTCATTGGAGCGATACTGTAGATGAGGTTGACTATGGTACTTGTGCTAGAAAGAATCGACTGTCTTATTTCTTTTTCATCTGTCTGGTATACGGAAAAGTAGGGGGTATACTGGCAAAGGCTCTATCTCTTACTGTTAAGTGGCAAACAGTAGTGCATTAGCATTGGAATATATAGCATAATTGATATGAAATTGGAGATGTTTAAAGGTGCTACATTGTAATTTCAGAAAATGTCCATAATATAGCTGCAGGAATAGTGGAATGATAGTGTTTCACAGTATTACTTACACGCCAGTATTGTGATTGGCTGTGATATTCGTCTATTGATTTCTCCCGCCGGAGGGGCAAATGGGAAAGCTGTTTTGACTTTGTGGTTGTGTTATCTAGTGGAAATCAGGTCAAGTGCAGAAATCACCCTTTCATTTCCTGCTTGCTAAAATTCTACACTGTTCCCTCAATTTTAGTTCATGTGAGAGAACAGGCACTGAATAGTGTAGGGAAGCATTGTACCAACTAAATCGCAGTGAAATATATTTTCAATAACAAAAAATCTAGTTTTTTCAGCTGTTTGAAGCTGGTGGACCAAAACAAAAAGTTAAAGGCTCAAGCACCAGTGTCCTCCATGTTACGGGAAATGGGAGGCAGGGGGAGGGGGGAGATTTGTTTTGAATATAGCCTAGTGCTGTTGCAATTCACCTAGTTTCCACAGAAATTCTAGATGTATCATCTTTAAATGTCATTGATATAAAGCAACATTTTTCAAAGGCAATGATAGTTCAAAGGCAATTTCAGATGAAAGGCAATATGTTAGGTGCCGTCGCCAGCTAGCCCTGATTATACTATAAAACCCATGTGGGGATCAGTGGCGGTCGGTGCCGTTTAAGATGAGGGAGGACAATATTTGTTTTCATTAGCATGGCCTCATTTCTACAGTATATTGGATGACTGCCATTCATATTCCATTCACCCAGTTCAATGGAACATTGGTAGGTTTAGGCTACTACATGAAACTCTAATTTTCCTTGTACCCATCATGAGGTTGCTAGAACTTAGCCTATGAATGAAAGTTTACAACGTCGGTGCACACAGGTGACAGACAGTTACACATGGACAGACAGTGACACATTTAATACCGCCATGCACACTCTTGTCTGCATCTAACTGATCGAGGGTGTAATGATTAGGACAAATTCAGGTATGTCTATCCCTGTTTCGTTCCATTTGATTTCCATTTAAGAAACGTTTTTCAACAGAATCGGCGGAATGAATACACCCCTGATCACACGCAAACAGTTCACTTTCATAGCAGCCACATACAAACAGCTTGTTGTATTCCTTAATGTGTTAGTAAACGAGCTACAATCAGCAGTTTAGCAGTTACACCGGTGGGCCCTAGTGGCAATAAATTAGCAAAACCAAAAGCTTACCTTGACTTGTGGTGTCAACTACTCACCACATTTCATGCACTGCAGTACTAGCTAGCTGTAGCTTATGCTTTCAGTACTAGATTCATTCTCTGATACTTTGATTGGGTGGACATGTCAGTTCATGCTGCAAGAGCTCTGAAAGGCTGGAGGACGTCCTCCGGAAGTTGTCATCATTTCTGTGTAAGTCTTTGGAAGGGGTGAGAACCGTGAGCCTCCTAGGTTTTGTATTGAAGTCAATGTACCCAGAGGAGGACAGAAGCTAGTTCTCCTCCATCTACACCATGGTGCTGCCCTACAGAGTGCTGTTGAGACTAATGTAGAACTTCATTGCAAAACAGTGTGTTTTAATCATTTATTTGGTGACGTGAATATATTTAGTATAGTTTTATCTAAAAATTAGAACTTTTTCAATGTTTCACTTTTTTTTTTTTTATGAAATTCACTAAGAAGGGTGGTCCTCCCCTTCCTCCTCTGAGGAGCCTCCGCTGGAGGGGATATGAAATGTATTCATATCAACTGAGTGCTGCTAGTATTTAATTTGAAATGAGAATGTGTAGTATGTGTGACAATATTATTCATTTTAGAAGGGCAAAGTGGCATCGTGGTAACGTCTCAGTAGGGGCTAGCATGCTTTGCATCTTCCTTTTTTCTCTTCCTCACTATTTCCCTCGTTCTCTTCTTTTATTTCAATTCCACACCAAATGTCCAACATTTCAATAAATTTTTTGATAAAGTAGGCCTCTTTGATGTATGGTGTTTTATCGCCGAATACATAATGGTCTGTCGCAGTGAACGCTTTTAGTCTAAATTCCCCTGAAGATCTGAGAGCATTAGAATATGAATGGGATCCATTGAATATTGTTAAATCATGTGTTGATTGCATTGCCCGTGGATAGTGAAACGCTGAAATGAATGAGGCTAGAGAGACACAAGTGGTCCTGAAGATAAATAATTCTGTCACAGATGTGACTGGTCAAGCTACTATACAGCCTCTCCACTCTGTCCACAGGCTAGGCCATAGAGATATAATCTCATCCTAGTTATTTGGGCTAAACATATCCCACAGAGGCAATGTTCAAGCTACAGTACCTCCAAAATTGGCAGACATGAAGCAGAAAAAAGAAACTGTTGAGAAATGTAATCTCTCACCTAATTCATAAACAGAGCAAGCTTTTGCTGTTTCATATTCATATTCATATCCAGCCAATTATTTGTTGTTGTTGGGGATTAAAGACCATCTGTGGTACGGAAATTAAATAGGGAATCATGCTTGTACCTAGAGGTGGGCAACATACAGATACAGCCCACGAGCCCATTCAATATCGCCCGTGGGCAGTTTGAGAAAAACAATGTATATAAAATATATTATTTGGGGGTTATTATTTTGGTAAATTATTATTTTGGGTTCGCAAAACACTTCAGGCCACTTCTGATAGTTTAAAACTAGATATAAAGTATCTAGAAATTATAATGGACCTATACTTTTTCAAAGTAACTGATCTATTTCTTACCCACAAATGGCTTTTTACTAACAAATCTGTGTGGCCCTCCGCTGAATTTTTTTATCCCGATGTGGCCCTCGAGCCAAAATTATTCCCCTCCACTGACCTAGGCGCTACTTGTTTCATTTCCAGCAGGTCTGGACACAAACACGGTCCACAAGTCCAGTATCGTTATAGAAGTGCTATTGTACTCAGAAATGTATACTGATACCTCAATAAATGAAAGATTAAGTATGAGTGAGTGTTGTGAGTGCAATTGTTGTGAGTGTTAGAATACAGTGGTTCAGTGAAGCGTTGTTCAGCTATGTCTTCACAGTGAGTGACAGTGTGATTATGGATCTCCAGTGGATTTCTACACAGCTCTATTTCTTTAGAATTAATATTTCTTTAGAATGAATGATGATGACTGAAAGCCATGCAGGTCTCCCTGCAAGATGACTTATTATATTAACGCTGCGTTTTCTCCTGCTGCTGGCATGGGGAAGGAAAAATACATTTTGAGAGATAATTGGATCACGAGCTGTCAGATTAGAAAGCGGTTGCGGAGGAAGGGAGGGAGACCACGTGACCTTAGAGACTAATGGAAATTTGATAATTCAGAAGGCTTGGCATCTATATTACTGCACAGACGGTTTTAGTGGCTTTACTACAGGAGTGGAGGTGCAGGTATGGCATGCCCACGCCTCCCCAAGCATGGGGGGGACAAAGTAATTTGCATACAGTATACCCAGCTAGCACATTTGGTTCCCTGGAAGTTGTGGGAACGTATGTTTTTGACAGGTAAAACAAAACGTTTTTTTAAACGTTCTGAGAACATAAGTGAACATTTTGCCTGTTCTGGGAACGTTTATGTTTAGGTTAAAGGGAGGTTCTAATAACTTTTTTTAAACACATACATTCATTAGTTTCAAATCAACAATTAGGACAATCAACAATTACCTAAATATTTTTTCCCCCACACATACACCCCCCCCCCCCCAACCCAAAGAAACAAAAACATAACAACCAAACATTCACAGACAAATCCTCACATTTCTAATAATACAAATACATAAAACATATAATATGTAGTTGCAAATAATGCAGATTACGCTTTGACTATAGCCAATATAGCCAATATTCACCCAAAACAATAGGGAATATACAGATTTACAATTCCAATGCTTCTACAATATCACCGGTTTGCAGAAACTCACAAAACAGATCCCAAATATCATGAAACACTGGGGCTTTCTTTTTCACTATATAAGTACATTTTTCAAGAGCCAGGCTTGACGTTAACTATTGACCAATGACCAAGTGAGGGGGAGCTGACATACTTCCAATGGAGAGCAATTAAATGTCTAGCTTGTAATAGACAGAGGTCAAACATTTTCTTCTCTCTCCTATGTAAAGAGATATTCCCTGGGTAAAGATTTAAGGATGCAAAGTTTAGGTATTAATGATACTGGAGTAGAGGTAATCTTAGAGATATAGTGCAGTACTGAGCTCCAAAATGTTTGTATCACAGCACATTCCCACAGGCAATGATACAAGGTGCCTAAATGCGTGTTACATTTAACACATAGGTCTGGGATATTAGGGTCAAATTTGTGGAGCTTAACAAGGGTGATATACTATGTATTTGAAACTGCCAATTTTGCAGGTTTTCCTACTTACAAAGCATGTAGAGGTCTGTCATTTTTTTCATAGGTACACTTCAACTGTGAGAGACGGAATCTAAAACAAAAATCTAGAAAATCACACTGTATGATTTTTAAGTAATTCATTTGCATTTTATTGCATGACATAAGTATTTGATCACCTACCAACCAGTAAGAATTCCGGCTCTCACAGACCTGTTAGTTTTTCTTTAAGAAGCCTCCTGTTCTCCACTCATTACCTGTATTAACTGCACCTGTTTGAACTCGTTACCTGTATAAAAGACACCTGTCCACACACTCAATTTAACAGACTCCAACCTCTCCACAATGGCCAAGACCAGAGAGCTGTGTAAGGACATCAGGGTTAAAATTGTAGACCTGCACAAGGCTGGGATGGGCTACAGGACAATAGGCAAGCAGCTTGGTGAGAAGGCAACAACTGTTGGCGCAATTATTAGAAAATGGAAGAAGTTCAAGATGACGGTCAATCACCCTCGGTCTGGGGCTCCATGCAAGATCTCACCTCGTGGGGCATCAATGATCATGAGGAAGGTGACGGATCAGCCCAGAACTACACGGCAGGACCTGGTCAATGACCTGAAGAAAGCTGGGACCACATTCTCAAAGAAAACCATTAGTAACGCACTATGCCGTCATGGATTAAAATCCTGCAATGCACGCAAGGTCCCCCTGCTCAAGCCAGCGCATGTCCAGGCCCGTCTGAAGTTTGCCAATGACCATCTGGATGATCCAGAGGAGGAATGGGAGAAGGTCATGTGGTCTGATGAGAAAAAAATTGAGCTTTTTGGTCTAAACTCCACTCGCCGTGTTTGGAGGAATGAAGAAGGATGAGTACAACCCCAAGAACACCATCCCAACCGTGAAGCATGTCCCCTTTGCTTTTCTGCAAAGGGGACAGGATGACTGCACCGTATTGAGGGGAGGATGAATGGGGCCATGTATCGCAAGACCTTGGCCAACAACCTCCTTCCCTCAGTAAGAGCATTGAAGATGGGTCGTGGCTGGGTCTTCCAGCATGACAACGACCCGAAACACACAGCAGCAAAAGCAGAGAGGCGGCATTATGAGGAACTAGCACGGCAGAGCGGATGGCAGCCCGAGAGTCAGCCCCAAAAATTTCTTGGGAGGGGGCTCACAGGGAGTATGGCTATGCCAGGTAGGAGACCTGTGCAAACTCCCTGTGGTTACCGGGGGGCAAGAGAGACCGGGCAGGCACCGTGTTATGCGGTGGAGCGCACGGTGTCCCCAGTGCGGGTGCACAGCCCGGTGCGGTACATTCCAGCTCCGCGTATCGGCCGGGCTAGAGTGGGCATCGAGCCAAGTGCCATGAAGCCGGCTCTACGCATCTGGTCTCCAGTGCGTCTCCTTGGGCCGGCTTACATGGCACCAACCTTGCGCACGGTGTCCCCGGTTCGCCTGCATAGCCCAGTGCGGGCTATTCCACCTCGCCGCACTGGCAGGGCGACCGGGACCATTCAACCGGGTAAGGTTGGGCAGGCTCGGTGCTCAAGAGCTCCAGTGCGCCTGCACGGCCCGGTCTATCCGTCACCACCTCCACGCACCAACCCTCCGGTGGCAGCCCCCCGCACCAGGCTGTCTCTCCGGCCCATCCTTACAGGGGCTCCCTCCTCTCCAGCGCTGCCGGAGTCTCCCGCCTTTCCGGCGCCGCTGCTGGATTTTCCCGCCTGTCCGGCGCCGCTGCCGGATTCTCCCGCCTGTCCGGCGCCGCTGCCGGAGCGTCCCGCCTGTCCGGCGCCGCTGCCGCTGCCGGAGCCGGAGCCTCCCGCCTGTCCGGCGCCGCTGCCGGATCCTCCCGCCTGTCCGGCGCCGCTGCCGGATTCTCCCGCCTGTCCGGCGCCGCTGCCGGAGTCTCCCGCCTGTCCGGCGCCGCTGCCGGTGTCTCCCGCCTGTCCGGCGCCGCTGCCGGAGTCTCCCGCCTGTCCGGCGCCGCTGCCGGAGTCTCCCGCCTGTCCGGCGCCGCTGCCGGAGTCTCCCGCCTGTCCGGCGCCGCTGCCGGAGTCTCCCGCCTGTCCGGCGCCGCTGCCGGAGTCTCCCGCCTGTCCGGCGCCGCTGCCGGAGTCTGAGGCGCCAGAGCTTCTGCCCCTCTGTCTAGAGCTTCTGCCCCTCTGTCCAGAGCTTCCGCCCCTCTGTCCAGAGCTTCCGCCCCTCTGTCCCGAGCTGCCCCTCTGTCCATGGTGAGAAAGCCACGGAGGCGGACAATAAGGCGGACTAAGACAATGGTGAAGTGGGGTCCGCGTCCTGCGCCAGAGCCGCCACCGCGGACAGACGCCCACCCAGACCCTCCCGTATAGGTCAAGGTTTTGCGGCCGGAGTCCGCACCTTTGGGGGGGGGGGGGGGTACTGTCACGTTCTGACCTTTATTTCCTGTGTTCTGTATTTAGTTAGTATGGTCAGGGCGTGAGTTGGGTGGGCAGTCTATGTTTGTTTTTCTATAATTTGGGTATTTCTATGTTTCGGCCTAGTATGGTTCTCAATCAGAGGCAGGTGTCATTAGTTGTCTCTGATTGAGAATCATACTTAGGTAGCCTGGGTGTCACTGTGTGTTTGTGGGTGATTGTTCCTGTCTTTGTGTTTGCACCAGATGGGACTGTTTTAGGTTTTCTCACATTTGTTGTTTTTGTTAGTTATCTCATGTGTAGTTTCTTTATCAATTAAAGAATATGAATAACCACCACGCTGCGCTTTGGTCCACCTCTCCTTCAGATGAAGAGAACCATTACATTATGTCATGAATTAAAATGCAAATTAATTACTTAAAAATCATACATTGTGATTTTCTGGATTTTTGTATTAGATTCCGTCTCTCACAGTTGAAGTGTACCTATGATGAAAAATTACAGATATGCTTTGCAAATATGAAAACCTGCAAAATCAGCAATGTATCAAATACTTGTCCTCCCCACTGTATGTTCTCATTATCCAATTGTATTGCAACAATCTCAGGTGGGAGTTTATTGTCTGTATCTGAGCTCTAGAGCATATCTGCCAAATGATCTAAAACAACGAGGAGGCGGCTTATGGCAGAGAAATGAACATTACATTCTCTGGCATAAGCTCTGGTAGACATTCCTGCATGCCAATTGCACGCTCCCTCAAAACTTGAGACATCTGTGGCATTGTCTTGTGTGACAAAACTGCACATTTTAGAGTGGCCTTCTATTGTCTCCAGCACAAGGTGGACGGACACGCGCATTTATAGGGCCAGAGGGGATGGCTGCCGTATTATGGGTTCCTAACCAACTGTGCTATTTTGTGTGTTTTTTTCACATTATTTGTAACCTATTTTGTACATAATTTTGCTGCTACCGTCTCTTATGACCGAAAAGAGCTTCTGGATATCAGAACAGCGATTACTCACCTCGAACTGGACAAAGATTTGGACTCATTAATGAGTCCGACGCGAAGGGTATACTGCTTCTCCGAGCCAGGCCCAAATCCCTGTTGTTTGCGTGAAGAAAATATGTAAATACAGGGGGCGGAGATCGGGGTGCCTTGTGAGAATTCATTGGCGAGTGGGTAACCCGCCTCTACCATCCGTCCTATTGGCCAACATGCAATCACTGGAGAATAAACTGGATGATCTCTGTTCGAGACTATCCTACCAACGGGACATTCAAAACTGTAATATCTTATATTTCATTGAGTTGTGGCTGAACGACGACACGGATAATATATAGTTGGCCGGGTTTTCTGTGCATCAACAGAGTAAGGACCGATGCTGGAGATGAGAAGTAGGTACAGGGAGTTGACATTTAATATGGAATAGACAGGTAACAAAACAGGAACAGTGTCAGCACACGGGTAAACAAGGACATACCACAATTAATGCTGCAGCAGGGAATAGAGAGGGGAACCAGACAGATATAGGGGAGGTGATGACAGAGGTGATTGAGTCCAGGTGAGTCCAATAATTGCTGATGCGCGTAACGGGAAAAGGCAGGTGTCCGTACTGATGGTGGCAGGAATGCGTAATGTCGGGGAGCCTGGTGCCTTCGTCCGCCAGGGAGGGAGAGTGGGAGAAGGCGTGACAGACAGGACCGAGCAGCTATGTCTAGTAAGACGAGGGTTGGGGGTGTGTGTTAATTTGTCAATAACAGCTGGTGCACAATGTCTAATATTAACGAAGACTCAAGGTATTTCCCGCCTGAGGTAGAGTACCTCATGATTCGCTGTAGACCACACTACCAAGAGATTTTTCATCTTTATTTTTCATAAACGTCTATTTACCACCACAAACCGATGCTGACACTACGACCGCACTCAACGAACTGTATAAGGCCATAAGAAAACAAGAAAATGCTCATCCAGAAGCAGTGCTCCTAGTGGCCGGGGACTTTAATGCAGGCAAACTTAAATATTTTTTACCTAATTTCTACCAGCATGTCACATGTGCAACCAGAGGAAAAATAACTCTAAACTCCCTTTTACTCCACACATAGAGACACCTACAAAGCTCTCCCTCCTCATCCATTTGGCAAATCTGACCAGAATTCTGTCCTCCTGATTCCTGCTTACAAGCAAAAACTAAAGTAGGAAGTACCAGTGACTCGTTTAATATGGAAGTGGTCAGATGATGCGGATGCTACGCTACAGCACTGTTGCTAGCACAGTCTGGAATATGTTCCGGGATTCATCCAATGCTATTGAGGAGTATACCACCTCAGTCACCGGCTTCATCAATAAGTGCATCAATGATGTCGTCCCCACAGTGACCGTACGTGCATATCTCAACCGGAAGCCATGGATTACATGCGACATCCGCGCCGAGCTAAAGGCTAGAGCTGCCACTTTCAAGGAGCGGGACACTAATCCGTACGCTTATAAGAAATCCCGCAATGCCCTCAGACGAACAATCAAACAAGCAAAGAGTCAATACAAGACTAAGATTGAATCCTACTACACTGACCCTGATGCTCGTCGGATGTGGCAGGGTTTGCAAACTACTATGGACCACAAAGGGAAACCCAGCCATGAGCTGCCCAGTGACGCGAGCCTACCATTTGAGCTAAATGCCTTTTATGCTCACTTTGCGGTAAGCAACACTGAAGCATGCATGAGAGCACCAGCTGTTCCGGACGACTGTGTGATCACGCTTTCCGTAGCCAATCTGAGCAAGACCTTTTAACAGGTCAACATTCACAAGGCCGTGGGGCCAGACGGATTACCAGGACGTGCACTCAGAGCATACGTGGACCAACTGGCAAGTGTCTTCACTGACATTTACAACCTCTTCCTGACCAAGTCTGTAATACCCAAGAAAGTGCCCAAGAAAGTCTGTGCCCAAGAAAGTGAAGGTAACCTGCCTAAATGACTACCACCCAGTAGCACTCACGTCGGTAGCCATGAAGTGCTTTGAAAGGCTCACATCATCACCATCATCCCGGAAACCCTAGACCAACCAATTCGCATACCGCCCCAACAGATCCACAGATGACGCAATCTCAATCGCACCCTCGCCCTTTGTTTTTGCACTGCTGCTACTCACTGTTTATTATCTATGCATAGTCATTTTACCCCTACCTACATGTACAAATTACCTCAACTAACCTGTACCCCCACACATTGACTTGGTACCGGTACCCCCTGTATGTAGCCTCATTGTTCATTGTGTTACTTTATTTTTTATTTTTTACTTTAGTTTATTTACTAAATATTATCTTAACTCAATTTCTTGAACTGCATTGTTGGTAAAGGGTCTACACCTGTTGTATTCGGCGCATGTGACAAATACAATTTGATTTGAAATGATCATGCTGTTTAATCAGCTTCTTGATGTGCCACACCTGTCAGGTGGATGGATAAACTTGGCAAATGAGAAAAGGTCACTGACAGGGATATAAACAAATTTGTGCGCACATTTTGAGGGAAATAAACTTTTGTGAGTATGGAAAATTTCTGGGATCTTTTATTTCAGCTCATGAAACATGGGACTAATATTTTACATGTTGCATTTATACTTTTGTTCAGTGTACTAACTTCCATGTGCTCGAAGGGATATTCAATGTGCCCTTATTTGCAAGGTATTGGAAAACCTCCCTTGTCTTTGTGGTTGAATCTGCGTTTGAAGTTCACTGTTAGACTGAGGGACCTTACAGATAATTGTATGTGTGAGGTACAGAAATTAGGTAGTCATTCAAAAATAAATGTTAAACACTATTACTGCACACAGAGTGAGTCAATGCAACATATTATGTGAGTTGTTAAGCAGATTTTTACTCCTGAACTTATTTAGGCTTGCCATAACAAAGGGGTTGAATACTTATTGAGTCAAGACACTCCATATTTTAATTTGTAATTTATTTGTAAGAACAAAAAAAATCTACTTTAACTTAATGGAGAATTGTGTGTAGGCCAGTTACATCATTTTTCTTGGTTAAGCAATTTAAAATTCAGGCTTTAAGTCAAGGGGTGTGAATACTTTCTGAAGGCATTGAATGCCAGACTTTAACCTGTATACAAGCGTAATGTTTTTTTGAACAGAATACAACAGATCAAATGAACTGGGATGACATTCACTCTCATGGGAGACCAAAAACAGCCAGCTGAAAGCCACCCCTCCAAAAAAGCCATTCCTCCAATAAGCCACACCTGCAATATTCTGATAGGCTGCAGCTTACACAGTCCTCTGCCAATTAGCAAGTAGTGTTACATATTGTCCACAGAAGAGTCAGTGAAGGCACAATAGGTTACTGGCATGTATTGCTAGTGGCAGACAGTTGTCTGTAAGCTGTTGTGAATTCTACAATAAATTACTGCCAAATGGTTTCCAGCTAAGAAAAGACAGATTCACAGCAACAAGTTGTCATTAAATTACTGGAAAATGCACAATAACCACTTCACTGTGCAGCTCATTAGTGGCACATACTCAGTGATGATAGTGTCTTATATACCAAATATTGGGTAGAAAAATGTCCCATTATACTTACAAGGTACCAAACTGGACCATGTGAGTTCATATACAGTATGTGCCTGTGAAGTGTACCTTTGACTTTTTTGGACCTCAGGGAACAACACTGTACCCTAATCATACCCTTGTTTTTTTGCATGTATTAATACATGTTCCAAGCAATAAGTATGACCCTGAAACATCAGAAACATTGAAGCACTAAACCAAGCGATAGCAAGTTCAAGCAGTCATGTATACTCTATGTGAAGTGTCCTTGAACACTGCTAGTTCTATGTTGATGTAACATTGATGGTGATAATTGGATCATTATTTACTTGATTCTGGGCCGCTTTTAGCAAAGTGCAGGAATGTATTCTTGTCAATAAGTCTGTAGCCATATCTGTTTTATGATCACAGACCTGGTGGTGTAATAGGACACAGACCTGGTGGTGTAATAGGACACAGACCTGGTGGTGTAATAGGACACAGACCTGGTGGTGTAATAGGACACAGACCTGGTGGTGTAATAGGACACAGACCTGGTGGTGTAATAGGACACAGAGCTGGTAGTGTAATAGCAAACAGACCTTGTGGTGTAATAGGACACAGAGCTGGTGGTGTAATAGGACACAGAGCTGGTGGTGTAATAGGACACAGAGCTGGTGGTGTAATAGGACACAGAGCTGGTGGTGTAATAGGACACAGAGCTGGTGGTGTAATAGGACAGAGCTGATGGCACAGCAGGAACATCAGGTACCAAGTAACTAAGAGGTTGTGAGTTAAGTCCCAAGCAATCCAGGGGACCATGACACAATGATCTAAAGAACACACATCTACAACTTCCTCCCACGAAGCATTGTTACCCATCGCTCCCCAAAAGCCACGGCCCTTGCAGAGCAAGGGGAACAACTACTTCAAGGTCTCAGAGCGAGTGACGTCACGAGATCATGTTTTCCCGGTATCACATTGACTTCAAATACAATCACGTGATCACACGAGATCATGTGATCAGGTGAAATTCATGTGTTTTTTCCCATTAAGTATTACGCCATCATTTGCAAACAACGTTTATGAACAAACACTCTATAGCTTCGAAACAGAATTAAAACAGAATTTTGATCTCCTACATGATTAGTGATTGCATCCATTGCTCTGTCTATGAATTTGAGACTGGCTACATGTCTCCAGCCCCATCCCTTAGCTGTATGTTTTATTAGCTGTATGTTTTATTAGCTGTATGTTTTATTAGCTGTATGTGTTATTAGCTGTATGTGTTATTAGCTGTATGTTTTATTAGCTGTATGTGTTATTAGCTGTATGTTTTATTAGCTGTATGTGTTATTAGCTGTATGTTTTATTAGCTGTATGTTTTATTAGCTGTATGTTTTATTAGCTGTATGTTTTATTAGCTGTATGTGTTATTAGCTGTATGTGTTATTAGCTGTATGTTTTATTAGCTGTATGTGTTATTAGCTGTATGTGTTATTAGCTGTATGTGTTATTAGCTGTATGTTTTATTGGCTGTATGTTTTATTGGCTGTATGTTTTATTAGCTGTATGTGTTATTAGCTGTATGTTTTATTAGCTGTATGTTTTATTAGCTGTATGTTTTATTAGCTGTATGTTTTATTAGCTGTATGTTTTATTAGCTGTATGTTTTATTAGCTGTATGTTTTATTAGCTGTATGTTTTATTAGCTGTATGTTTTATTAGCTGTATGTTTTATTAGCTGTATGTTTTATTAGCTGTATGTGTTATTAGCTGTATGTTTTATTAGCTGTATGTTTTATTAGCTGTATGTGTTATTAGCTGTATGTTTTATTAGCTGTATGTTTTATTAGCTGTATGTTTTATTAGCTGTATGTGTTATTAGCTGTATGTTTTATTTATCTTGTTATTAGTCCTTGTTATTAGTCCCAACCTTCAGCTCCATTCCCTCAGCTGTTAACTACTCTGTTGTTTGATGGCCAGATTCAAAGTTATTGTATGCTTCTTCTCTCTTTACTCGTATTTCATGCTTTTTAACATCCACCTCCTGGGATATATACGAGACAGAAGAGCAAACAAGACGAAGAATATCAAACTCCTGGGGAATAAAATCATCATTATGAGGTTGCCTGAGTTTCTTGCTTCGGCATTATGTTTGAATTCATCCAAGCCAAACAACTCAGCTCTTTACAGGACCACCAGACTATCACTTAAATCAGGATCATGCTTGGCCATACACCACATAGTCTGTGTCCAAAATGGCAATCTCTGGGCCCTAAGGGCCCTGGTCAAAAGTAATGCACTATAGGGAATACAGTGCCATTTGGGACTCCGCCATAGATTAATGAGGTTGTCGTCGAGCGTCACTTTTGACCACTTTCAGTGGGCACGCTGTATCCAGAACTTCTGATCTGACCACCTGCTGGTGTGTGTGCTCACTTAGCCACAGTTGGCTCCAGCCCACCATATACTTTGAAGATGCCCAGAGATGATCTCCTCTAAGGTTCTGTTAGCAGACAGACCTTTTTCCCCCCCAGTGGTCCTCATTATTTCTGTAGCAAACACGCTGGAAATTTGATTACAACTTTAAAGGTGAAATCAGCACTTGAAACAATAACAAAGTTGGCTCCCTGCCCTATTTCGGTAAAAATCTGAGGAATGGGGCTGGAGAAATGCAACCACTCTCAAATGTATAAACAGAGCAATGGATGTGAGGACTGACTATCCATGATATCAAAATACTAGTTTATAATAATTTTTCCCTTCCTTAGGTGGGGTGAAAGTCTCAAAACATTAAGACTTGTTGAACTTCTAGAGATTATCTGTTTATATACCTTGTGCAAATGTTAGACCAAGTTGTGACAGCATTGTGTGAAGAGACACATTTTGAATAGATAATGCACTTTCTTTCTGTCCCTTAGAGGAAATGTAAGCATGAAGACAGAGCGATAACCGACCTGGGTTCAAATAGTATTTGAAATCATTTCAAATATATACTGTATCCGGGCTTAGTTAAGCTTATCTGGGGAAATGGCACCAATAGAATAGCTGGATTTTCAAACCCCGCCCATCTGACACTCAAGATAGACTAGATGTATTTGAAATATTTCAAATAGTCTTTGAACCCGGTGCCAGGCTAGCGCTGTACTTCACATAAGCCTGTCTTTTACAATAGCTGAACAGAACAGTCATGTTGTGAACTTGTGAGGTTGAACCTGGTTGTTAAACCAGTTGGTAGCTCTTTGGACAAAGTATCAGTGGGCTCGAAAAATTGCAATTTCTGTCGGTTATTCATTTTCAAACGGATGTTGATCATGTCCTATTGCTGAGCTCTCAATAGTTTGCATGATTAATGAGCATGATTGACCTTTGATTTGTGCAATAGATTTATGAATTATGCATATATCAGATGGGATTCTCTTGTTCGTAAAAAATAGCACCCAAGATTACAGTCTCAACACGTATTCATTTGGGGATTTTGCTTCCGTGTCCTGCTGTGAGTTCAGTCATTTAGTGGATTCTCATGGACATCTGGTATATATATATGAACGCCTTTTCGCAGTGTTGACAGTGATGTAAATAATCAGTCATGGGAATAATCAGTCATGAGCTTCTGAAAAAGTCCTCACAAGAATAGTAAAGCAAGAAAAATGTAGACAAGTGGGGACATTTCGCCGGTCCACACAAGAAAAAAAGCCTATTATAGGCTTAGGGGTTAGGGATAGTGTTAGAGTTACAATTAGGTTTAGGGTTAGAATTAGCATTCGGGTTAGTTTTAGGGTTAGGGGTTAAGGTTTGGGGAAAATAGGATTTTGAATGGGAATACATTTTTTGGGTCCCCACAAGAATAAAGTAAAACAAACGTGTGTGTGTGTGTGTGTGTGTGTGTGTGTGTGTGTGTGTGTGTGTGTGTGTGTGTGTGTGTGTGTGTGTGTGTGTGTGTGTGTGTGTGTGTGTGTGTGTGTGTGTGTGTGTGTGTGTGTGTGTGTGTGTGTGTGTGCAGGGCTCTAAATTAAAATGTTTAGGCTATAGTATAATTTGTGATGGAGTGGAGCAGCTGTGTGTGTGTGTGTGCATGTGTTTAGAGACAGGCACAGCAGTAGTGGATACATCTATGGCAGGCCCTTTGTTCTGCAGCCAGAGGAATCCAAGGAATAGTTCTCCCTTCTTCCACATGCTGCAGTGACTGCAGGTACATTTATGGTCCACAAACACACATACACACATATGGTGGTCACACACAGACAAACACACATCCCACCCCCACCATGCTCCCTTCTGACTTGCCATCTCACAGCTGCTGTTTGCTGTTGACAGCTCACTCTACCCAGTAAAAAGAACCCAGTGTTTTTATAGCACGATTTATATTCATGCATCTGGCTGTTCCAGTTCAAAGGTCCAGTACTGTGTGCTGCATGATCAAAACAGGACCAAGAAGACAACCACAACCAAAAGCACAAACACCTTTTATGCTATGCCATTTGAAATATACGCTGAGTGTACAAAACAATAGGAACATCTTCCTAATATTGAGTTGTACCCCTTTTGCCCTCAGAACTGCCTCAATTCATCGGGGAATGGAGTCTACAAGGTGTCTAAAGCATTCCACAGGGATGCTGCCCCATGTTGACTCCAACTCTTCCCACTGTTGTGTCAAGTTGGCTGGATGTCCTATGGGGAATGGACCATTCTTTATTTTGAACACAGCAGCGTTGCAGTTCTTGACACACTCAAACCAGTGCGCCCGGCACCTACTACCATACCCCGTATCACGTTTGAGGTATGACCCAGATTCAGACAGAGCTGAAGAAACAAAAGTTTCTTCCTAACAACAGGGGCAGGCCAACGACAGGTCAAGGCAAGCAATGAGTGAGCAGTAATCTAGTGAGGGCATAAAGGGACCAGAGCAGCAGGCAGTCTCAGGGTCAGGACAGGCAGTGGTCAATAATCCAGTAAGGTACAAAAACGGCAGACAGGCTCAGGGTCAGGGTCAGGGTCAGGGCAGGCAGAACGGTCAAAGCCGGGAAAGACTAGAAAACAGGAACAGGAAAAGAGGAGACAAAGGGCTGTGAGACATGGGTTTGACTCTGGACACATGGAAGGTGAGATGTATATGAAGGGTACGGGACAACAGAAGACGAACAAGCAGAGGGGCTAGTAATTTTGGAGAAGGCCGATAAACCGGGGGGAGAGTTTGCGTTATTCCACCTGGAGGGACTGGGCTCTCCTCCAGGTACGACGACAGCGGCGGACAAACTTCTGGGCAGAAGGTATGCCGACCTCTTCTTCCTGCTCGGGGAAGAGCAGGGGCTGATACCCCAGGGAACACTCAAATGGCGATAGGCCATTGGAAGAGAAAGGAAGGGTTTGCGGGCGTATTCCACCCACGCAAGCTGCTGGCTCCAGGTGGTGGGGTTGGAGGAGACCAGGCAGGGCAGAATAGTCTCCAGGTCCTGGTTGGCTTGCTCCGACTGGCCGTTGGACTGGGGGTGGAACCCAGAGGACAGGCTGGTCGACGACCCAATGAGGGTGCAGAATGCCTTCCAGAACTGGGACGAGAACTGAGGACCCCGGTCGGAGACCATGTCCACGGGCAGTCCATGGAAGATGTGCTGAACCATGAGCTGGGCCATCTCCTCGGCAGAGGGTAGCTTGGGGAGAGGAATGAAGTGGGCGGCTTTGGAAAAGCAATCCACCACAGTCAGGATGGTGGTGTTGCCATCACACGGGGGAAGACCCGTGACAAAGTCCAGGGAAATGTGAGACCAGGGATGGTGAGGGACAGGCAGAGGTTGGAGGAGACCAGCCGGAGCTTGCAGAGGAGTCTTGTTTTGTGCACAAACCGTGCAAGGGGCAACTAATGCAGAGACGTCAGGGAGAATGGTAGGTCACCAAAAGCGTTGGCGCACAAAAGCAAGGTTCCGACAGGAGCCTGGGTGGAAGGCAAGTCTGGAGGAGTGAGCCAACTCCCGGACCGCGGAGTGGACTGCTTCAGGCACGAACATCCGGTTATCTGGTAAGGTAGCGAGTAGCGGTTCTTCACCGTGATGTCGTTGAGACCTCGGTAGTCGATGCACGGACGCAGGGTTTTGTCCTTCTTCTCCACAAAGAAGAACCCTGTGCCAGTGGGGTAGGCAGAAGGATGGATGAACACCGCGGCTAGGGAGTCCACAATGTAGGTCTCCATAGCCTTGGTCTCCGGACACGACAGAGAGTACAGCCGTGCCCTGGGCAGAGTGGTGCCTGGGAGAAGACTACTCCTACAGTCATACCTTACTGAACACCTCCCGGGGGTCCTGGTACTCCACGGGAATGGTGGAGAGGTCCGGGGCAACCTCCGAGGTCCCAAGAAGATGTCCCGGAACAGGCTGTGCTGACTTCAGGCAGTGGGCATGGCAGAACGAGCTCCAGCCCATGATGGCGCTGGCAGACAAGTCAATGAGAGGAACCCCAACACCACGGGAACCTGGGGAGACTTAATGAGCAGGAACTGGTCATTTCGTCTTGCTGTGGTTCCCTGACACATGTAGGTTGATGAGGGTGGTATTGTGGGTGACCCGGCCAATAGAGCGCCCGTCCAGTGTTCTAGCATCCATGGGAATGAAGAGGGGCTGAGTGGGGATATCCAGCTCAGACGCCAGAGTAGCATCCATAAAGTTCTCATCAGCCCCAGGGTCGATGAGTACCCGGAGAGATTTTGACAGGTTCCCCCACAGCAACATGGCATGAAAAGGAATGTGAGTAAGGGGAGAGGAAAAGTTCTTCGTATGGCCCACCAGAGTACTCGCTCCTACCGGTGAGCCTGGTCTTTTAGTGGACAGGGCGAGACGAAATTACCAGTAGTCCCACAATACAGGCAACACTTAGTGTGAAGCCTGTATAGCCGTTCAGCAGGAGACAGTCTAGCTCTGCCTAGTTGCATGGGCTCGGGAAGAAGTTCATCGTCGGTCTTCAGAGTCTCTCGTGGGAAATCGGGTAGCCTCGGGTTCTATCTGCAACAAAGCCATCAGGAACTTCCGGGATACCCCGGAGGCGAAGCAGAATCGACTCTACTGTCCTTCCTTTGTTCCTGTAGTCGCCCATCAATCCAAATGGTCAAGGCGATGAACGAGTCGAGATCCATCGGTAGTTCCTGGGCTGCAAGCACATCCTTAACTTCCTCCGATACTCTGTGTAGGAACGTGTCGAACAGTACTTCCGGGTTCCAAGCACTCTCAGCTGCCTACGGGAGTCTTGGCATAGCTGGAGAAGCTTGCGGGCAGACTCTCACCCAGACGACGGAGAATCAAACACCTTCCAAACTTGCTCCATGAACAGCTCCAGACTGAGGCAGACGGCGGATTGTCGCTCCCACAACACCGTGACCCAGGCGAGTACCCTCCAGCAAAGTGTTCAACGCATGGTCATGGCATTCGGCCAAGGTCTGGAACCCTTCCATAAGCCTGCGAGGCAACTCCTTGTGTATTCCAATGGTCGCTCCTTGGAAGGAGATGGCATTGCGGAGTTGGTCCAAGTCCGCTGGGTCAGTCACAGGAACAGGAAAACAGGCAGGAGCAGGGAAACAAACGCTGGTAGGTTTTACGAACAAAACTAACTGGCAACAGACAAACAGAGAACACAGGTATAAATACAGTGCCTTGCAAAAGTATTCATCCCCCTTGGCGTTTTTCCTATTTTGTTGCATTACAACCTGTAATTTAAATGGATTTTTATTTGGATTTCATCTAATGGACATACAGAAAATAGGTGAAGTGAAATAAAAAATATAACATGTTTCCTAAAATGTTACAAATTAAAAAGCAGAAAGTGGTGTGTGCATATATATTCACTTTGCTATGAAGCCCCTAAATAAGATCTGGTGTAACCAATTACCTTCAGAAGTCACATAATTAGTTAGATTGCACACAGGTGGACTTTATTTAAGTGTCACATGATCTGTCAGATAATTTCAGTACATCTACACCTGTTCTGGGACTGTTAGTTCATGTCATGGAATGAGCAGGTGTTCCTAATGTTTTGTACACTAATGTTACAAACTCCTGTGGATTATGGCATATTTACACATATTTGTAATGGTGAAATTATGGCATGAGATGACATTTTATTTGCATGGCAATTTCCTACCGTCCACTATGCAAGCGCCTATAGTCATCCAGTAGACAGGACGCTGTGCACATGTGTCAAACTCATTCCACAGAGGGCCAACTGTCTGCAGGTTTTCGCTCCTCCCTTGGACTTGATTGACGAATTAAGGTCCCTGATTAGTAAGGAACTCCCCTCACCTGGTTGTCTAGGTCTTAATTGAAAGGAAAAAACTCAAACCAGCAGGCCCTCCATTGAATCAGTTTGACACTCCTGGCGTTGGGATGGGCTTAAACCACGAGCTACCGCTTCGAGGATCACTGGTTCAATCCCAGTGCTATGCATTTATATTAAAAAAAGATGTAGAATGTTTTAAGCCTATCCCAAACCTTAACCCTTACCTTACCCACTCGGAATGAATGGCTAAATGTAAGATTAATGCCTAAATTTAACCAAAATATCTGAATTAATGCCATAACCTAAAACAGCAAAATAATCCATAATATACAAACAGCATCACAGATGGCCACTTACTTAATCATTTAAAAAAACAGCCATGCAATATCGCTTTTACTGCAGTTATATTCAGGTATGCTAACTCCAACTAAGGTGAGGTATGCCAATTCCAATATCTCAAAATGCTGTGCCATTTTGAGATGTACACTTTATGTAATTCACCTATATAGGCCTACTGATTAATCTAAAGGCTCCATTAATGTAATGAATACTCAGGGAGACAAAGGTGTAGATTCACGCGCAGAGCGCGGCAGATGTTTATTAAGCCTTAGCAGAAGGGAGGAATCGTGGTCGCAGGCAGGCAATGGTCAAACACAGGTAGGCAGTCAAAAACAAACAATACCGCACACCCCATACAAACAGAAAGAACTGAACTAAATAGGGAGCTGATGAGACCAGGTGAGAAACAAGCACAGGTGAAATCAATTAACAAAAATGAAAAACAGGGCTACCTTCCAGAACACAAAGAAACAGGGCTACGTTCAAGAACACAAAGAAAAAGAACCCCCCCAAGGTTGACTAAGAAAAGAAAAGCAGAACCTTACACTTAATTGGTCACAGTCATCTGTGTCTGTTTGTGTCTGTGAGTGTCTTGTCAGTTAACAGTGTGTGTCTAGTGGGTGCCTTCCATTGATAAAATGTGCAGGCCAAATTAGATTTCCCAGTGTGGGGGATATCAAAGAAACACAGATGATATCTGCGCTGTTTGGCGAAGTAGCCAATCAAGGGACTGATTCAGTCCCAACCTGGAAGTCTGAATGTCCTCGACTTTGCAGAGATAAGCGCTGTAAGTAGGTGGATTGGCAGTTTCTGTTTCAAGAGGGAACATGTGTCCTCCTGAGCACAAGAAAACCCAACCTAGCTCTACGACAATGTAATAAATATGTAATAACATTATTCCTGATTGAATTCGAAGAAAATGCTAATTAGAACAAATTAATTGTTAAATTACCAATAAATCTGCTTTTATTGCTAATTTAATCCACGTGTTAAGGAAGCAACTGTATATATATATATATCTTCATTCCCTAAAATATATTCACCAACATGCTAGCTCTGCAAATTCTTCTCCCTAGTCAGCATTTAAATAAAAACTTTACAGAGGGGGCATATTGAGGTTAGGTTGACATATGCATTAAAACCAATTCAGCTCAATCCAGACAAAAAAAAACTGCCAAGCCAAAGATCACGTACAAGCTATCTGAAAGTGAAGATACTAGACTGAGTGAGTGAGTGAGTGAGTTTTATATGTGTACCTGATGCTTTCTCTGGCTGTATGGTCTGGTTCCATACAGCTGTTTTTCACACCTACAGTGGTGTAGATGTAGCAGGCCAACACAAGGTGAATTGGTGCCACTGACTTCATCTCCTAGTGTAGGACCAGTCAGTCGGGCTCATTTCCCTGAGGCCTGGTAGCTGGGTGATGTAATGATGGGGTTGGCTAAACTGAAATGTGACTAAGCTACAACCATTATTGATTATTCAAGCCATGATGTGATTTATACCCTGTTTTATCTAGCCTATTTACTGGGCTCAATATTTTGGAATGACTAACAATACATCCCATTTACTCTTAGTCATTCCAAATATGATGCATTTGAGGTTTTGAATAACACAAGAACAAATTGACGGTTAAAAGGAACACTGAACATATTCAGTGGTACATTCATAATTCATAATGGTAAAGGTGAAACTTTAAATGTCACCTGCCTGCTCCCCACAGCTGTGACTCAAGGACTGAGTGTCTGCCCCACCGAACATTGCTTGAACAGCGACAGACTATTGGACACGGCAAAATGTTCTAGGATCAAAAGGAAGACTGTGTCATATTGTGGTGAATTTGTATACGGCATAGGTAAATTATTATCCCAGCCCAATGTGAGGGGACAATGAAATGCATACTGTGCCATTGTTGTCATTCCCACAGCTCACGGAACATACATAACACACACACAGTCATAACAGTACACTATGCAATAACAAGGGAATAGATGAATTAACACCTTATAAATTATGTCTTATATAACACCAAATAAATTATGTGTTGTAGCGTGTTAAAGAATTACATTTGGTGTGTTAAAGAATTGCATTTACTTCACTTGGTAAAGGCCTCAGGACTGAAAATGGATTAATGCAACAACCATGTCTCAGTCACTATTAAGTACAGTCATGGGTGGTAACTCTACAATTCACTCAAAAGGAAAGGTACTCTGCACTAAGCAGTGTGTTAATTTAACACTGAAAAGTGTGGACCCGTATAGACACTGGACCAGTGTTAAGTTTAACACTCTCAGGGTTGATTTAACGCTGGATAATTTGCTGTGAAAGTATCAGTAAACACCATAACATTGTAAATTTAACACTGACATAGTGTAAACATTGAATTCTAAAGTGTTAAATACAAGGTATTAGTGAACACCATAACAGTGTAACTTTAACACTGAGTTAGTGTAATATTTTAATGCCACTGATGTTGGAAAGTATTGTTGTTAAAAGGGAAACACTTTGAAAAGTATAAATGTAAAACTTTCTGGGTGTTCTCATATAAACACTTCAAAAGTGTGAAATTGAGCACCACAGTATTCAATTTACCGATCTAATTTTGCTGTGAGGGGGCAATGACAGACTCAGCGCTCAAATCAGCTTAATTTCAGAGATGACCCAGAATGCAAAAATAATGAATATTTGTATTTTATACATTTTATTTAACCCTTATTTTACCAGGTAGGTTGACTGAGAACAAATTCTCATTTACAGCAACGACCTAGGGAAAAGTTACCGCAGAGAAGAGGGGGGGGGGGGGGGGGGTTGAATGAGCCAATTGGACACTGGGGATGATTAGGTGGCCATGATGGTATGAGAGTCAGATTGGGAATTTAGCCAGGACACCGGGGTTAACAACCCTACTCTTACGATAAGTGCCATGGGATCTTTAGTGACCACAGAGTCAGGGCACCCGTTTAACGCCCCAATCCGAAAGACGGCACAATACACAGGGAAATGTCCCTAAATCACTGCCCTGATGTGATTGAATTTGGAAACATGATGCTAAAAGTGATAGTCATTGGACAGTATGAAAGCAGACTGAATTTGATACACATGAAATGAATGAACAGGTGTGACATACTGTACATCTAAAGCTAGCCTATATAAGACCTTAATGTAAATGTGTGTGTCAATTCAAATGTACGTTTTTAATGGTATTAATTGCAGTGTGTGTGTGTGTGTGTGTGTGTGTGCTGGTAAAGGTGAAACTTTAAATGTCACCTGCCTGCTCCCCACAGCTGTTCACAAAGGACTGTGACTCAAGGACTGAGTGTCTGCCCCACCGAACATTGCTTGAACAGCGACAGACTATTGGACACGGCAAAATGTTCTAGTATCAAAAGGAAGAATGTGTCATATTGTGGTGAATTTGTATAAGGAATAGGTCAATGATTCTCCCAGCCCAATGTGAGGGGACTATGAAATGCATACTGTGCCGTTGTTGTCATTCTCATAGCTCAAAGAAGATACATAACACACACACACACAAATAGTTATAACAGTACACTATGTAATAACAAGGAAATAGAAATAGACAAGGAAGTTTAATTATTGACAACTTGACACCAGGACGCAGCAGAAATTCAGCTAGCCTCAGGATGGTTGTGTGTTTCAGATCTGAATGAACCATGAATAGTGAGTGAAGAAATGACAGGAGGGGGACTCTTGCCCACTGTCAGGGGGCAAAGACAGTCTCAGCACTCAAATCAGCGCTCAAATCAGCACTTCAATTTCAAAGAAAACCCTGGAATGGAAAATAATGGATTTAATTGACTTTGGAAACATGAGGCTGAAGGTGATAATCCTCTGACAGTATTATAGCAAAGAGCCTGAATTTGATACACATGAAATGAATGGTTGTGGCATACATCTAAAGCTACTGTAATTAAGACCTAAATGGAAATGTGTGCGTCAATTGAAATTAGGTTTTTATTCATTGCATGCGTCATGACTCCTACCGAATGTAGCTCCCCTTCCTGTTCGGGTTGCGCTCGGGCGGTACCGGCCTACTAGCTTTCCACTGATCCCCTTACCCCTTTTCTGTTTATTGGTTTCACCTGTGTTTGGTTTAGGCTGATTGGTCAAGCTTTATTTCAGATTGTTTGGTGTATGTGTGTACACGTCTGTGTGTCACAGTTTTCCCATTTTTGGGGGGTTTTGCTGGACTGTTTAAGTCTCCCGTGTTTGGGGCATTTGTTTTGGTGTGCGCCCTGTGTTCCATAGGGTTAGCGTATGTTCACCGTTTTTGTGCATTAAAAGGTATAGCACGACCCTGAACTCTCTGCTTCCTGCGCCTGACTTCTCACCCACTACACCCCGGATGTTACAGAATGGGGGTTTACTCTTTGTTTGGATTCAGCCCTCAGTTTAGTGCTGGTCTCCTACTCAGCTATAGTTAGTTTGGTCTGAGCTATACATATGGTATACTGTAGATATGGAATCACAACCCAAGCTCCAAAGAAAATGCCACCTCTTGTCGTAACCGCAGCAACAGAGGAAAGTTAAAGAATGATGTGTAATATCATTTAACTCAAACATGGCAATATAGTAAGAATATTGTAGCTATTTCAAGGATATTGAGCAGCACTGTATTCACATCGATTCAGACAGTTGCACCCAGGGTGGAGGTGCCATCTGAAAGCAGCCTGGGGAGAAGCAAACACACACACCACCACCACCACCAACCACAACATCAGAGAGCCATCTTGTATGTAAGAGGTGATTTTTTGACTCGCCCCGTACTTGGCTGCTTCTCCCCCGTTACCATGGTCAACTGAAGCCAATCAACCAAATGTTTGTTTTCTTCCCAGAACAGACAAGTGCTGAAAGAGAGGGGATCAGTGCTTGTGTGTAGGCTGCTTTTGGCACAATAAGCCTTTTCTTCAGCTCTATTCTGGTCTCAGCTTCCTTGTCATGCAGAATTATCACCCCAATTAACTAACATATCATCTTGGCTGTATGTATGGACTTGGCTTCATGGGTAGGTATATAATGCAACCTACGTACAACATTATGCTGGTTCTTTTCTGTTTGGCTCTACTTTACGCTGTCTGCTTAACCCAGATCTTAAGAACCTGTTAATAAAATTTTAAAAATACAATATGTGTCCACTATGCTTTCTGATTATTCTGATCTTTCTGATTACAGTTTTTATCAATCGCATACAAGCATTTTTGGGGGGGACACTGTTGTCAATTTTCAAAACAGAATTCACAAGACACAGAACTGTGTGGCCTTTTGTAAAACAGCAAATGCTTTTTCAAATGTAGTTGCCTTCTCAAAACATACATTCAATTGAGTGCAAGCTTAGCTGAATGACAACAGAGACAGAACACAATATGGAATTGTGTTGAATAGTTTTGGGTAGGCCTCGTCTCCGAGGAAGCCAGATGCTGATGACAGGTTGGCATATGCTGGGCACCATGCATCGGAACCCCCTCCCCCGCCACTTGGAGAACGGGGATCCAATGACAGGCCTTCAGTTTGTTGGTGGTGGTGGGGAAGTGGAAAGTCATCGGCAGACTGTTGCTGCTAAACAAGAAGCGGGAGACACAAGGTTTGAGTTGACATATAATTACGCTCCTAGATTCATGCCCATTGGTTGAAAGAAATGGAAAGTGATTATTGAACGTGTGAGCCCCTAAATTAATCAGCAGGTGTGGTGAAATTGCCTTAGAGGCTGAAGTTAATAGGTGAACGACATTCCGCACGCTTGCTAACAGTAAAGCAGGAGGAAAGGTGTATGCTGATGAGGTAACATTATGACACTACCATAGATACCTGCTATGCTTATGAGGTAAATGAATAATCATTACCATATAAATAGCTGCTATGCTGAGGCGGTAACATTATAAACGCTACCAAATAAATACCTGCTATGCTAATGAGGTAACGTTATAGACACTACTCTTTAAATACCTGCTATGCTGAGGCGATAACATTATAACCACTACCATATGCTGATGAGTGAGATAGGACGTGATGTGAATACTGGATGCATAAAAAGGGACAAGTCATTCAGACCGGTCTTCCTGATTGAACTCGCGTAAACTACATTACATTCGTCAAAACGACATTATCCTGTCAAAATTGCAAATAGATTCATATAAAAGAACACGACTGCCTGCAAAAAAAGATGAACAAAACAGAAAGTGTCTTTCTTTTAAAAATAGTAGATCAATACATTTTCTTTGCAGTCACTAAATCGTGATGATCAAAATTGGACGTACAACTATCCAAAGGTGCATCATTATGGGACATTTACTCTCCTTTTATGCATATTTCACAAATCAATTGCATACACATCAAATCAAATATTATTCCAGATTTTTTTTTAAATACAAAGAAGTATATTGTGTGCAGGATTCATTCATCGGTATCATCACAATCCAATTCCATGTCTTCAACACAAAAGCTGGTTTGGTCATTGTTTTGTAGTTCTATCCACAATAGAAAAGGTGAATGCAATGGAGGAACACTACTGATATGAATGTATACGCCTCAATCCACACCAAATAAAAGCTCTATAAAGTTTACGCTGATGACTTAGGAGTGACCCGAAGTTACTTAGAAGTAACCCAACTTCCGTCTCTGAATCTCTGCAATATTGTAAAAAATAATAACAATTAGACGGTCCCCATTGCCTAGATCCTTCCATATAGTGTACATGGTATGACACCGATGGGGTGATTTTGAATTGTGTGCAGTAGTATTTGCTGATTGACGGAAACAGTGAACACAATTGCACACATTTCTCTTCTGATGAAAACAACGTGTTAATATTCTATGAACAAAAGTACATTTTGTGTTCACCGATTACATTTGTATTTCATGTTTTGCAAAAAGTGGTCTACGATCTGCAAGTCAGGTACTAGGGCATAAAAAAAGGGATCAGAAGTGCTGTAAATGTATTTCAGCATTTGATCATTGCTGTTCTGCTATACCGTACGTTTCAGCACAGATACAAAAATTGTTTGTACCCATTTGAGAAAAACTGTAACATGCGCTGAGCATGTCTGGTCGGGTGTTTGTTTACCAGATAGCCAACATAAAACAACATTAAAGGAGAAAACACAGAGCCCAGAAATAGCCGGGAGACAAATGAATCAAAGACTGTTCAGTGCATAGGATAATCACAGTGTCATAGTAGGAAGGTGAGCTCGAGGAGAGATCAAAAGTTCCAAACCACTGCACCTGCCGCCTCTGCCAGCGTTTCCATAGGCGCGTGGAGAGGTGTGTGCTTCCTGTTCAGTATCAACCAAATGCAACGCACAAACCACACATACACACACGCACAGGCAGGAAAACAGCACACCTACACCATGATATAAGGCTCACGCCACTCTACTGAGGTCAAGGTCAAACTCATATCCCTTTGTTGTTTATGTAACTCATGTCAGTTGAAGTCGATTGCAGTGAGAAGCGGTGTGCTATTGAAGACAATCGAACGATTGCCACGGCAAGGTTGTGTGTGTGTGTGTGTCGTGATGTCTTGATGACTCAAGTAATTGTTTGTGTGATACAGTTGCATCATGCAGACCCTCCGAAAAAAAAACTGATATTACAGCAGGCTGTAGACATTGATAATGTAATACCTTTCTGGAAATAATTTCCGTCCCGCCAGTGAAATGTTAAGTTATTATTAGATATCATATTATGATTCCCCCTAGTCTGTCATCAATTTTGCAATTATTGTTCTTTAACAAGTTCTTACTTGCAGGTTTGTTAATCAGACCTATTCTTTGATTAAGTAGAATAATCATCTTCATTCTAATTTATTCTATTACAGTTATGTAATTGATTTCATTATGCTATCACGTCCTTCTCTCTCAAAACAAGGAGAATAACAATTAGAATACAAAAGAATAACGTTTTTTCCCCCAACGGGGACTTCAGATGTGGATGAAATATGCATGCCTATCTCTGTATGTTCAGAACATAGTGAAGCCTTTCAGTTCTTTTGTTACACTTCTGAGTCTTTAATATTTCAAACTGATTAATTCATATTTCACTTTGAGCTTTTTTACATTCCTGAGAGTAGTCCTCCAGCTCTACACAAGAGCACTCCCTGCAACAAGATCATGATGAAATGACTAAACACCATTGAGAAAATGGGGTCGAACGAACTCGTACAAATGTTATTTCACATGTGAAACCATGTGTTTTTGGAACACTTCACAAATAAACTATTATATTTATCATGGTGATTCAGGACTAACATTAAAACAGAATAATATGCCTCACCAACATTGGACAACTATACAGAAAACCCTCAAATTGCTGAAATAAGTTAATGAAACCAATGATGAGAGAATAGTCAGATTTAACTGATAATTAAAATGGCAGAGCAGATGGCACTCTTTTACTAAGTGCAGAGATGTATTATAGTTAATGAATCTGTATGGGACTTCTGAGCATGCTATAGTCTTTGTGGTGTAGTAGAACAATCAGCGTAGCACAAATCTAGAGTTTGCGAGTTTAAATCCCAGTTGGGGTCATATAAGTAATCATGTCAAATATAATCATATTGATTAAAGATGTCTACACTATTTTAGCTGAACAGTGAAAACAAAAGAGACACATGTCAGGTCAGTTGTTCACATGTATTACATTTGGAGATGTTAACAACACCTTTTCACATGTGAGTAGAATACGGTTTTCACCTCACATGTGAACTGCAGATTCACATGTGAAAATTGCAGTTTCACGCATGAAAAACTTTCACGTGAAAATCGAATTTGCATTTTCACATGTGAAAAACATTCTCATGTGAAAACCTAACTCTCACATGTAGAAATGTCGAAGTGCTCAAATGTTTTCACGTGTAGTTATCACATGTTACTTTTACATGTTGTCACGTTATCACATTAACTTCACATGAGATCACGTGATCCCACGGGATAACTTGACATTCATGTATTTATATCTGTAAGGGACGGTTGGTTCTCCGTCTGCAAACCTTGAAATCATATTTTTCCTTCACCATGTGGTAAGAATTAGGAATGCACCAATATGACATTTTTGGCCGGTGCCGCTATCCGATATTTTCCTTGCCAAGAAACACGATACCGATAACCAATTCTTCAAATTTTAGCAGCCGGGGTAGGCTGTCATTGTAAATAAGAATTTGTTCTTAACCGACTTGCCTAGTTAAGGTTACACACATACACCACACTGACCAAAAAGTTATTTTGTTGGCATTTACGTATGTCCCCATTACCAGTGAAACATAATCAAAACCTCTTTCTTCACTTACTTGCTGTGCTGTTTCGTTGTTCATTTGTTCAGTCATTTCATTCTCAACCAGGATTTCCATGGGTTTTGCGTGTCAAAAAAGATATACGTCAAATAACACTATTATTATTTACATAATAATTTAACGTGTTCGTATTTCATATGTCCCAACGATTCATCGATACCTATGCTATGATGCTGGTAAAGTTGTCTCGCGCACCTACAGTGCAGGTCATAAAAAAATAGCTAGCTAGCTCATGGATGCAAACAATGTTCTTCCCCAAAAACATAGCAAAACGACAATCTGTTTCAGCTAGCTAACTATAACACTAATTTATAAGACAGTTCTTATTTGATTAATGGTGGTCGGACCCATCTATGTGAAGCTAGCCACAATAAGGATTAGCCACAATAGTGGACTTTGCGGTTAGCCTTCAAAATAAAAGTGTTGACAGTGATGCAAATGAATACAAATAGTAGAATTATGCCATAATTGAATGGATCATGCTAAACAAGGTTGGAATGTTGTTATATAAAATCAAATCAACAAAAAACAAAAAAAAATGTATTTGACTAAAATCTGTTGAACTCTCACTGGATGTATTATACTTTAGAATTGCATTGGGGCATACTTATTTCACTGTACAGCCTTACCTATGGATTGTGGATCAATGACATGGGGTATCAGTCTACTCAGTCACACTCAGAGAACATTAGCTTCAAAGCTCTTATTGCGAGACTCTGAAACAACTGTGAATTGAGCCACATTTGTCAACCTATGTGTATTGAACACTATTCCATAGGAAAAACAATACTGCGTGGATGTTTTGGAGACTGACAACACATAAGCCGGTCTGGTCGAGCCTCACTAGCCAGATGAAGTTAGCTGGCTGCTTATAACGTTAGCTTTGGGTAACAGGGTTAAGTAGCTGGCTAGCTATTTATTTTCATGAAATTAAGGTCAATTTCAATAGGCGAACAACAAGTAGCTACCAAGCTAATACTTACTCACAAGGATTCCTAAATTATTGCTAAGAATAATTAAAATTAATGCAGTTTCTACTGGTCATTATTTTCAGGCTAGTTAGGTACGAAGCTAAAGCTAACAAGCTACCCCAGAAGTTGCTATCGAACGAATAATGCTTTTTGTAAAGCTTTGACAGTGCTACTGATAGTAATGGTGGCGCTTGACTTGCACGTGCAAATTTTTGACACGCAAAGACCCAAACGCCATTCCATAGTATTGCTAGAAGCAAATAGCAGTGACACTAGTACTGTGTAACTCCGGTAGGGCAACATCTGAAAAATAGCGCACTTGGTAGTGTGTACCAGTGCTCGACCAGTCGCGTGGCGTCAATATGTTATATAAGTATGCATGTCAGCTTTGACATCGGTTTTGCATATCAGCGTTAAACTAGACATCAGGCGATACCGATGTTGGCATTTTTAGCTAATATCGTCCGATTCCGATATGTTCACCAGTATATTGTGCATCCCTAGTAAGAATGTGTAAATGAGTTCCGAAAGATGAATACATTACTGACAAACTAATGATACACCTGAAGTATATGGTTCCTATAAATTACTCAATAATCATGTCTTCATATTGAGTTTTCTTATAACAAAGCTCAAAATACCTCTATTCAAAAAGCTTCACAGAGTAGGAATGCTGATCAAGGATTAATTTTGTATTTTAGATCACAATGAATACAATTGAATGGACAGGGACCTGATCAGCACACCTATTTTGAGATGCTTATGAATAAGGAAGAGTCTCTAGCTGATTTTCAGACTACAAAGACTTGCGTTTAAATTGTATTTTAATCCCATGAGAGCTTTTAGTGAGCAAATGTAGTCTAGCACATTACACGTAGCCTACCTTTCGCTGAAAGAACATACTTGAAGCACGGTGACGTCAGAGTATCTAATTATCCTGACAGTCTAGTAAAGTGTCCTTATTGATATGGATATTCCCCCAAATTGTCCTCTTTGTTTTTTCAATGTTGTAATTTAATTAGAGGGCTGCAATTACAAGACAAGAGAACTTCTGAAATAATTACCCCGTAATTATGACATGGCTGTAACAATTAGCATTTCTGTTGTTTGGGATTCATAAGTACTCCATAAACTGCCAAATGCAATAGATCTATATTGAACAATTGCCTTGAAAAGGGACATTAATTACTGGAAAACAATTCACAAGCTCTTACACACAAAGAATAATTCTGAATGTTAGTGTTCCATACAAAATGGCTCGAACACTAAGGCCATAAGCAGAGGAAAAACAACCTGCGGGGTCACAGTGGAGCTCCCACCAAAAAAACAGTGCCTTAGGGGTCAGTGGTTATAAGTTGGTGATGTGGGTTTGGAGAGCGATGACATCGTGAGTTTGGCTACGCAAGGATACATCCTCTTCAATGACGGCAACTTTTGCTCTCGATCACAGTCGACAGTGTGTCATTTCCCAGTAATTTATACGCTCAGTGCAGTAATGGTT
The DNA here is from genome assembly GCF_002021735.2 of Oncorhynchus kisutch. Classification (NCBI taxonomy): domain Eukaryota; kingdom Metazoa; phylum Chordata; class Actinopteri; order Salmoniformes; family Salmonidae; genus Oncorhynchus; species Oncorhynchus kisutch. The sequence continues at coordinate 58,648,182 of NC_034184.2, read as the reverse complement.
CTGTGAGAGTCCCAGGTAGACAAGCAGGTATTAGATCATCACTTCATGTATCTCATTCTTAAGGAAGTCATTCAGTACCTTTAATGGTGCCCAGGCTGAATGATCACACTTTAGATCATTCTCAAAACAGTAGTTCATATATCCATTCATGAACTACCTGATTGATTGTGGTAGGCCTATTGAAACCACTCATTATATTTCATTCTTCATGAAGTTAATCGTTATCTTGAAAATAGCATTTTAGCTGACTCTTAAAATGTTAGTCAATACATTCATACATGTATAATGTAGAGTATGTGTGAATAGCTATATGAACTACCAGTCCAGTGGTAGGCTTATTGAAGCCACTCACTGAAGTTATATTTTGTATAAATGATTAACCCTGATCTCTCTGAAGGTCACATTGCTTTGTCCTGCTACTATGGCAACTGGAAATGTTTCGTGGTAATCTAGGAAGGTCTTTAGAAAAGTGTATTTGGAAAAAGACAAAGATGCTACACTCAGACTGGAGTTTGAGAAATTGACGTAAGAATAGGAGGACAAAAGAGGGAAAGAAAAGAACACAGGAGAACAACGGTAGAAAGATTTTCTCCAAACACTTTCAAAGAATACTGGGTATAAAATGTGGCATTACTATACAATTTCCTTTCATGTTAATTTATTCACAATGGTGGTTACAGCTGAGCAACTCAAGAAGTGAACCTGTCAACAATAGAGGTATAATTTTGTTGACAGACTCAAATAAACAAGTACAGGTAATTAGATGTACTGTTTATTTAGGTGTATTCACACAGTCTTGATCATTCAACAGGGCTTGTGCTCTCAAGTTTGAAGTATTAGTGCCCTCTGCTGTTCATCAACTTTATTATACATATCCATGCGTTTATATTGTTGCCCTTTTCACCGGACACCAATATGAATTCTATACATTATATGAATACTTTTTTGGGGGGAAAGTACCTTTCATCTGTTGCAATAGTACTTCTCTTCCATATTAAGATATGTAAAGCACTGGCTAGGAAAAGTATGATGCATATACACTGAGTATACCAAAAATTAGGAACACTTTCCTAATATTGAGACGCACCCCCTCCCACCATACCCCGTTCAAAGGCACTTAAATATTTGGTCTTGTCTCAATTGTCTCAAAGCTTAGAACTCATTCTTTAATCTGTCTCCTCCCCTTCATCTACACTGATTGAAATTGATTTTTAAGTGACATCAATAAGGGATCATAGCTTTCGCCTGGATTCAACTGGTCAGTCTATGCTATGTTTTGTATACTCAGTGTACATCAACAGTAACAATGGTAGCAAAAACAATTCTCCGTAGCATACCTTGGGTTCGCTGTTGGACAAACCCATCCCACTGTAAAGGAGGGTTAGGATTCCTAATTCTCTCACCATAGACAGACAGGCTGATGGGACATCATCTCTGTGCTGTTCTTTGTCTTGCCACTTGAGGTTGCCACTAATCCTTGTTTTGGAAGTGACAGGCCTACAAAACAACGCTTGTACTTTAGTAGTAAGTTATGTGATTACACAACATGTTTTATGAAGAGCTAAGAATAAAATAATCTTATGAAAGAATGTCTGTATGCAGACATAGCAGGGCCATACTTAAGTTTACAGTGCAGTCAAAAACGTGATTGTCCTAAGTTTTATATATATTTCCACAGTATGAGGTTGGAATAATACTTTGAAATTGTGACAATTATAATAATGCCCTTTAAGTTCATTCGTTTTGGCCTGCCTGGTGACATCAATTAGTTAATAGGCCAATAAAAAAAGAGTTCCACTTCCAAACCTTTCTGCCAATAACTCGTTTTCAGTTTTCACCTCCCCACTCAGACCACTTCCAGACAGTCCTAGCAAAATTCTTGCTTGAGAAATTGAAGAAGCTATTTTTGTTTATTTATGACTATTTTAATTGAAAACAATCACAGTAAGGTACTTAATTTTTACATAGAAATGATTTGATATTGAGATAAAAACGGATGAATTGGACCTTAAAGTTTAAGCATCAGCCAATTCAAATTGTTGACATAGTTGCAAGTGATCAAACGCAACATGCTAGCTGTTTCCATTACATAACCTGGCCCATTTAGTCCTGCGCTATCCTCACCAGGTGGCTGTGATTATATCCGGTTCAAATGCTGTATCAGCCAATTAAAATCGCATAGTTGGACGTAATAGAACACTTTCTCACGAGAGTATCCTTAACAGCAGTCAAACGGCACCATCTGCTAATCAAAGTTAGTAAAAAACACGCACCAGTTTTTAATTGGACGATTATATCAGTGTTGTGAGCCAGGCTCCTGGTTATTTTTGTAGTTTGCGGTAAATTCGAATCCCAGCTGAGATATAGTTTAATCCTTTGAAATATATAATTACATTATGTGTGTTTTAGCATGTTGTGAAGAGAAAAGTGAAGCCAAAACCATGTAAATTAAGATTAGAAATACATTTAATGAGGAGCATGATGTTGGAGAATTTGTTACATGAAATAATTACAAGGTTCTTAAATGTTACTTTGTCAGCTCTTATTAATGTACTGTGGAGAACTCTTCCCCGATAAAGAACCGTTGAGTTAAGTGTAGGGTACTTTAAATGAATGGAAGCCTGCAGATTTGTCCCTTTCATAGCACACAGCAAATTGGCCGCTGTTAACTGGTGTTGATTTCTCAGTGTAACATATATAGTGTTGATTCAAGAGTAAAATCAACACTGTAAAGAGTTAAATTATCACTCAGTGGTGCAAAAGAACGCCAGCATTGGCATTATTAACCAGAGTTGAACCAAACCACGCCCATCATTATCATATTTCCCAGCATACTCTATTGCGGTTTCATTTTAAGAAGTATTTGTTTCAATATCTATCTACTTGTATGTACATTGATTGCTGAATTAATCTTATGCTATTAAAATATAAATAACATACATTTATCTAACCCAATCCGAACTGTTGCTTGGTCTTATTGCACCCGTTACTGAAACGGTTGTTCCAGTTTAGATGTTTAAGGTAGTCTCATATATTAATTGTACAAACCCTGGCAGCTATTCTTAATGCAGGTTGCGGGTGAATAAAAGTGTCAAATGTTGGATATCCCTACTCTGGCTGCATGCCAATAAAAAATTACATCCATTACATACATACATGCATAATGTGACTTGTAGGCCTGATGTGCCATGTAAACTATGAGTTTCAGACCACTGAAAAGAAGGCCTTTAATTCAAAAGGCACCCTGGGAAATATGTAAATATGGCTTAAACCCTACAGCAGGGCTATTCAATTCCGGTCCTAGAGGGCCAAAACATTTCTAGTTTTGTATTTTTGTATGGTTCTTCAAAGAACCATCTTAATTATGGTTCTTCAGAGACCCTAAAATTGTTCCCTTTATGGCATCGCTTTCAAGAACCTTATTCAGATTCCAATTTACATCTTTATTTTTAAGAGTGTAGCATAGGGCTAAATGTGCCAGTTTATGTCATGGGAACAGCTAACATGTAGCCTTTGATCACAAGCAACTACGTCAACGCTTATAATTGGCTGATACTTAAACTAAAATATACATGTTTTCTAATGTTAACAGGTATGGGCCCAGCATGTTTGTATTCTAGATGAACTTGTATTCATTAGTGAACACTGTAGCAAACGTTTTTCAATGGAAAATGAACATTTGCATTTCTAATTGGGCATGTTCAGTTAATGCCTTCCTGTTTTAGTCCATTTTCTTTGGTCCGTTTGATACCTAATGAATACGACCCATTATGTCCTTCCTATCTCAATATCAGGGCAATGAACACTTCCCACTATCAGCATCCAGCTTATCTTGCTTCATTAGTCAATCATATACTGTAGATACACCTACCTACCTTAGTGGTTGAGTAATAGCCTACACCTCAGGAAAGCACTAAAATCCCAACATTACAGAATGATCATGTTGCATGCATTTTGGACTTTCATTTCGTATTACAACTCTGTTGGAGAAATACTTTATTACCATAATCGCAGGTCAAACTGCTGCGAAAAGAGAAAAGTATGTCAAAATCTTCAATGTCCACCGTGTTAGCTGATTTATTGAGTAGAGATTTACCTGCAATGACTGTGATATGTGGTTGTTTTACCTACCTTCATTGCAGTGGAGGTCGGTGCCGTTTAAGATGAGGGAGGACGATTATTAATTTTATGAGCATGGCCTTATTTCTATTACAGCATATTGGAGGACTGTCATTCACATCAATAGGTTTAGGCTACTACATTATAATCAAATGGTTCCTATCCCCATCATGAGGTTGCTACAACCTAGCCTATGAATTCAACCTAGGTGCCAGCTAACAAACATAGCATCCCTCTGTTTGAACAAGGTAATTGAGTAGGCTAAACTAGCTAGCTGCATTTTCTAGCTTGTTAAGTAAGTAAAAGTGAAAAACAGATGACGAAATATAGCTCTCTCTCCTCCTTCATTTTTGAAGAAATGTATTTGTTCAAAACAGTTAAACTATTGTCTTTCTCTCTCTGAGTTAACTACTCACCACATTGTATACACTGCGGTGCTACCTAGCTGTAGCTTATGCTTTCAGTACTAGATTCATTCTCGGATCGTTTGATTGGGTGGACAACATGTCAGTTCATTCTGCAAGAGCTCTGGTAGGTTGGAAGATGCCCTCCGGAAGTTGTCATAATTACTGTGTGAGTCTGTGGAAGGGGGTGAGAACGATGATTCCCTAGGTTTTGCATTGATGTCAAAGTACCCAGAAGAGGAGGGAAGCTAGCTGTCCTCCGGCTACACCATGGTGCTACCATATAGAGTGCTGTTGAGGCTGCTGTAACAGTGTGTTTTAATTAATTATTTGGTGATATGTGAATACAGTTTGTAGTTTTATCTAAAAAGGATAACTTTTTAATTGTTTCACTATTTTTATGAAATTCACTGAGGAAGATGGTCCTCCCCTTCCTCCTCTGAGGAGCCTCTGCTTCATTGAATGCATTGACTGTAAGTCACTCTGGATAAGAGTGTCAGCTAAATGACCAAAATATAAATGTACAAAATACTAGGATTTAAAACAATCTCAACTTCAGTAGAAACCATGATCACACAGTTGCAACGCTAACTCTATCCTTCCAACCCTTATCAGGAAAATGTGTGGCTCTACTTTTCTCCCTGCTGTTTTCCCCCCACTGTTAACCGATCAAGTGGAAAACACTTGATCACAGAAAGCAGGTCAAGTTTATGTAATTTTATGTTTCTCACTGAAACAAACAATTCAGCGCAGATGTAGATGGGGGGCACATGTTAAAGATTAACATTGTCTGCATCCCAAATGGCACCCTATTAGAGCGCAGCCATGCGGAGAATGTGCTGCCTCAGGTAAAGGTAGTGTGATCTCCATGGTGTTAATGTACAACACTGCTCTGTGGTTATTGGTGGTCAGAGGGGATCTTATCTAAACACATGAAAGGTATGTTTTCCTAACAGTCTCTTTGCAAAAATGATAACATAATAGTTGTTATCGCCTAAGACATTCTGTAACAGTCATGACCCCAATCATCTAAAATCTAGAAAACAGTGGCAAAGCAACATGAAGAACAAGACTATTGTAAATTTTTATTTTAGAAACTAACACCCCTTACACAAAGACACGCACACACTCACATGCAAGCACACAGAAAATGCACATAAACACACATATGCACTTTCCTTACTTTACTTAATTACATTTATTTTTACAGGGACAGTACACATTAATCAACATTTCTATCAAGGTGGAGTTCATTTCGGTTCCAGTCCCTGGGAATATTACCAAAAACAATTAAAATTACAATACAGATGGACAATGACAATGTGTGCCTTTTGTGTGTGTGCGCACATTTTATAAATGGGACTCGTGCATTGTGAAGGCCTGTTTGTGATTGGTCAGCCCTGACACCTGAGGAGACAGCCGGGAGCTGATTGGCTGATGATCATGGGTCATTCAGAACCTGTTTATTCAAAAGAACAGGTTACATTAGGTTATAATAATACGAAGCAGGAAATAAGAGTAAACACATAATGAAAACAATGTGCAGAAAAAGATAAAAGCACATTCATTCTGTTTGAATTCAGACTGAAGGAATACAAAAAGGGAAAATCTAAACTAATTTACACCATGTTACAGTGAAAATCCTCTTTCTGTGCAGTTTTATGCATTCCCATCTTAGAGATAACTATGAAGTCTGTATTGAGTGGAAGAAAAAAGATAAGAAAATGTATCCATAAAGAGAAAAACAAGGAGGGTTGTTGAGCAGCTACAAGGGAAAAGTCAGGCATGGAAAACGTTGTGGTGATAAGAACAACAGTTATCACTCTGAACCAATGATGAGGGATATAAAAAACTACTCTCATCACAAGCATGCTATCCCAGGTCGAGTCTCAAATTCACCTGATGGCTCTGGTAAAAAAATAAAAAAGAATCCACATACACTGTATAGGTGCAGTGAAATGTGTTGTTCTATATGGGAACCCTGTCAATGTGGATCCAAAATGAAAAAGGCTCACATCATCTGACAGTGCATATAGACACTTTCAGCTCGAAGGCAACTGAAAAAAATCCTGAATTTTTCTTTTGCTCTTTTGCTGGTTACCTAAAATAATGTAAGGGGGTGCAAGAGGGATAACGCTTTTATTGTTTAAAATACATCTGATTCCCTCTTCAAATTGGCAAATTTATATAGCTATGCCTGTTTTACCTTTATTTTCACAGGGAGTCAATGCTGAGACCAAGGTCTCTTTTCCAGATGACCCATGTGTAGCACCACAATACACATACAATCAACACATTAAACTACACAGGTAACTGAACTAAATGACTATCACCCCGTAGCACTCACTTATTTCATCATGAAGTGCTTTGAGAGACTAGTCAAGGATCATATCACCTCCACCTTACTTGTCACCCTATACCCACTTCAATTTGCTTACCGCCCCAATAGGTCCACAGACGATGCAATCACCATCACACTGCACACCGCCCTATCCCATCCGGACAAGAGAAATACCTATGTAAAAATGCTGTTCATTGACTACAGCTCAGCGTTCAACACCATAGTACCCTCAAAGCTCATCATTAAGCATGAGGCCTGGGTCTCAACCCCTCCCTGTGAAACTGGGAACTGGACTTCCTGACGGGCCGCCCCCAGGTGGTGAAGGTAGAAAACAACATCTCCACTTCGCTGATCCTCAACACTGGGGCTCCACAAGGGTGCATGCTCAGCCCCCTCCTGTACTCCCTGTCCCTCCATGACTGCGTGGCCATGCACGCCTCCAACTCAATCATCAAGTTTGCAGATGATACTACAGTGGTAGGCTTGATTACCAACAACGACGAGACGGCCTACAGGGAGGAAGTGAGTGCCCTCGGAGTGGGGTGTCAGGAAAACAACCTCTCACTCAACATCAACAAAACAAAAGGAGATGATCGTGGACTTCAGGAAACAGCAGAGGGAGCACCTCCTATCCACATCAACGGGACAGCAAGTTTTGGAAAGTTTTAAGTTCCTCAGCATACACATCACGGACAAACTGAAATGGTCAACCCACACAGACAGTGTGGTGAAGAAGGTGCAACAGTGCCTCTTCAACCTCAGGAGGTTGAAGAAATTTGTCTTGTCACCTAAAACCCTCACAAACGTTTACAGATGCACAATTGAGAGCATCCTGTCGTGCTGTATCACCGCCTGGTACGGCAACTGCACCGCCCACAACCGCAGGGCTCTCCAGAGGGTGGTGCGGTCTGCACAATGCATCACCGGGGGAAAAATACCTGCCATCCAATACACCTACAGCACTCATTCCAGCACTGTTCCATACAAAATGGCTCGAACACTAAGGCCATAAGCAGAGGAAAAACAACCTGCGGGGTCACAGTGGAGCTCCCACCAAAAAAACAGTGCCTTAGGGGTCAGTGGTTATAAGTTGGTGATGTGGGTTTGGAGAGCGATGACATCGTGAGTTTGGCTACGCAAGGATACATCCTCTTCAATGACGGCAACTTTTGCTCTCGATCACAGACGACAGTGTGTCATTTCCCAGTAATTTATACGCTCAGTGCAGTAATGGTTCTGTGAGAGTCCCAGGTAGACAAGCGGGTATTAGATCATCACTTCATGTATCTCATTCTTAAGGAAGTCATTCAGTACCTTTAATGGTGCCCAGGCTGAATGATCACACTTTAGATCATTCTCAAAACAGTAGTTCATATATCCATTCATGAACTACCTGATTGATTGTGGTCGGCCTACTGAAACCACTCATTATATTTCATTCTTCATGAAGTTAATCGTTATCTTGAAAATAGCATTTTAGCTGACTCTTAAAATGTTAGTCAATACATTCATACATGTATAATGTAGAGTATGTGTGAATAGCTATATGAACTACCAGTCCAGTGGTAGGCTTATTGAAGCCACTCACTGAAGTTATATTTTGTATAAATGATTAACCCTGATCTCTCTGAAGGTCACATTGCTTTGTCCTGCTACTATGGCAACTGGAAATGTTTCGTGGTAATCTAGGAAGGTCTTTAGAAAAGTGTATTTGGAAAAAGACAAAGATGCTACACTCAGACTGGAGTTTGAGAAATTGACGTAAGAATAGGAGGACAAAAGAGGGAAAGAAAAGAACACAGGAGAACAACGGTAGAAAGATTTTCTCCAAACACTTTCAAAGAATACTGGGTATAAAATGTGGCATTACTATACAATTTCCTTTCATGTTAATTTATTCACAATGGTGGTTACAGCTGAGCAACTCAAGAAGTGAACCTGTCAACAATAGAGGTATAATTTTGTTGACAGACTCAAATAAACAAGTACAGGTAATTAGATGTACTGTTTATTTAGGTGTATTCACACAGTCTTGATCATTCAACAGGGCTTGTGCTCTCAAGTTTGAAGTATTAGTGCCCTCTGCTGTTCATCAACTTTATTATACATATCCATGCGTTTATATTGTTGCCCTTTTCACCGGACACCAATATGAATTCTATACATTATATGAATACTTTTTTGGGGGGAAAGTACCTTTCATCTGTTGCAATAGTACTTCTCTTCCATATTAAGATATGTAAAGCACTGGCTAGGAAAAGTATGATGCATATACACTGAGTATACCAAAAATTAGGAACACTTTCCTAATATTGAGACGCACCCCCTCCCACCATACCCCGTTCAAAGGCACTTAAATATTTGGTCTTGTCTCAATTGTCTCAAAGCTTAGAACTCATTCTTTAATCTGTCTCCTCCCCTTCATCTACACTGATTGAAATTGATTTTTAAGTGACATCAATAAGGGATCATAGCTTTCGCCTGGATTCAACTGGTCAGTCTATGCTATGTTTTGTATACTCAGTGTACATCAACAGTAACAATGGTAGCAAAAACAATTCTCCGTAGCATACCTTGGGTTCGCTGTTGGACAAACCCATCCCACTGTAAAGGAGGGTTAGGATTCCTAATTCTCTCACCATAGACAGACAGGCTGATGGGACATCATCTCTGTGCTGTTCTTTGTCTTGCCACTTGAGGTTGCCACTAATCCTTGTTTTGGAAGTGACAGGCCTACAAAACAACGCTTGTACTTTAGTAGTAAGTTATGTGATTACACAACATGTTTTATGAAGAGCTAAGAATAAAATAATCTTATGAAAGAATGTCTGTATGCAGACATAGCAGGGCCATACTTAAGTTTACAGTGCAGTCAAAAACGTGATTGTCCTAAGTTTTATATATATTTCCACAGTATGAGGTTGGAATAATACTTTGAAATTGTGACAATTATAATAATGCCCTTTAAGTTCATTCGTTTTGGCCTGCCTGGTGACATCAATTAGTTAATAGGCCAATAAAAAAAGAGTTCCACTTCCAAACCTTTCTGCCAATAACTCGTTTTCAGTTTTCACCTCCCCACTCAGACCACTTCCAGACAGTCCTAGCAAAATTCTTGCTTGAGAAATTGAAGAAGCTATTTTTGTTTATTTATGACTATTTTAATTGAAAACAATCACAGTAAGGTACTTAATTTTTACATAGAAATGATTTGATATTGAGATAAAAACGGATGAATTGGACCTTAAAGTTTAAGCATCAGCCAATTCAAATTGTTGACATAGTTGCAAGTGATCAAACGCAACATGCTAGCTGTTTCCATTACATAACCTGGCCCATTTAGTCCTGCGCTATCCTCACCAGGTGGCTGTGATTATATCCGGTTCAAATGCTGTATCAGCCAATTAAAATCGCATAGTTGGACGTAATAGAACACTTTCTCACGAGAGTATCCTTAACAGCAGTCAAACGGCACCATCTGCTAATCAAAGTTAGTAAAAAACACGCACCAGTTTTTAATTGGACGATTATATCAGTGTTGTGAGCCAGGCTCCTGGTTATTTTTGTAGTTTGCGGTAAATTCGAATCCCAGCTGAGATATAGTTTAATCCTTTGAAATATATAATTACATTATGTGTGTTTTAGCATGTTGTGAAGAGAAAAGTGAAGCCAAAACCATGTAAATTAAGATTAGAAATACATTTAATGAGGAGCATGATGTTGGAGAATTTGTTACATGAAATAATTACAAGGTTCTTAAATGTTACTTTGTCAGCTCTTATTAATGTACTGTGGAGAACTCTTCCCCGATAAAGAACCGTTGAGTTAAGTGTAGGGTACTTTAAATGAATGGAAGCCTGCAGATTTGTCCCTTTCATAGCACACAGCAAATTGGCCGCTGTTAACTGGTGTTGATTTCTCAGTGTAACATATATAGTGTTGATTCAAGAGTAAAATCAACACTGTAAAGAGTTAAATTATCACTCAGTGGTGCAAAAGAACGCCAGCATTGGCATTATTAACCAGAGTTGAACCAAACCACGCCCATCATTATCATATTTCCCAGCATACTCTATTGCGGTTTCATTTTAAGAAGTATTTGTTTCAATATCTATCTACTTGTATGTACATTGATTGCTGAATTAATCTTATGCTATTAAAATATAAATAACATACATTTATCTAACCCAATCCGAACTGTTGCTTGGTCTTATTGCACCCGTTACTGAAACGGTTGTTCCAGTTTAGATGTTTAAGGTAGTCTCAAATATTAATTGTACAAACCCTGGCAGCTATTCTTAATGCAGGTTGCGGGTGAATAAAAGTGTCAAATGTTGGATATCCCTACTCTGGCTGCATGCCAATAAAAAATTACATCCATTACATACATACATGCATAATGTGACTTGTAGGCCTGATGTGCCATGTAAACTATGAGTTTCAGACCACTGAAAAGAAGGCCTTTAATTCAAAAGGCACCCTGGGAAATATGTAAATATGGCTTAAACCCTACAGCAGGGCTATTCAATTCCGGTCCTAGAGGGCCAAAACATTTCTAGTTTTGTATTTTTGTATGGTTCTTCAAAGAACCATCTTAATTATGGTTCTTCAGAGACCCTAAAATTGTTCCCTTTATGGCATCGCTTTCAAGAACCTTATTCAGATTCCAATTTACATCTTTATTTTTAAGAGTGTAGCATAGGGCTAAATGTGCCAGTTTATGTCATGGGAACAGCTAACATGTAGCCTTTGATCACAAGCAACTACGTCAACGCTTATAATTGGCTGATACTTAAACTAAAATATACATGTTTTCTAATGTTAACAGGTATGGGCCCAGCATGTTTGTATTCTAGATGAACTTGTATTCATTAGTGAACACTGTAGCAAACGTTTTTCAATGGAAAATGAACATTTGCATTTCTAATTGGGCATGTTCAGTTAATGCCTTCCTGTTTTAGTCCATTTTCTTTGGTCCGTTTGATACCTAATGAATACGACCCATTATGTCCTTCCTATCTCAATATCAGGGCAATGAACACTTCCCACTATCAGCATCCAGCTTATCTTGCTTCATTAGTCAATCATATACTGTAGATACACCTACCTACCTTAGTGGTTGAGTAATAGCCTACACCTCAGGAAAGCACTAAAATCCCAACATTACAGAATGATCATGTTGCATGCATTTTGGACTTTCATTTCGTATTACAACTCTGTTGGAGAAATACTTTATTACCATAATCGCAGGTCAAACTGCTGCGAAAAGAGAAAAGTATGTCAAAATCTTCAATGTCCACCGTGTTAGCTGATTTATTGAGTAGAGATTTACCTGCAATGACTGTGATATGTGGTTGTTTTACCTACCTTCATTGCAGTGGAGGTCGGTGCCGTTTAAGATGAGGGAGGACGATTATTAATTTTATGAGCATGGCCTTATTTCTATTACAGCATATTGGAGGACTGTCATTCACATCAATAGGTTTAGGCTACTACATTATAATCAAATGGTTCCTATCCCCATCATGAGGTTGCTACAACCTAGCCTATGAATTCAACCTAGGTGCCAGCTAACAAACATAGCATCCCTCTGTTTGAACAAGGTAATTGAGTAGGCTAAACTAGCTAGCTGCATTTTCTAGCTTGTTAAGTAAGTAAAAGTGAAAAACAGATGACGAAATATAGCTCTCTCTCCTCCTTCATTTTTGAAGAAATGTATTTGTTCAAAACAGTTAAACTATTGTCTTTCTCTCTCTGAGTTAACTACTCACCACATTGTATACACTGCGGTGCTACCTAGCTGTAGCTTATGCTTTCAGTACTAGATTCATTCTCGGATCGTTTGATTGGGTGGACAACATGTCAGTTCATTCTGCAAGAGCTCTGGTAGGTTGGAAGATGCCCTCCGGAAGTTGTCATAATTACTGTGTGAGTCTGTGGAAGGGGGTGAGAACGATGATTCCCTAGGTTTTGCATTGATGTCAAAGTACCCAGAAGAGGAGGGAAGCTAGCTGTCCTCCGGCTACACCATGGTGCTACCATATAGAGTGCTGTTGAGGCTGCTGTAACAGTGTGTTTTAATTAATTATTTGGTGATATGTGAATACAGTTTGTAGTTTTATCTAAAAAGGATAACTTTTTAATTGTTTCACTATTTTTATGAAATTCACTGAGGAAGATGGTCCTCCCCTTCCTCCTCTGAGGAGCCTCTGCTTCATTGAATGCATTGACTGTAAGTCACTCTGGATAAGAGTGTCAGCTAAATGACCAAAATATAAATGTACAAAATACTAGGATTTAAAACAATCTCAACTTCAGTAGAAACCATGATCACACAGTTGCAACGCTAACTCTATCCTTCCAACCCTTATCAGGAAAATGTGTGGCTCTACTTTTCTCCCTGCTGTTTTCCCCCCACTGTTAACCGATCAAGTGGAAAACACTTGATCACAGAAAGCAGGTCAAGTTTATGTAATTTTATGTTTCTCACTGAAACAAACAATTCAGCGCAGATGTAGATGGGGGGCACATGTTAAAGATTAACATTGTCTGCATCCCAAATGGCACCCTATTAGAGCGCAGCCATGCGGAGAATGTGCTGCCTCAGGTAAAGGTAGTGTGATCTCCATGGTGTTAATGTACAACACTGCTCTGTGGTTATTGGTGGTCAGAGGGGATCTTATCTAAACACATGAAAGGTATGTTTTCCTAACAGTCTCTTTGCAAAAATGATAACATAATAGTTGTTATCGCCTAAGACATTCTGTAACAGTCATGACCCCAATCATCTAAAATCTAGAAAACAGTGGCAAAGCAACATGAAGAACAAGACTATTGTAAATTTTTATTTTAGAAACTAACACCCCTTACACAAAGACACGCACACACTCACATGCAAGCACACAGAAAATGCACATAAACACACATATGCACTTTCCTTACTTTACTTAATTACATTTATTTTTACAGGGACAGTACACATTAATCAACATTTCTATCAAGGTGGAGTTCATTTCGGTTCCAGTCCCTGGGAATATTACCAAAAACAATTAAAATTACAATACAGATGGACAATGACAATGTGTGCCTTTTGTGTGTGTGCGCACATTTTATAAATGGGACTCGTGCATTGTGAAGGCCTGTTTGTGATTGGTCAGCCCTGACACCTGAGGAGACAGCCGGGAGCTGATTGGCTGATGATCATGGGTCATTCAGAACCTGTTTATTCAAAAGAACAGGTTACATTAGGTTATAATAATACGAAGCAGGAAATAAGAGTAAACACATAATGAAAACAATGTGCAGAAAAAGATAAAAGCACATTCATTCTGTTTGAATTCAGACTGAAGGAATACAAAAAGGGAAAATCTAAACTAATTTACACCATGTTACAGTGAAAATCCTCTTTCTGTGCAGTTTTATGCATTCCCATCTTAGAGATAACTATGAAGTCTGTATTGAGTGGAAGAAAAAAGATAAGAAAATGTATCCATAAAGAGAAAAACAAGGAGGGTTGTTGAGCAGCTACAAGGGAAAAGTCAGGCATGGAAAACGTTGTGGTGATAAGAACAACAGTTATCACTCTGAACCAATGATGAGGGATATAAAAAACTACTCTCATCACAAGCATGCTATCCCAGGTCGAGTCTCAAATTCACCTGATGGCTCTGGTAAAAAAATAAAAAAGAATCCACATACACTGTATAGGTGCAGTGAAATGTGTTGTTCTATATGGGAACCCTGTCAATGTGGATCCAAAATGAAAAAGGCTCACATCATCTGACAGTGCATATAGACACTTTCAGCTCGAAGGCAACTGAAAAAAATCCTGAATTTTTCTTTTGCTCTTTTGCTGGTTACCTAAAATAATGTAAGGGGGTGCAAGAGGGATAACGCTTTTATTGTTTAAAATACATCTGATTCCCTCTTCAAATTGGCAAATTTATATAGCTATGCCTGTTTTACCTTTATTTTCACAGGGAGTCAATGCTGAGACCAAGGTCTCTTTTCCAGATGACCCATGTGTAGCACCACAATACACATACAATCAACACATTAAACTACACAGGTAACTGAACTAAATGACTATCACCCCGTAGCACTCACTTATTTCATCATGAAGTGCTTTGAGAGACTAGTCAAGGATCATATCACCTCCACCTTACTTGTCACCCTATACCCACTTCAATTTGCTTACCGCCCCAATAGGTCCACAGACGATGCAATCACCATCACACTGCACACCGCCCTATCCCATCCGGACAAGAGAAATACCTATGTAAAAATGCTGTTCATTGACTACAGCTCAGCGTTCAACACCATAGTACCCTCAAAGCTCATCATTAAGCATGAGGCCTGGGTCTCAACCCCTCCCTGTGAAACTGGGAACTGGACTTCCTGACGGGCCGCCCCCAGGTGGTGAAGGTAGAAAACAACATCTCCACTTCGCTGATCCTCAACACTGGGGCTCCACAAGGGTGCATGCTCAGCCCCCTCCTGTACTCCCTGTCCCTCCATGACTGCGTGGCCATGCACGCCTCCAACTCAATCATCAAGTTTGCAGATGATACTACAGTGGTAGGCTTGATTACCAACAACGACGAGACGGCCTACAGGGAGGAAGTGAGTGCCCTCGGAGTGGGGTGTCAGGAAAACAACCTCTCACTCAACATCAACAAAACAAAAGGAGATGATCGTGGACTTCAGGAAACAGCAGAGGGAGCACCTCCTATCCACATCAACGGGACAGCAAGTTTTGGAAAGTTTTAAGTTCCTCAGCATACACATCACGGACAAACTGAAATGGTCAACCCACACAGACAGTGTGGTGAAGAAGGTGCAACAGTGCCTCTTCAACCTCAGGAGGTTGAAGAAATTTGTCTTGTCACCTAAAACCCTCACAAACGTTTACAGATGCACAATTGAGAGCATCCTGTCGTGCTGTATCACCGCCTGGTACGGCAACTGCACCGCCCACAACCGCAGGGCTCTCCAGAGGGTGGTGCGGTCTGCACAATGCATCACCGGGGGAAAAATACCTGCCATCCAATACACCTACAGCACTCAGGAGGCCAAAAAGATCATCAAGGACAACAACCATTCGAGCCACTGCCTGTTCACCCCGATATCCTTCAGAAGGTGAGGTCAGTACAGGTGCATCAAAGCTGGGACCCGAGAGACTGAAAACAGCTTCTATCTCAAGGTCATCAGACTGTTAAACAGCCATCACTAACATAGAGAGGCTGCTGCCTACATACAGACTTGAAATCATTGGCCACTTTAATAAATGGAACACTAGCCACTTTAATAATCCCACTTTAATAATGTTTACATATCTTGCATTACTCATTTCATATGTATATACTGTATTTTATACCATCTATTGCATCTTGCCTATGCCGCTCTGTCATTGCGCATCCATATATTTATATGTATATATTCTTATTCTATTCCGTGAATTATATTTGTGTGTATTAGGTAGTTGTTGTGGAATTGTTAGATTACATGTTAGATATTGCTGCACTGTCGTAACTAGAAGCACAAGCATTTCGCTACACTCGCAATAACATCTACTAACCATGTGTATGTGACCAATAAAATTGGATTTGATTTGATTCATTTACACATTAAAATACAAGTTATTATACACAACAATACACAAAAAGCTAAACACAATCATAAATAACAGACACATCCCCTCAGTAAAAAAGTCCCCTAACAACCGTTTGAAATGACCAAGCGGCACCAACTCCTCCAATTTTAAAGTGTATTGGAGATCATTTCACATGCAAGGTGCAAGGAAACCAAAGATGGATCTATTGAACTCTCTAGACAGCTAACCAACCCTGTGAATGTGTTTGATAACTTGTCATTTTAAATCTTAACAGTGATGTTAAGTAAGTCGGAAGTTTGTGGATCTGGGCTTAGTGAACAAAAAGAGCATAATGATGTGATCTACGTGACTTCAAAGAGGTCCAGCCAACCTTTGGATAAAGAATACAGTGATGAGTAATAAACTGCCTCCTGTGATAAATTGAATGGCGCTATGAAAAATGGCATCCAGGGGTTTACGAGAAAGGGCAGCTTCTTTTTGATAAATAGTATCACCATAATTAAGAACAGAGATTGCAATCTGGCTCTGAGGTGAAATATGCCGTTTTTTTTAGCATCTCGCTCATTGATGTTGAAGTACAAAGGGGTGGAGGATTGTGTCCCTGCCACACCCCCAGGCTCCAGGGCTGCAGCCTGCACCATGCAGTCTGGATGGAATACACTGTTTATTATAAAAATCCTCTCACAAGACAAAATGGTAGAGAGCAAAATGAGCAGGTCAGTGAGATCTGAAGAACAATGTGTTGGGGGGGATGATGGGGGTTTCGATAATAGATTATGAGTGAAGAGGAGGGGGAGAGTGTGTGTGGGAGTGAAGAGGGAGCTTTGAACTAATTATCAATTCTATTGATTTAAACAGAAGAATAGCTAGCTCCTATGTTGTCTGGCTGCTTTGGAAATGTACAACATTTTTAAATATTATCCACTCAAATTAACCTCAGCAAACCTGCATCCATAGACACAATTTTATAATATAATAATATGCCATTTAGCAAAAAAAAATATCCAAAGCAACTCACAGTACTGTGTGAATACATTTTCGTATGTGTGGCCCCAGAGGGAATTTAACCCATAACACCATCCTTGCAAGAGCCATAATGTCACGTCTACTCCCCCACTCCAGTGCTCGAGTCGCCGGTCTACTAACCACCGGTCCTGGCAACCATCATGACGCACACCTGGACCTGATTATCACCTTGATTTACTCTCCTTTTATTTAGCCCTCAGTAGCCTCAGTCATCAGGCAGTATTGGTTTTGGTCACATTCATTACGCTTCTCCTGTTTCCTTTTCTTAGCATTAAATTCACCTTCTGCACCTGATTCCTGACTCCCAGTGTATACGTTACAGAATACTGCCTCTCCATATGTAAGCACCAGAAGAAAAAGACATCTCCCAGACTGACGGCAAACAGGGACAACACCATGATCAGTTGGCGCACCTGGGTGCGACTATGGATGAGGTCCTCTGCATCCTCCACCACCTCCGAGAGGATTCATCTCCAACTAGCAGAGGGCCTCCTACCATGGGTCATACCAGAGAGCCAGCCCCCCAGCCTATCAGCAGTCCGCCCAGGTCAGCGATGCCTGACTGTCCCACCCGGACAAGTATGACAGGACTCCACCCAAATGCCGTGGCATCCTACTCCAATGCTCCCCTATTTCACCCATCAGACGGGAGCCCCCACCACAAGATGTCCAAGTTTGCCACTGTCATTTCCCTGCTGACCGGGCAGGTGTTGGAGTGGGCTATGGCCGTCTGGGAGAAAGGAGAGGAAGAGCTGGGTTCCTACAAGAGGTTAATGATTCTGTTCAGTGCGGTCTTTGACCATCCACCGAAGGGCAGGGAGGGAGGTGAGCAACTTCTCCAACTCCGGCAGGGTGCCCAGACCACTGCGGAGTACGTCCTCACCTTCCAGACCATGGAAGGTGAGGGCGGATGGAATGAGCCAACACTCTGCACCCTATTCCGAAGAGGACTGCGCAAGGAGGTCCAGACTGAGTTGGCGTGCCGGGATGACAACCTTTCCTTGGACGCGTTCCTCGCAATGGCAATCCATCAGGACAACCTTCTTCAGGAGAGCCGGTGCCACCCTTGCCTCTTGCCCTCCTCCTTTGGCCGCTCTGAGGCAGAGCCTGAACCCATGGAGGTAGGGGCCCCACACCTCCCCTCGGGAGACCGACAGAGCCAGAAACAGCTGGGGCTTGGTTCCTATTGCAGCCTGCAGGGGCACCAGCTGCAGTGGTATCTGTCCCAATCCGAAGTCCATAGGGGCAGAGGGGTGGTCCATCTCCCAGGGCAGGCATGAGTATTCCATCATTATTGCTTTCCGACAAACTGTTCCTGGTTTCCATTTCACTGGCTGTCCCTCGGCGTGTTGACTCTACAGCCCTAGTGAATTCCGGTGCCACGGGGAATTTCATAGACAAAACCCTTGCTTCCTCCATGAACATCACCTAGTACCCGCTCTTCTCTCCTCTTCTGGTCCAAGCCCTCAACCATTGGGATCCGGCACAATCACGCACAACACAGCACCACTCACCCTTACCATGGGACCCAGGCACCAAGAAAGCCTTCCCTTCCTCATCATCACCGTACCCATAAACAAAGTCATCCTCGGCCTCCCGTGGCTCCAACGTCATGACCTCAACATCTCCTGGTCAAGGATGAAAATCACCGCCTGGGCACCCGGATGTCGGAGGACCTGCTTTCCCTTACCCTGTGGTTCCAGGTCAGTTGAGAGACATTTGGTGGCCCTCCAGCTTGACATCCCAGAGGTTTACCAGGATATCTGGGAGGTTTTCTCCAAGACCCGCACCACCTGTCTCCCTCCTCATCGCCCCTGGAACTGTGTCCTCAACCTGCTTGCATGCTCCGCGCAGCCACCTCTGTCGGTGGCTGAAACCGAGGCCATAAAGGAGTACATTGAGGAGGTTCTCCAACAGGGTTTTCATCCACTCATCCATCTCCTCTGCATCGGCAGGCTTCTTCTTTGTGGCCAAGAAGGACGGAGGTCTACGTCCATGCATAGATTAGACGCCTCAATTCCATCACCACCAAGTACCACTACCCTCTCCCATTGGTGCCAGCCGCTATCGAACAGCCCCGCGGGGCCAGTTTTTTACTAAACTGGACCTGCGGATTGCCTACAATCTGATCCGCATCCGAGAGTGGGATGAATGGAAAACTGCCTTCAGCACGATGTCTGGGCACTATGAGTACTTGGTGATACCTTATGGATTAGCCAATGCTCCGTCGGTGTTCCAGGTGTTTGTGAACGAGGTGTTCCGGGACATGCTCAGGCACCAGGTGGTCGTGTATATCGACAACATCCAGGTCTACTCGGCCATCTTGGAGGATCACATCGCCCATGTCCGAGTAGTCCTGAGATGCCTCCTGGAGAACTGCCTGTATGTCAAAGCGGAGAAGTGCCAGTTCCATCAGGTCACTGTCTCCTTTTTGGGGTACCGGATCAGCCCGCAGGTTAGTGAGGATGGATGAAATGAAGGTTGAGGCAGTCCGGTAATGGCCAGTCCCAACCACCGTAAAGAGGTTCCAACGGTTTTTGGGGCTTACCAACTTTTACCGCCACTTCATTAAGAGCTCCCTCCTCTCACCTCAAGGGCGGTCCCCATAAGTCGGTGTAGAGACATTCAGCCTATGAGGCATTCCACCTACTGAAGGGGCGTTTCACCCCGCCCTGTTACTGAAACCCCCAGATCCTACGCTGCCCTTCGTGGTGGAGCTGGATGCCTCAGAAGTTGGCGTGGGGGCCGTCCTGTCAAGGTCCCGTCAAGGTAACCCACAGAAATGGTATCCATGTGCATACTACTGTATCCATGTGCATACTACAGCCAGTGTCTCCTACAGAGAGGAAGGCGGTGAGGTTGGCATTAGAGAAGTGGAGACACTGGCTGGAGGGCACCAAGGACCCATTTCTCATCCTTAACAACATCGGAACCTGGAGTACATACAGACGGCGAGGCGGCTGAAACCTACGTTCTCACAGGGGTAAGGAGTCGGCTGTTGACCTGGGTGCACACATCCCTCGCCGATGGACACCCAGATATCACCCGAAACATTCACTCTATCTCCACAAAATACTGGTAGTCCACCTTTGCGCAGGACGTTGCCCGCTATGTCAACTCCTGCTTCATATGTGCTCAAACCAAATCTCCCCAGCACGCTTTTAGTCCTCCCCCCCGGAGGACTTTGAAGGGCACCACAAACTGGGGGTCAGCTTGCGGCAGGGGAGCGCGAGGAAAGAGTGTCCCTGCTAAAGCGTGCTGGGGAGATTTGGTTTGAGCACATATCAACGAGGTAACATATCGATTACAACTCCCCACCAACTACCGGATCTAACCCTCTTTTCCTGTTTCCCTCCTCGGGCCGGTGGTTCCTGGTCCCCTGGCTGGTGCCGTCCCATACGACACCGCTCCGCCTCCTCAGGACATCAATGGGAACACCCTCACAACATCAGGTCACTCCTGGACTCCCAATGACGTAGGGGTCGGCTCCAATAACTGGTGAACTGGGAGGGGTACGGCCCAGACGAGTGCTGTCGGGTCCCGACGGCCGACATTCTGGACCCCAACATTGTCCGGGATTTCCATCTCTGCCGACGGACCGGCCCGCTCCTCGTCCTTGGGGCCGTCCTCTTGGCTGACATCGTCCTGCGGTTGACATCGTCCTGCGGTTGACATCGTCCGCGCGTAAAGGAACGGGATACTTTAATGCCTACTCCCATGCGTGACATCGCACTTCTACTAACCACCGGTCCTGGCAACCATCATTATGCACACCTGCTCCCCATCGTTACACACACCTGGACCTTTTAATCCCTTTATTTAGCCCTCAGTAGCCTCAGTCATAAGGCAGTATTGGTTTTGGTCATGTTCAGTGCACTCATGTTCAGTGCACTCCTGTTTTGTTTATCTGCCTTTCATTATCATTAAACTAACCTACACCTGCTTCCTGACTCCCAGCGTATACACACAGGACCACATGTACCTATGTCATACTGGAACCTTACTTCAACACAGGGCAGTAAAGAGACTTGTATAAATGGCCTGAGGCAGTAACACAGTATTATACATATGGGATGTTGCTCTAATTTCATCTGGTTCCTTTAAAAAATTAAGTAAATGGAAACTGATTTCAAGTCTTAATCTTGTATCTGTAAGGACAGATGAGGATGTCTCCCTTAGCTTGTTAAATTACCTATATGTAACAAAATACTGTTTTAGTGGAATACAACATAGTTTGTTGCATATTGAAAGCATGCAAACACTAACTAAACTTCAGTAGAAACCATGATCACACAGTTGCAACGCTAACTCTATCCTTCCAACCCTTATCAGGAAAATGTGTGGCTCCACTTTTCTCCCTGCTGTTTTCCCCCCACTGTTAACACTGTTTTAACTGGTCAAGTGGAAAAAACATGACCACAGAAGGCAGGTCAAGTTTACTCTTTAACATTATGTTTCTCACTGACACTCTTTCGCAAGAGCTGTCAGGAGTCAAACAGTTCACCTCATGAGTAGATGGAGCCACAAGTTCAATATTCACATGGGATGCATCCCAAATGGCACATTATCCCCTACATAGCACTATATAGGGAATAGTGGGCCATTTAGGATGCAACCATGCAGCTAATGTGCTGCCTCAGGTAAAGGTGGTGTGATCTTAATGATGTTCATGTAGAACACTGCTCTGTGGTTATAGGTGGTCAGGGGAACAGTTTTCTTATCTGAAGACAGAGGTCTATTTTCTTAACAAAGTCTCTTTGCACAAATTAAAGCGTAATCTTTGTTATCACTAAAACATTGTCTAAGCTCCAGTTTAAAAGCAGTCACAACCCTAATCATCTCAAATCGAGAAAACAGTGGCAAAGCAACATCATTAACAAAAACATTTAATATTTATATCTTAGAAACACACACCCCTTACACACAATTGCACACACTCACACACAAACACAAAATCAATGAATGGGGACTCGTGTTGTGAAAACCTGTCTGTGATTGGTCAGCCCTGACACCTGAGGAGACAGCTGGGATCTGATTGGCTGATAATCATGGGACCTTCAGATCCTGTTTATTCAAAAAGATAGGTTACATTAGGTTAAAAATACGGAGCAGGAAATAAGATTAACCACATAATGAAAATAATGTGCAGAAAAAGCACATTCATTCTGTTTGAATTCAGACTAAACAAATACAACAAGGGAAAATCTAAACTATTTTACAAAAAACTATGTTATTATGTTTAGACAGTGAAAATCCTCTTTCTGTGCAGTTTTACGTCTGTATTGAATGGAAGAAAAAAAGATAAGAAAATGTATCCATAAAGAGAAAAACAAGGAGGGTTGTTGAGCGGCTGCAAAGGAAAAGTCAGGCATGGAAAACGTTGTGGTGATAAGAACAACAGTTATCACTCTGAACCAATGATGAGGGATATAAATAACTACTCTCATCACAAGTATGCCGTCCCATGTGTTGAGAGTGTAAAAGCAGAATATTATCTGGGTGTCCGTCCCAATAATTCAATATATAGTGCAGTATTTTTTGTATCGTATATCCTGATGCCTAATCACCTTACTCTTATAGATATCTACCTCTTACTTCAGCATCCCTGCACATAGTAAATATGGCACTGGAATTGACTGACCCTGTATACACAGTGCCTTCCGAAAGTATTCACACCCCTTGACTTTTTCCACATTTTGTTGTTACAGCCTGAATTTAAAATTGATTAAAAAAGTAAAAAATGTCACTGGCATCCACAAATAACCCCATTATGTCCAAGTGGAATTATGTTTATTGACATTTTTACAAATTAATAAAAAATGAAAAGCTGAAATGTCTTGAGTTAATAAGTATTCAACCCCTTTGTTATGGCAAGCCAAATATGTTCAGGAGTAAATATTGGCTTAACAAGTCACATATTAAGTTGCATGGACTCCCTCTGTGTGGAATAATAGTGTTTAACATAATTGACTACCTCATCTCTGTACCCCACACATACAGATAATTGTAAGGTTCCACAGTCAAGCAGTGGATTTCAAACACAGATTCAACCACAAAGAACAGGGAGGTTTCCCAATGCCTCGCAAGAAGGGAACCTATTGGAAGATTAGTAGATGAAAATATATACATAAAATGCAGACACTGAATATCCCTTTGAGCACGGTGAAGTTATTAATTACACTTTGGATGGTGTATCAATACACCCAGTCACTACAAAGATACAGGCATCCTTTCTAACTTAGTTGCCAGAGATGAAGAAAAAACTCTGGGATTTCACCATTAGGCCAATGGTGACCTTAAAACAGTTACAGAGTTTAATGGCTGTGATAGGAGAAAACTGAGGATGGATCAACAGCATTGTAGTTACTCCACAATACTAACCTAATAGACAGAGTGAAAAGAAGGAAGCTTATACAGAATAAAACATGTTCCAAAACATGCATCCTGTTTGCAACAAGGCACTAAAGTAATACTTTAAAAAATGTGGCAAAGCAATTCACTTTTTGTCATGAAAACAAAGTGTTATGTTTGGGGCAAATCCAAAACAACACATTACTGAGTAACACTCTTCATATTTTAAAGTATATTGGTGGCTGCATCATGTTATGGGTATGCTTAAAATCGTTAAGGACTGGGGAGTTTAACAGGATAAAGAAATCTATGAAATGGCAAAATCCTAGAGGAAAACCTGGTTCAGTCTGATCTCCACCAGACACTGGGTGATGAATTCAATTCTTTCATCGGGACAATAACCTAAAACACAAGTCCAAATCTACACTGGAGTTGCTTACCAAGAACACAGTGAATGTGCCTAAGCGGTGGAGTTTTGACTTAAATCTACTTGAAAATCTATGGCAAGACCTGAAAATGGTTGTCTAGCAATGATTAACAACCAATTCGACAGAGCTTGAAGAATTTTGAAAATAAGAATGGACAAATGTTGCACAATCAGGGTGTGGAAAGCTCTTAGAGACATACCCAGAAAGACTCACAGCAATTACAGCACCCTGATTGTTATTTACAGCAATTCAGCTGTAATTGCTGCCAAAGGTGCTTCTACAAAGTATTGTCTCAGGGGTGTGAAAACATATGTAAACGACATACAGTTGTAGTCGGAAGTTTACATACACTTAGGTTGGAGTCTTTAAAACTGGTTTTTCAACCACTCCACAAATGTCTTGAAAACAAACTATAGTTTTGGCAAGTCGGTTAGGACATCTACTTTGTGCATGACACAAGTAATTTTGCCAACAATTGTTTACAGACAGATTATTTCACTTATAATTCACTGTATCACAATTCCAGTGGGTCAGAAGTTTACATACACTACGTTGACTGTGCCTTTAAACAGCTTGGAAAATTCCTGAAAATTCGGCGATGTCATCTACAAAATGGCTTCCAACACTCTACTCAGCAAACTGGATGCAGTCTATCACAGTGCCATCCGTTTTGTCACTAAAGCACCTTATACTACCCACCACTGCGACTTGTATGCTCTAGTCGGCTGGCCCTCGCTACATATTCGTCGCCAGACCCACTGGCTCCAGGTCATCTACAAGTCTATGCTAGGTAAAGCTCCGCCCTTATCTCAGCTCACTGGTCACGATGGCAACACCCATCCGTAGCACGCGCTCCAGCAGGTGTATCTCACTGATCATCCCTAAAGCCAACACCTCATTTGGCCGCCTTTCGTTCCAGTACTCTGCTGCCTGTGACTGGAACGAATTGCAAAAATCGCTGAAGTTGGAGACTTTTATCTCCCTCACCAACTTCAAACATCAGCTATCTGAGCAGCTAACCGATCGCTGCAGCTGTACATAGTCTATTGGTAAATAGCCCACCCTTTTCACCTACCTCATCCCCGTACTGTTTTTATTTATTTACTTTTCTGCTCTTCTGCACACCAATATCTCTACCTGTACATGACCATCTGATCTTTTATCACTCCAGTGTTAATCTGCAAAATTGTAATTATTTGCCTACCTCCTCATGCCTTTTGCACACATTGTATATAGACCCCCCCTTCGTTTTCTACTGTGTTATTGACTTGTTAATTGTTTACTCCATGTGTAACTCTTTGTTGTATGCTCACACTGCTATGCTTTATCTTGGCCAGGTCGCAGTTGCAAATGAGAACTTGTTCTCAACTAGCCTACCTGGTTAAATAAAGGTGAAATAAAAAAAAATAAAAAAAATAAAATTGCATTAGAAGCTTCTGATAGGCTAATTGACATCATTTGAGTTAATTGGAGGTGTACCTGTGGATGTATTTCAAGGCCTACCTTCAAACTCAGTGCCTCTTTGCTTGACATCATGGGAAAATCCAAATAAATCAGCCAAGACCTCAGAAAGAAAATGTGGACCTCCACAAGTCTGGTTTATCCTTGGGAGCAATTTCCAAATGCCTGAAGGTACCACGTTCATCTGTACAAACAATAGCATGTAAGTATAAACACCATGGAACCAAGCAGCCTCTGGTCTGATGAAACAAAAATATTTGGAGGAAAAAGGGGGAGGCTTGCAAGCCAAAGAACACCATCCCAACCGTGAAGCACGGGGGTGGCAGCATCATCATGTTGTGGGGTGCTTTGCTGCTGGAGAGACTGGTGCACTTCACAAAATAGATGGCATCATGAGGTAGGAAAATTATGTGGATATATTGAAGCAACATCAAGACATCAGTCAGGAAGTTAAAGCTTGGTCGCAAATGGGTCTTCCAAATGGACAATGACCTCAAGCACACTTCTAAAGTTGTGGAAAAATGGCTTAAGGACAATAAAGTCAAGGTATTGGAGTGGCCATCACAAAGCCCTGACCTTAATCCTATATAAAATGTGTGGGCTGAACTGAAAAAGTGTGTGCGAGCAAGGAGGCTGACTCAGTGGCACCAGCTCTGTCAGGAGAAATGGGCCAAAATTCACCCAACTTATTGTGGGAAGCTTGTGGAAGGCTACCCGAAACATTTGACCCAAGTTAAACAATTTAAAGGCAATGCTACCAAATATTAAATGAGTGCATGTAAACTTCTGACCCACTGGGAATGTGATGAAAGAAATTAAAGCTGAAATAAATCATTCTCTCTCATATTATTCTGACATATCAGATTCTTAAAATAAATTGATGATCCTAACTGACCTAAAACAGGGAATTTTTACTAGGATTAAATGTCAGGAATTGTGAAACTGAGTTTATAAATGTATTTGGCTAAGGTGTATGTAAACTTCCGACTTAAACTGTATTTCCTTATTTAATTTTCAATAAATTAGCAAAAATTTCAGGAGGGATATCACTTTTATTGCTCATAATATATCTGATTCCATGCTCAGATTTGCATATTTATATAGCTATGCCTACTATAAAGGTATGAGACTGCAATCTGCCTCTGAGGTGAAATATGCAGGTTTTTTTCATCGCTCTCTTTGATGTTGAAGGACAAAGGGGAGGAGGATTGTGTCCCTGCCACACCCCCAGGCTCCAGGGCTGCAGCCTGCACCATGCCCTTTGTTAGTCTGGATGGAATACACTGTTTATTATAATGTCTCTCATGTATGCAGTGCTGTCCTTGAGCTGTTCTTTCCTACTAATGTTCTGTATTATGTCATGTTTTATGTTTGTGTGGACCCCAGAAAGAGTAGCTGCTGCTTTTGCAACAGCTAATGGGGATTCTATTAAAATACCAAATACTCCCAAAAAATGAACAGGTCAGTGAGATCTGAAGAGCCCTGTGTTGGGGTGATGATGGGGGGGTTTGGATAGTAGATTATGAGTGAAGATGAGGGCGAGAGTGTGTGTGGGAGTGAAGAGGGAGCTTTGAACTGATTGTCAATTCTATTGATTTAAACAGAAGACTTGCTAACTCCTATGTTGTCTGGCTGCTTTGGAAATGTATGAACAATTGAAAAATGATTCACTCAAATTAACCTCAGCAAACATGCATCCATAGACATCATTTTATAATATAATAATATGCCATTTAGCAGACATTTTTATCCTAAGCGACTTACTGTGTGTATAAATGTTTGTATGGTTGGCACCAGCAGGAATCTAACACACAACACTATCCTTGCAAGAGCCATACTCTACCAACTAAGCTACACAGGACCATATGATTAAGGCAGCCCCCCGCACCTATCTGATTCAGAGGGGTTGGGTTAAATGCAGAAGACCCATTTCAGTTGAATGCATTCAGTTGTAAACTGACTAGGTATCCCCCTCCCCCTTTCCCATGTATGTCATACTGGAACCTTAATTCAACGCAGGAGAGTAAAGAGACTTGTATAAATGGTCTGAGGCAGTAACACAGTATTATACATAAGGGATGTTGCTCTAATTTCATCTGGTTCTGTACAAAAATTAAGTAAATGAGAAATGAGAACTGATTTCAAGTCTTAATCTCTTATCTGCAAGATCAGATGAGGATGTCCCCTTCATAGTTGGTTAAATGACCAAAATGTAAATGTAAAAAGATACTGTTTTAGTGGAATACAACATAGTTTGTTGCATATTGAAAGCATGCAAACACTAACTAAACTTCAACAGATACCATGATCACACCGTTGCAACACTAACTCTATCCTTCCAACCCTTATCAGGAAAATGTGTGGCTCCACTTTTCTCCCTGCTGTTTTCCTACCACTGTTAACACTGTTTTAACCTGTCAAGTGGAAAAAACATGACCACAGAAGGCAGGTCAAGTTTACTCTTTAACATTATGTTTCTCACTGACACTCTTTCGCAAGAGCTGTCAGGAGTCAAACAGTTCACCTCGTGAGTAGATGGAGCCACAAGTTCAATATTCACATGGGATGCATCCCAAATGGCACATTATCCCCTACATAGCACTATATAGGGAATAGTGGGCCATTTCTTATCTGAAGACATAGAGGTCTATTTTCTTAACAAAGTCTCTTTGCACAAATTAAAGCGTCATCTTTGTTATCACTAAAACATTGTCTAAGCTCCAGTTTAAAAGCAGTCACAACCCTAATCATCTCAAATCTAGAAAACAGTGGCAAAGCAACATTAAGAACAAAACCATTTTATATTTTTTATCTTAGAAACACACACCCCTTACACACCCCTTACACACACACACCACACACACACATGCCCACACACAAACACACACATGCACAAATGCAAACACACGTTAAGGAATGTGACTCATGCACTGTGAAGGCCTGTCTGTGATTGGTCAACCATGACACCTGAGGAGACAGCCGGGAGCTGATTGGCTGATGATCATGGGACCTTCAGATCCTGTTTATTCAAAAAGACAGGTTACATTAGGTTATAATAACACGGAGCAGGAAATAAGAGTAAACACACAATGAAAACAATGTGCAGAAAAAGATAAAAGCACATTCATTCTGTTTGAATTCAGACTGAAGGAATACAAAAAGGGAAAATCTAAACTATTTTACAATGAAAACTGTGTTACTATGTTTAGACAGTGAACATCCTCTTTCTGTGCAGTTTTTATGCATTCCCATCTTGAAGATAACTATGAAGTCTGTATCGAGTCGAAGAAAAAAAGATAAGAAAATGTATCCATAAAAACAAAAGCAAGGAGGGTTGTTCAGAGGGAGTAAAGGACAAGTCAGGCATGGAAAACGTTGTGGTGATAAGAGCAACAGTTATCACTCTGAACCAATGATGAGGGATATAAATAACTACTGTCAACACAGGTATGCCGTCCCATGCTTGTGTTGAGAGTGTAAAAGCAGAATATTATCAGGGTTGCGTCCCAACAGGCACCCTATATAGCGCAGTACTTAAAATAAAATATATATCTTGCCTAGTCCTTACCTTAACCCTTACCTTACCCCTATACATATCTACCTGGATCACTACAGCATCCCTGCACATTGTAACTGACTGACCCTGTGTATACAGTGCTTTCAGAACGTATTCACACCCCTTGATTTTTTCAACATTTTGTTGTGTTACAACCTTATTCTCACTGGCATACACACATTACCACATAACGTCCAAGTGGAAATATATTTGTCAAACAACACATTACTGAGTACTCTCCATATTTTCAAGTATATTGGTAGCTGCATCGTTAAGGACTGGGGAGTCTTACAGGATAAAATATCCACAGAATGACAAAATCCTAGAGGAAAATCTGGTTAAATCTGCTTTCCACCAGTCACTGGGAGATAAATTCACTTTTCAGCAACAATAACCGAAACAAGGCCAAATCTACGCTGGAGTTGCTTACCAAGAACACAGTGAATGTGCCTGAGTGGCCGAGTTACAGTTTTGACTTAAATCTACTTGAAAATCTATGGCAAGACCTGAAAATGGTTGTCTTGCAATGATCAACAACCAGCTTGAAGAATTTAGAAAATAACAAAATGGACAAATGTTGCACAATCAGGGTGTGGAAAGCTCTTAGAGACTTACCCAGAAAGACTGACAGCTGTAATTGCTGCCAAAGGTGTTTCTACAAAGTATTGACTCAGGGGTGTGAATACCTATGTTAATGACATATTTCCTTATTTAATTTTCAATAAATTAGCAAAAATGTCAAGAGGGATATCGCTTTTATTGCTTATCATACATCTGATTCCCTCCTCAGATTGGCATATTTATATAGCTATGCCTACTATAAAGGTATGAGACTGCAATCTGCCTGAGGTGAAATATGCTGTTTGTTTTTTTATTTCTCTCTTTGATATTGAAGGACAAAGGGGTGGAGGATTGTGTCCCTGCCACACCCCCAGGCTCCAGGGCTGCAGCCTGCACCATGCCCTTTGTTAGTCTGAATGGAATACACAGTTATATTATAAAAATCCTCTCACAAGACAAAATGGTAGAGCGCAAAAGGAGCAGGTCAGTGAGATCTGAAGAGCCATGTGTTGGGGGGGATGATGGGGGTTTGGATAATAGATTATGAGTGAAGATGAGGGGGAGAGTGTGTGTGGGAGTGAAGAGGGAGCTTTGAAATGATTGTCAATTCTACTGATTCAAACAGAAGAATTGCTAGCTCCTATGTTGTCTGGCTACTTTGGAAATGTATGAACATTTGAAAAATGATCAACTCATAATAGCCTCAGCAAACCTGCATCCATAGACATAATTGTATAATATAATAATATGCAATTTCGCTACAATAGAGCCAAACTCTACCAACTGAGCTACACAGGAACACATGTATGTCATACTTCAACCTGACTTCAACGCATGGCAGTTAAGAGACTTGTATAAATGTGCTGAGGCAGTAACACAGTAATGTACATCAGGGACATGGCTCTAATTTCATCTGGTTCCATTAAAAAATTAGACCGTAAATGACAAATGAAAACTGATTTCAAGTCTTAATCTCTTTTCTGCAAGGACGGATGAGGATGTCTGCCTTCATAATTCCATGCAGGATTGAGGGGAAAAAATTGTCAAGTGCTCGTTTGATAGATCAATTTACGGTTGGCGCTAACGGTCTTGCTCTCTTTCTAATATGATGCTATTTCATTCCTCTTTTTCGGTCTAACAGCAATCTATGGCACGCTTGATCTGCTTTTCATTTGATGTGTCATGACATTCTGCTTTAAGTTCTGATGAAGGGGAGACCTCCTAGGCGAGAGAGAGAGAGAGAGAGAGAGAGAGAGAGAGAGAGAGAGAGAGAGAGAGAGAGAGAGATGCTATTATGTCAAATCATTTTAATGGTTATTATCAGGGCATTAACATACGTTTTTTACATTTCAGTATCCACATAGTAAATGTACTTGTTAAAGTCAACATGCTTTAAAGTGTTGTAATTCCTCAGCCTCACATACTGTAATGAAATAGTATTCTGGTAAAGTATTCTTGTGGTAAAAATAAATGGTGGTATTTCCCTTAATTCTGGTGAAAAAGGACAAATGATTTATTTGTGAGAACAAGCACATACTCCTTCCTAGCGTGGAGCAACAATGGAGGAACAATGTACTCATATGTCGTCCATAGGAAGACAATGGCGTTATTGGGCTACTCTGACGCTTGGATCACCTTTGGGGAGGTTTCTGTTCACGTCCTAACCTTCTCTCTTTGACTTCCTTCCCCTTTCTCAAACTGTGCAGCCTTGCCAACCAGGTTTCAACCCAACTTGTAAAAAAGGGGAGGAAAGACTTTGAAACTACTCAAATACTGAACAACCACAGTAGTCTGTCGACCCTTATAGTGTAAAGCCTTATTCAAATATTTCCCAGAGTGCCTTGACAATCGAGTAAATTGAGTTACCACCCATGACTGTATTTGTTTGTGACAGAAACATAATTGTTGCATTCATCCATTTTTTGGTACAATGGACTTCACCAAGTGGGATCCTATGTGAATATTTTATCATTAAACAATATATATATATTATATATAATTAACACCAACAACTGAGATTATTTTACACCACTGAGTGTTAATTTAACTCTTTACAGTGTTGATTTAACTCTTGAACCAACACTAGAAATGTTACACTGAAAAATGTTGTTATTGTTCATAACACACACACACAGGAGCAGAAATGGCATTACGCTTTGAAACTGCTGTCATAATTTATCTGGCATTTTAAATCCTTAGGAGAAATTCCCACATTTTTTACATAAATCACATCAATTTTTTTAAAATCTCAATTCACACATTACAGATAATTTTATGCCAAATCAATTTGCAAGTGAAAGTGTATTGGAGGAAATTAAGATGTTTAGCCAAGGGATTAACCAAAATAGTTCAGTGGATTTCTCCAAATTATCAGCCAAGAAGTAAAAAAATATGGCTAGTGTTTGCTCACTAGCTGCTGGCACAATACCACGGGTGAATCATTGTTTTCATGCAAATTGGCTACCGAAATTAAGAGTGTGACTTCTTAACCTAGAGCTAATTTGGCAGGCAAAAAGCACATACTGCATTAATGAGATCGGATTTATTTTCAATTAAGTTTAATTAAAATCATTTTTAAAGTAATTGTTTACTGTATATGTCTCCAGGAAGTTTTCTGTGTTGTTTTTGTGATTTTAGGTACTGCGGATACACCGAATGAGTTAATCATCAGGATGCTTATTTGCACTTAGGCACTGTTGAGGGGATTAGGGTTCTGGTTGCCATCCAAATATCAGCTTCAAAGCACCTTCTGAAACATACAGTAAATGGATTTCTTTGTTTCTGACAAGATTGTTACTGTGTGTATTCTGACAACAATGGAGTCACTGTTGATAGACACACCAAACAAAGGAAACATATAAACATATTTCAAATCAAATCAAACGTTATTTGTCACATGTGCCAAATACAACGAGTGTAGACCTTACTGTGAAACGCTTACTTACAAGCCCTTAACCAAGAGTGCAGTTTCCATCTACCATGAGAATTTATTTGATAGAATTCTGTTATTAGCATTGAACATGTACACTGAGTAAACAAAACATTAAGAATCCCTTCTCTTTCCATGAAATAGACTGACCAGTTGAATCTAGGTGATAGTTCTGATACCTTATTGATGTCACTTGTTAAATCCACTTCAATCAGTGTAGATTAAGGGGAGGAGACAGGATTAAAGAAAGATTTTTAAGTCTTGAGACAACTGACACATGGATTGGTTATGCGTGCCATTCAGAGGGTGAATGGGCAAGACAAAATATTTAAATGCCTTTGAAAGGGATATGGTAGTGTGTGCCAAACGCACAGGTTTGTGTCAAGAACTCCAACGCTGCTGGGTTTTTCACACTCAATCGTTTCCTGTGTGTATCAAAAAAATAGTCCACCACCCAAAGGACATCCAGCCAAATTGACACAACTGTGGGAAGCATTGCAGTCAACATCAGCCAGCATCCCTATGGAACGCTTGACTTGTCCCTAATGTTTGGTATACTCAAGTGTATATTTGGACAAGGCAAATTCTCCAGTGTCTGGATGACCTGGTTTTTACCAATCTGCCTGGAAGGTTTGTACTGGAGTGGATCTTTAAAAGATCAACTGCCAGAATTTATGTCGGGCCTTTACGAACTATCACACTACTAACTAGGCCTGCCTGTTGAAGTAGACCTGTGTAAAAATGTACAACCTGCTTAATCGGAATGACTTTTGAATAAGTTTGTTTCGTTTTCAATTGTATGTTTGCTCACTTTGTTTGAAGTAATTCACTGGTTTACGTATCCTACTCCACCCTTCCACGAATGCAGACAGACAGCACGAACGCAAGCGCCAGACTCTTGTGGCTGTCCTGAACGAGGGGGCGGTGGGGTGTCGTTGCGTCATATCACCCGCCTCGCTCCCATTGGCCGACACTACTCACCCGACACAGCTGTGATTGTTTTCTGCAGAGGAAGTCTGTCTCTGCTATGAGGTCTGCTGTTAGGAATGATATAGAAGCTTTTTATCTCTCTCACCCAAACGATGATGTGACCAAACACCGTGATAACAGTCTGAGAGCAGCAAAACGCACAGCATTGTCGGATGAACAAAATCGGGTCTCGCTCGATCAGACAGTGTGAACGTCTGGAGAACAAGGTAAGAAGAGATCAATTATATCTGCTTTGCTATTGTCAATTGATAGGATAATCATAGCGAGATTGTGGCAAATTAGCTTGAGAAAAGCATGGGCTACAAAGGTGAGTCTGCTCTAGACACAAACAGTCTTAGATTAGATCCAATTTAATAAGGCATACCTGTGTTAGCTACAATCTAATAACGCATCTGTTGTTCTCCAGCGCTGAAGTGCCAAATGCCAAGACTAGAAGAACACTGCTGGAGACGCTCTTGTACATCGAGGGTGGAATCTAAGAATTATTATAGGGAAAACTGGGTCGCATCGAAGGCTGAAGAAATGATGTCAATTATCACATCAGTGCTTAGCAATGTATACGGCTCGCTGCACAGTGTGCAAACAGCAAACTTAATCAGACGGGGTCTAGTCCTTTTCACCGTGGGAGTATTTCTTGCATTGGTGCTCAACTTGCTACAGGTTCAAAGAAATGTGACTTTGTTTCCCGAAGAGGTGATGGCAACTTTGTTTTCATCGGCGTGGTGGATTCCCCCTTGCTGCGGCACGGCAGCTGGTGAGTTGTTACTTTTCCAAAAACCTATAGTTTATCATTCTGTCTGAGTGAATGAGATTGCTATGTAGGCCTACTTCTAATTTGGAGAAAGGAATGTGAATTGGGCTTTTAGGGGGGAGCTTGTGTGTTTCATGATGCCATTATAGGCTACCAACTATAACCTGGACTACATAATAATTTACCGTTTTTTTTCCATCATTATCATTGTTATTATCCATTATGTAAGTGTTCTCGCAGCCACGAGGCCATTAAATGATGAGTGTTTTGTCTGGGAAAACCATACAGTAGTATTTATATTGCCCTCCAATGCTCCAATAGGCTTCCCTAGAAACAGCCGGACATAGAGAGTCATTATGGGTGTGCTGTGTTTTCATTGGCTGCTTTCATAACGGGTGAGCTGTGGAGGCGGTCCATAATTGGCTGTTGCCTCGAACATGCCACTATCGAAAAAGAGAAACAAGGAAGTCGTGTGCACTGTGCAGTCAGAATGAAATAAATTATTTTCACCACCAACCCGTCCCCCATGTTCTTGAGAAGTAGGCTACAGTGGTTCACACTTAAAATAAATACAAATGTAAAAATTTGAGACAATTGATCCAACGTTTTTATTTCAGTGATATACTACAATGTTCCAGACTTATCTTTTATCACTCGGTTGCAGACATGTTTGTGCAAGGACTGATAAGTGAGAAATAATCATGTGTGCCTGAAAGTGAAACTAGAAGGCAATCATGTTGTTTGTTTCATTTCTGCCATTTTTTTACCCCCAAATTGAAACTCAAAGAAATACAGAATGTTCAAGCCCTTAAAACAACATGAGCCAGTTTGATTTGTATGTAGGCTATTCAGTGATGTACTAACTCAAATGTCCTTTCTGCAGCTGTTGTTGGCCTGCTATACCCCTGCATCGACAGCCATCTCGGAGAGCCCCACAAGTTCAAAAGGGAATGGGCCAGTGTCATGAGATGCATTGCAGTATTTGTTGGCATCAACCATGCCAGTGCTGTATCCTTTCTATAACAATGTCACAATGTGCACACTCTCATGTTATCTCAATCTAGAGACGGACTGACACATATTTACACCAGTGATGTTTAGCACGTCCAGAGCTTAAACAAGGATGTTGTGGACTAATTAATGTGTAATACATAGATGAGTAACATTCTTTGATTAGTTTGATATACACTCCTTTTGGGGGCCATGAGCAAGATTTGGTCGGGAGGCCCCCCCCACCCCCCCACCTTGCAGGCAAAACATTTTAATGCCCCCTCTTGACAATTCATTTTGTTTATTTTTTTGTGCACAAATGTATTTTCTGCAATTCTTCACATTTTGCCATAACGTATTCCATGTTCATATGATATCTGTGTGAGATGGACAAAAAAAAAATCCATGGGGGCCCCTGGAGGTCAGGGCCCCTGAGCACATGCCCTGCATGCCCGGTCGTTAATTTGGTGATGATTAGGCCTACTGCAAGGTTTAGATAGCTGGCTAGACTACCTTACCTAGCAATTGAGTGACTGGCATAACAAGTGAAAAACTGCTGATGCGCTACCAAATTTTTGTAAGTTGAGACCCCGATGGGGTTCCTTTTTTTAGGTTGAGGGCCCCCATGCTAACTCTGGGCCAAACGCGCAGTATGTAGTCTGCATATAGGAAGAGGCGGCACTGTAGACTCCATTGTTGTTTTGCTACTTTTACGGCCTTGAAGGCAATTCATCTAGTGTCAGTGGGACAGTGGATGGAAGTCCCAACTGCATTCCTGCTTGTTTTGACTCCTTGACATACTTTAAGTATGTATGGAACTTACAGTTGCTTCAAACATACACTGCTTGTGCCACCCACACTAACGCTTTGCTGCAACAGTCAAACAAATACAATCTTTTTTTGAAACGCATTTTGAAACGTATTTTAAGGGATTCTTTACTGAGCAGATACTGAGAGAGGATCACAGATAGGGAGAGGTTGTGTCAAAGGGCAGTAAGCTAGATTGGAACCTATGCAAACAAATAGTCTTATTTTGCCCTTAACTGCTCCATCTCACAGAAACTAGACTTTGCCAATAATGTCCAGCTGTCCCTGACCCTGGCTGCCCTTTCCCTGGGACTATGGTGGACGTTTGACCGCTCGAGGAGTGGCTTCGGCCTGGGCATTGGGACGGCATTCCTTGCCACCGTTATCACACAGCTGCTGGTCTACAACGGTGTATATCAGTAAGTCAAATCATGCTTTTATTTTTCCATGTTACTCTAAGAGCCAATTTATGCTTGAGCCGAAAATGTGGTCAGAGACTCCGTATGGATGGTGTGATGCAATTACGGCACCTCCGGAGTCACGCAGAGACCAAATTGAGCTCTGTGCTCCATCGCTGTGCACCTCCCAAATGTTGTAACAATGCAGAGGGCTCCGTATATACAGCTGAAGTCAGACGTTTACATGCACCTTAGCCAAATACATTTAAACTCTGTTTTTCACAATTCCTGACATTTAATCAGAGTAAAAATTCCCTGTCTTAGGTCAGCAGTTAGAATCACCACTTTATTTTAAGAATGTGAAATGTCATAATAATTGTAGAGAGTGATTTATTTCAGCTTTTATTCCTTTCATCACATTCCCAGTGGGTCAGAAGTTTACATACACTCAATTAGTATTTGGTAGCATTGCCTTTAAATTGTTTAACCTCTCTAGGGTACGTGGGACGCTATTGTCCCACCTGACCAACATCCAGTGAAAGTGCAGGCCGCCAAATTCAAACAGAAATCTCAAAAGTAATTCCTCAACCATACATGTATTAAACACCATTTTAAAGATAAACTTGTTGTTAATCCCACCACAGTGTCTGATTTCAAAAAGGCTTGACGACAAAAGCATACCATGCGATTATGATAGGTCAGTGCCTAGTCACAAAAAAAACAGCCATTTTTCCAGCCAAAGAGAGGAGTCAGATGGCACTCAAAGGACTTCATGTTACACAATACATATGTTTTGTTCGATAAAGTTCATATTTATATCCAAAAACCTCTGTTTACATTGGTGCGTTGTTATGTTTTGCCTCCAAAGCATCTGGTGAAAGTACAGAGAGCTACATCAATTTACAGAAATACTCATCATAAATGTTGATGAAAATACAACTTATGCATGGAATTAAATATATACTTCTCCTTAATGCAACCACTGTGTCAGATTTCAAAAAAGCTTTACGGAAAAGCACACCATGGAATAATCTGAGTACAGCGCTCAGAGACCAAAACAAGCAATACAGATACCCGCCATGTTATGGAGTCAACAAAAGTCAGAAATAGCATTATAAATATTCACTTACCTTTGATCTTCATCAGAATGCACTCCCAGGAATCCCAGTTCCATAATAAATGTTAGTTTTGTTCGATAAAGTCAATAATTTATGTCCAAATACCTCCTTTTTGTTCGCGCATTTAGTACAGTAACCAAATGCGCAAGCACTAGGTCCAGACAAAGTCAAAAAAGTTATATTACAGTTCGTAGAAACATGTCAAACGATGTATATAATCAATCTTTAGGATGTTTTTATCAGAAATCTTCAATAATGTTTCAACCGGAGAATTCCTTTGTCTTTAGAAATGAAAGGGAACGGCGCTAACTCTCACGGGCTAACTCTTACATTGGTGCGTTGTTATGTTTTGCCTCCAAAGCATCTGGTGAAAGTACAGAGAGCTACATCAATTTACAGAAATACTCATCATAAATGTTGATGAAAATACAACTTATGCATGGAATTTGAGCACATGGCCTTCTGGCAGACCCATGACTCAATCAGCTCTCATTCTCTCCCACTCACAGTAGAAGCCTGAAACAACGTTCTAAAGACTGTTGACATTTAGTGGAAGCCTTAGGAAGTGCAATATGACCCCAGAGACACTGTATATTGGATAGGCTAAGAGTTGAAAACTTACAAACTTCAGATTTCCCACTTCCAGGTTGGATTTTTTAAATCTGTTTTTTGCCTGCCATATGAGTTATGTTATACTCACAGACATCATTTAAACAGTTTTAGAAACTTTAGAGTGTTTATCCAAATGTACTAATAATATGCATATCCTTGCATCTGGCCCTGAGTAGCAGGCAGTTTACTCTGGGCACGCTTTTCATCCGGACGTGAAAATACTGCTCCCTACCCCAAAGAAGTTAACTTAGGGTCAAATGTTTCGGGTAGCCTTCCACAAGGTTCCCACAATAAGTTGGGTGAATTTTGGCCCATTCCTCCTGACAGAGCTGGTGTAACTGAATCGGGTTTGTAGGCCTCCTTGCTCGCATGCTTTTTCAGTTCTTCCCACAAATGTTATATAGGATTGAGGTCAGTGCTTTATAATGGCCACTCCAATACCTTGACTTTGTTGTCCTTAAGCCATTTTGCCACAACTTTGGAAGTATGGTTGGGGTCATTGTCCATTTGGAAGACCCATTTGCGACAAAGCTTTAACTTCCTGACTGATGTCTTGAGATGTTGCTTCAATTTATCCACATAATTTTTCGTCCTCATGATGCCATCTATTTTGTGAAGTGCACCAGTCCCTCCTGCAGCAAAGCACCACCACAACATGATGCTGCCATCCCTGTGCTTCACGGTTGGGATGGTGTTCCTCGGCTTACAAGCATCCCCCTTTTTCTTCCAAACATAACAATGGTCATTATGACCAAACAGTTCTATTTTTGTTTCATCAGACCAGAGGACATTTCTCCAAAAAGTACAATCTTTGTCCCCATGTGCAGTTGCAAACAGTAGTCTGGCTTTTTTATGGCGGTTTTGGAGCAGTGGCTTCTTCCTTGCTGAGCGGCCTTTCAGGTTAAGTTAATATAGGACTCGTTTTACTGTGGATATAGATACTTTTGTACCTGTTTCCTCCGGCATCTTCACAAGGACCTTTGCTGTTCTGGGATTGATTTGCACTTTTCGCACCAAAGTACGTTTGGACAGAACGCGTCTCCTTCCTGAGCGGTATGACGGCTGCATGGTCCCGTGGTGTTTATACTTGCGTACTATTGTTTTGTACAGATGGACGTGGTACCTTCAGGCATCTGGAAATTGCTCCCAAGGATGAACCAGACTTGTGGATGTCTACAATTTATTTTCTGAGGTCTTGACTGATTTCTTTAGATGTTCTCATGATGTCAAGCAAAGAGGCACTGAGTTTGAAGGCAGGCCTTGAAATACATCCACAGGTACACCTCCAATTGACTCAAATTATGTCAATTAGCCTGTCAGGAGCTTCTAAAGCCATGACACAATTTTCTGGAATTTTCCAAGCTGATTAAAGGCACAGTCAACTTAGTGCATGTAAACTTCTGACCCACTGGAATTGTGATACAGATAATTATAAGTTAAATAATCTGTAAACAATTGTTGGCAAAATTACTTGTGTCATGCACAAAGTCCATGTCCTAACCGACTTGCCAAAACTATAGTTTGTTTACAAGAAATGTGTGTAGTGGTTGAAAAACTAGTTTTAATGACTCCAACCTAAGTGCATGTAAACTTCCGACTTCAACTGTACCTCCTCATTGAAATGATTGGTTAATGGTTGGTGGGGGCGAAAGGTCCTGTATATACACACGGAAACTCACTTCCTTGACAACTTCCTTGACAACTTCCAGTAAGTATGAATGCTCGGACTTCTGCAGAGGCCTTATCACAGTAAATGCTGCATGGCCAATGCAGATGTCGGATTGACCATGCAGCACAAACTGTAAAAAATGCATGGACAGTATATTTTGGCGAGATAATAATAATATATGCCGTTTAGGAGACTCTCTTATTCAAAGAATACATTTTTCATATGGGTGGCACCAATAGGGAATGAATCCATATTCCCGACGTTGCAAGTGCCATGCTCTACCAACTGAGCTACACAGGACCATATTATTATGTTATTATACAACGGGTGGGTCTAATCCTGAATGCTGATTGATTAAAACCGCATTCCAGCCGGTGTCTATTCCACAAGTTGCCACAGGCATTTTAATTTACTCTGTTCCATCTGACTGCGAAATCCATTGTCTCATCAGCCCAGCCAGGCAATTTATAAATTTGATCTCCACTATAAAATGCATCAAGACATTATCTCACATTTCTATTAGACTAACATTTAGTTTTCAACAGCGGAGATTTGTATAAACCTTGCTGTCTGTCTCTCCAACATTTGCAACATTGTTTCAATATTTAAATTAGATCTCATGTTGACCTATAGTAATGAACGTGTCAGGACGAGACAGCAAACAGTCAATCATGAAACAGCTGGCATCATTTTTATGGATTTATACAGAAAATGTCAATTGATAAAAGGTAAGACAAAACCCAGCTAATTTGCAGTCTTTCCAGCTTCAGTTTGAAGTGATTGTAAACCTATGACTGTGTTGTTGGCTAGCTCCTCTGAACAACATTGTCTTGACGAGTGAGCACATCTTCTATTCCAGGTGAAATCGCTCCTCATTAGCTCATTGTTATGGATGTATCCAAAAACAAATCACTAGAAAACTGCTTATGCAAATGCAGCTACTTTGCTGTTATTCTGTCTGCACTTTTTGACTTGACTGTAAGTTAGCCGTAGTTGGCTAGGTAGCAAGCAAGGCATAAGAACGTTGCCAGCCAGTATGGCAATGGAACATTTAGAAAGAACGACTGGGTCGCGTCCATAGATACAGAACAGCAACCTTAGATTTGTGTCGGGACTATATCTTGTGGAAGGATTAAATAGTATGAATAAATTAATCAAAATAATGTTTTTAATTAAAATATGTCAATCATTATTTGAATATGTGTTGGTAACCCGTTGTATAAAAGTGATAATACCCTCAAAGCCAGTATTTGGAGGATATATTGGCACGGTTTGCAACAACACCTACCTTTTCGTGGACATTATGGTATCATTTACTTACCTCATAGTTTGAGAATAGCCAGTGAATCAAATGAGGTGTCTTTAAAAAAAAGATATATCTGCTTTGTGAATGACGTATTTAAGTCTATTTTCTGGAACTGGTCCCAGTCACTTGATTCCATCAAAGAGGATCTGACTGATGAAATGAAAGCAATTCTTTTGGAGTCCCCCATGCCTCTACGCCCAATTATTGGCCTTCCTACCTGCCTCTGTGGAACCTCTTCAAAAATGTCCTGGGAAGAAGGAGCACTCTGTTGCTTCAGTGAGGGTTCTTACAAAGAGCTGAGTTCAAAAGGCCTCCGCAGCTTCTGTTGAGTGAAGGGAAGAGGGAGAGAGATGAGATGGAGAGGCAAGATGATTTTATATTTTTTACCAAACTTTAATAATGCTGCTTTTCCCCCTTCCCGAGATCTGTGTTTAACTTGCCTTTCCTGTTTTAGGACTCGACACGTGTCTTATTTGAGGCTAGATTTGACTAATGGGGCAGATATTTCATTTAATCTGATGTATTTTTCTCCCTCTCCTGTAGATACACATATCCAGACTTTCTGTATGTGCGCTCTTGGCTTCCATGCATATTCTTCTCGGGGGGAGTGACTGCAGGAAACATAGGACGCCAGCTAGCCATGGTAAGTCCTGCCCCCCCCCCCCCCCCCCCCCCCCCCCCCCCACACACACAATTTTCTTTGTCAAATTCTTCTGGATTGTAAAGCACATGAACACATTGACACAGCACATTGACATGTTCATGTGGTACAAATTTTTGTGCGAGGAAAAAGCCTGACACCACAGTGTCGGCTATAATGCCTTTACCAGGTGTACTGCCGAAGTCGGACCTTATTCTGTGTAGAATCCTTCACGGTCATGTCCGTTATTCAGTTTGACTCAATTAAAGTGTGAAAACAGATTAAGCATGTTGTTTTGTTTTTCACAGTAGCGAGCCAGTCTTCGAGCCAGTCCTAGAGCCAAATGTGTATCAAAGGGTCATTTTCAGCTTGTTGTTTTTGTTTGATGGGGTTTGAAATGTTGGCAGTTGGCACAAGCCCTTGCTTGCTCTTCCTTTCTTTTTTTTCTCACTCTTGATTGCTCTCTCTCTGTGAGATGGATTAAGACTGTTTAACTTTCATTCAGTCTTTTCAAACTTGCATCTTCATGTTTCTCGATTAACTAGCGGTTGAACTGTTGAGACGCTGACTAATACTTTTTGATATCTGACACACACAAACTTTTAAAAATGGCTCCACCCAGGTTTTGGGCTTCAGAGAGTTTGAAATGGCTGAAATATTGTCTTAATAAATAACATTATTGAAAGTGCTAAAAGCAATGTGCTGTTCCTTTTTAGTCCTTCATCAGTAGGCTATAGCTGTTTATGGAGCCACATTTTACTACAACCCCAACGTAGGAGAATCTTCTCACAGCTATACCTATACATAGGACCCCATGATCCACTGTAGAATAGTCCTATAGTCTACCGTAAAGGACTCGGAACTGAGCCTTAGGTAAAAATCATCAATAATGTTCTTCTCTAATCCCCATTGTGGATGATACACTGAGTGTACAAAACGGAACGCCCGTTAGCAAGGACCCATAACAAGGAAAGGTTGAAGGGCAGCACCATAGGAGTTAGTCGTAACAGTATGTCTGTGTCCCAAATGGCACCCTGATCAAAAGTAAGGTGCAAGGTGCCCTTTGGGATGCCGACATCACCACTATACCTCCTAGATTTTCCAAGATAGAATAAAACGGCATATTAGTGGTCAAAATTCAGAATAAAATAGCATCTACACTGAGTGGACAAAACATTAGGAACATGCTCTTTCCGTGACAGACAGACCATGATCCCTTATTGATGTCACCTGTTAAATCCACTTAAACCAGTGTAGTTGAAGGGGAGGAGACAGGATAAAGAAGGATTTTTAAGCCTTGACAATTGAGACATGGATTGTGTATGTGTGCCATTCAGACAGTGAATGGGCAACATAAAATATTTAACTGCCTTTGAATGGGATATGGTAGTAGGTGCTAGGCGCACCAGTTTGAGTGTGTCAAGAACTGCAACGCTGCTGGGGTTTTCACGCTCAACCGTTTCCTGTGTGTGTCAAGAATAGTCAACATGGGCCAGCATCCCTGTGGAATGCTTTCGACACCTTGTAGGGGCCATGCCACAACGAATTGAGGCTGTTCTGAGGGCAAAAGGTGGTGCAACTCAATATTAGGAAGGTGTTCCTAATGGTTTTGTACACTTAGTGTAAAATTAAACAATAAGGCCCGAGGAGGTGTGGTATATGGCTAATATACAGGCAACGCAGATTGTCTGGATATAGCCCGTGGCAATGGTATATTGGTCATATACCACAAACCCCAGAGGTGCCTTATTGCTATTATGAACTGCTTACCGACGTAATTAGAACAGTAAAAAGTTATGTTTTGTCATACCCCTGGTATACGGTCTTTCAGCCAATCAGTATTCAGGGCTCGAACCACCTGGATTATAATATTATAATATATGCCATTTAGAAGATGCTTTTATTGATTGAGACATTGTACATGATATTTGAACATGGGGTTTCCCCTCTCTCCCTTCAGGGTGGTGTCGAGAAACTGCACAACGACTGAACAGAGATCAGCTGAAGAGGAGCGAGAAGAACGGCAACCAATACGGAGAACCAGCATAATGGAAACAAGTCCGACATCATGGGGAGAGACATTTCAGTTTGAAAGAAAACAGACTCTTATTTTTTTTTTACTACTTTTCTGTGCATTATAACAAAGAGCTAGCCAGAATCTCCTTTACCTAATGTGCCATGACTTCTGTACCTCCTGGTGGCCAAAATACCTTTCCCCATCCCTGTTCGGGTCCAGATAGCATGAGGTTATAAGTTAGCCACTAGGCTATCCGTGTTAGGGTCCAGATAGCATTAGGTTATCAGTTAGTTGCTAGACTATTCCTGTTAGGGTCCAAATAGCATTAGGCTAGCAGTTAGCCGCTATGCTATCCCTATTAGCGTCCATGTAGCATTAGGCTAGCTTCTAGCCACTAGCTCTTCACTCACTATGTCAGGACAGTATTTGACCTTCCAGTTCTTCGAAATGAAAAGTTAACTGGTTTCAGAGTGAACTATTTGCTTTTTGCTGGTGTGTGAGTGCACGCGTGCGCGTGGATGTGTGCAGGTCTTAACAGAAAAGACGAGGAAAAAATGTGGAGCTAAATGTTTGCTTTTTTGTTATGCCCGAGTACAAAATTATCATAAAAGGGAAATGTTTCAGAGCTGTGCAAAAATGTCTGACACTCACATAGACAGTGACTAGCAGTATGTCACCTGATGACATGTATTGTATGTTCCCAATATTGTATGTAATTCACCAAAATAAGTATTTATCTCTGATAAATTAGAATGCCAACACCT
This sequence comes from Oncorhynchus kisutch, assembly GCF_002021735.2. Lineage (NCBI taxonomy): Eukaryota > Metazoa > Chordata > Actinopteri > Salmoniformes > Salmonidae > Oncorhynchus > Oncorhynchus kisutch. The sequence goes on along the minus strand of NC_034184.2, from coordinate 58,603,331 downwards.
ATAACTCCCAAACCAAATACATGAGATCGCAGATGATGTGACCATGTTTTGAAAGAATGTACCATGATGCTACAATAAGTTAGCATATTCATAGTTGCAGTAAAATAAGTAATGATAAAAAAAAGGCACCTGATTATGATCTGGTGTGAAACTCACCTTTTGGCTGACTTCCTGGACATGGTGTGCCACCTGGACTTGACCTATGAACCCTCAGATTAGTATATGAATGGTTGATTTTTCCATTTAAAGTTTTCCAGACTAGGCATTTAAAGTTTGGGAACATACATTAAGAGAAGGAGAGAGCACAGGACATTTTTATTACGGCCTAGAGGATTTGCAATCTGTGATTGCCCTTGTATTATACAATTGAGTGCTTTTGTCACTACCATACCAGTTCAGTTGTATTACTTGTACATAATTATATATTGCTTACATGTATAATCTCTTCCCTTTATAATCAGACCGGTATTACCACACTTTACCTATTTAGTTCGATAGTTGGGGGTCTAGAGGAATAAAAGTGCAATCACATATATACCTGAGCCGATTATTCTTCCGTATTTATTATTTCTGTAAATGGTTAAGAGGTGAAACTCTGGAATTATATGCAGTGTGGATATAGAAAATGAGCAGGAAAATTAGCAATAACAGCACTGTTTGTAAAAAATAAAGTGTCAGAGATTACTTGCCTTCTTAGACTGTATACCAATGACTATTCTCACCGTGAGGAGAAGACAAAAAAAACATTGTGTCAAACCGTTTGTAAAAAATCTCGTAGTAGTTCAACATTCGTAAATGGGAAGACGGATGTATTTATTATTATTTTTTGTTGGTGATGTATAGATCACGGAGGGGTTGGTTGGTACACCTGGTTCGGTTTGAATCTTTGCTCAAATTCAGGGTTGTGTCCCAAATGACACCCTATTCCCTATAAATTATGTGGGCACTTCCATGGGGCAGAAGTCAGCGTGTTGTTTTGATTTTGGAAAAAAACTGCCACGTGGGGAATCGTAAGTGGCTCGTTTCAGCTCTTTTTATCTTGTTCTTTAATACGTGTTTTGATTGATTTCATGTCAGTGCTAATATGGCCAAAATATGCCAGCTAGCTAACCAACAACTGTAACGGTGTACTTCAGAGACGACAAGTGCTCATTGTGCAAATATATTTATGTTTTCAATAAACATTGTAGAAGAAATATAGCTCACATGTTGTCAACAATATAAGCCAACCCAATCTGCTTTGCCCCATAGTTGTGCACTCGTAGGTTTTGTCGACCAACCCGTCTACGTAGTGCACTACTGAACAGCGCCCTTATGGCCCTGGTCAAAAGTAGTGCACTATATAGGGAATAAGGTTCCATTTGGCAAGCAGTCCAGGTGTGCTGCTGGGAGAAAAGATAGCTTTATTATTGGGGTGGTTGAAGCACCTATTATTTCAATATGTAGAGAGTGAGTGTGTGTGTTTCTCTTATGTCAGCTGTGTATAATTTGTATTACCTTGAATCCAAGTGGAAAAATAAAAAAGAAACTCCTAGTGATGTGTGTGCTTCTACTTTGTTGCGCCCACATATCTTAGCAGAAGGAAACTAGACAGATACAATATGCTTTGTGTGCACTAATCTTTTGAGCCCAATGCATGCAGTATTTGTATGAGAGTTTACCCCTTTGGTAACGTTACCATCAGAAAATGTAATTGATACAAACAGACAAGGTATGCAAATGTGGCATAAATCAAATAAAAACGCCTTCCTAATATTGAGTTGCACCCCCTTTTGCCCTCAGAACAGCCTCAATTCGTCAGGGCATGGGCCCTACAAGGTGTCGAAAGTGTTCCACAAAGATGCTGGCCCATATTGACTCCAATGCTTCCCACAGTTGTGTCAAGCTGGCTGGATACCCTTTGGATGGTGGACCATTCTTGATACACATGAGAAACTGTTGAGTGTGGGAAAACCCAGCAGTGTTGCAGTTCTTCATACACTCAAACCGGTGTGTCTGGCACCTACTGCCATAACCTGTTCAAAGGCACTTAAATATTTTGTGTTGCCCATTCACCGTCTGAATAGCACGCATACACAATCCATGTCTCGATTGTCAAAGCTTAAAAATCCTTCTTTAAACCTGTTGTAACTAGGGGGCAGTATTTTCATTTTTGGAAAAATAACGTACCCAAAGTAAACGGGATATTTTGTGAGGACAAGATGCTAGAATATGCATATAATTGACAGCTTAGGATAGAAAACACTCTAAAGTTTCCAAAACTGCAAAAAATATTGTCTGTGAGTATAACAGAACTGATATTGCAGGCGAAAGCCTGAGAAAAATCCAATCCGGAAGTGCCTCGTGTTTTGAAAGCTCTGCGTTCCAATGCGTCCCTATTGAGCAGTGAATGGGCTATCAATAAGATTACTTTTTCTACGTATTCCCCAAGGTGTCTACAGCATTGTGACGTAGTTTTACGCATATATGTTGAAGAATACCCGTAAGCGGCTACATTGTGTAAGTGGTCACCTGATGGCTCTCAGAGTGACTCTCTCGTAAAATACAGAGGTAGGCATTTTTCCAATTGGTCCTACTGAAAAAACTATTTTCCCGGTGGATATATTATCGAATAGATATTTGAAAAACACCTTGAGGATTGATTATAAACAACGTTTGCCATGTTTCTGTCGATTGGAGTTTTCATGACCGTAATTTCCGGTCGATTTCTCAGCCAAACGTGAAGAACAAACGGAGCTAATTCGCCTACAAAAATATGAATGAACATTGGCTATCTAACTGGGAGTCTCGTGAGTGAAAACATCCAAAGCTCATCAAAGGTAAACAATTTAATTTGATTGCTTTTCTGATTTTCGTGACCAAGTTACCTGCTGCTAGCTGGACATAATTCTATGCTAGGCTATCGATAAACTTACACAAATGCTTGTCTTGCTTTGGTTGTAAAGCATATTTTGAAAATGTGAGATGACAGGGTGATTAACAAAAGGCTAAGCCGTGTCTCAGTATATTTCACTTGTGATTTTTATGAATAGGAATATTTTCGTCCGGGATCCTTGGGACATCCCTACCTCATTGAAGTTGAAATGTAAAATGTTAAGGGTTAGGGTTATGGTTAAGGTTAAGGTAAGGGTAGGGTAGGGTAGGTGTTAAGGTAAGTGTTCAGATTTAAGCTAATGCTTAAGTGTAATAAGAGTTGCTGAGTAACATAGTGAGTCATCTCTCTCTGGTTGGACAAGAAGTGTTATAGGGAGAAACTATTGTATGGTTAGATTATAATAATCACAAAGTGCAGGATTGTTTTCTCTTCCATTTGAATCCTCACTGCCCTAATTCTCACTTGACCTGGCGTTGAACTCCACATATGTGTACAAAACTGGATGACAACAATAATTCCTGCCACTTAATTACTGTGTCAAGATGACCTCTACAGCAATGGTTTTCAGATGTGCTGCTCTATTGGAAGCTTGGTTAGCCCGGCTTGTTATTGTTGCGTCTATGGCAGGGGAAGCTGAATAGAGCCAGACAGAATTTTGTCTGAGGCCCTGTCAGTCTCAATTCTCATTATAATGTACTCTGCTTTTTCCCCCTTTTTTCCACCCCCCTATCAAACCTCCCAAACCTTCCTTCCTTCCTGAACCTACAGTATATACCCTTGCCTGTCACTAGGATCACTATCATAAGGGGGAACACCCTCTCCCCTGCCCAGTCTGCCGCCCCCCTCCTGACACGCCTTTCTGGAGAGCAGTCTTCTATTTATACCTAGCAGGGGACTGACAGTTAACCTTTTGCACTGGGGACATTTCTGGGAATGAGTCCAATTTTCGGTTTGAATTCGGCCCTGGTTCTGAGAGCATCAGGTCTCTCCCAACAGGGCAGCAATCTAGCGCCACGGCTACGCTCCCCCTCTTATTAACGTCTCCTCCTCCACTCAGGCAGAATAATTGGCGAAGCCTCAACCCCTTTCATTTCCACCCAGAGCTGACTGAAGGACTCCATTAGACAACTGCTCTCTACCAACACAAATCTCTCTCCTCTGCCTACAATGGCTTGCGAAAGTATTCACCCCCCTTGGCATTTTTCCTATTTTGTTGCCTGATAACCTGGAATTAAAATAGATTTTCTGGGGAGTTTGTATCATTTGATTTACACAACATGTCTACCACTTTGGAGATGGTATTTTTATTGTGAAATAAGACAAAAACAATTTACTTGAGCATGCAATCTTTAAGTCATACCACAAATTCTCAATTCGATTGAGGTCTGGGCTTTGACTAGGCCATTCCAAGACATTTAAATGTGTCCCCTTAAACCACTTGAGTGTTGCTTTAGCAGGGTCATTGTCCTGCTGGAAGGTAAACCTCCATCCCAGTCTCAAATCTCTGGAAGAATGAAACAGGTTTCCCTCAAGAATTTTCCTATATTTAGCGCCATCCTTCAATTCTGACCAGTTTCCCAGTCCCCGCCGATGAAGAACATCCCCCACAACATGATGCTGCCACCACCATGCTTCACTGTGGGGATGGCGTTCTCGGGGTGATGAGAGGTGTCCGGTTTGCGCCAGACATAGCGTTTTCCTTGATGGCCAAAAAGCTACATTTGAGTCTCACTTGACCAGAGGACCTTCTTCCATATGTTTGGGGAGTCTCCCACATGCCTTTTGGCAAGCACCACAGCAAAACACCACAGCAAACACCACAGCAAAACGTGTTTGCTTATTTTTTTCATTAAGCAATGGCTTTTTTCTGTGGAGTGTACGGCTTAAAGTGGTCCTATGGACAGATACTCCAATCTCAGCTGTGGAGCTTTTCAGCTCCTTCAGGGCTATCTTTTGTCTCTTTGTTGCCTCTGATTAATGCCCTTCTTGCCTGGTCTGAGAGTTTTGGTGGGGGGCCCTCTCTTAGCAGGTTTGTTGTGGTCCCACATTCTTTCCATTTTTTAATAATGGATTTAATTGTGTTCCTTGGGATGTTCAAAGATTCAGATATTTTTTTATAACCCAACCCTGATCTACACCTCTCCACAACTTTGTCCCTGACCTGTTTAGAGAGCTTCTTGGTCTTCATGGTGCCGCTTGCTTGGTGGTGCCCCTTGCTTAGTGATGTTGCAGACTCTGGGGCCTTTCAAAACAGGTGTAGATATACTGAGATCATGTGACAGATCATGTGACACTTAAATTGCATGCAGGTGGACTTTATTTAACACATTATTTGACTTCTGAAGGTAATTGGTTACACCAGATCTTATTTAGAGGCTTCATAGCAAGGGGGTGAATACATATGCACGCACCACTTTTCCGTTTTTATTTTGTATAATTTTTGGAAACTTTTCATTTCACTTAACTTCACCAACTTGGACTATTTTGTGTATGGCCATTAGATGAAATCCAAATAAAAATAAATTTAAATTACAGGTTGTAATGCAACAAAATAGGAACAACGACAAGGGGGATTAATACTTTTGCAAGACACTGTATCTATTTCCTCTGCCTCTCTTCTCTCTCTATCCCTCTCTCTCTGTGACCTACTTGTTGTGTGTATGTATTTACATGTATATTTAACTGATAGATTTGCACACACACACACACACACTACATGTTAAGTGTATATAAATTGTAAAGTATTTTGTCTGTAATTTATTTTTCATTATATGTCAGACCCCAGTAAGACTAGCTGTCGCCATTGGCGCCGGTTGATGGGGGATCCTAATAAATCAAATACAAATCTCTCCTCTCCCTCACGTCCGCTCATACATAAAGGAGTTAGAAAACACCACCGGTCCTGACGCAGTGCCCTGAGGGCCAACTTGCCCCGATACTTGACAGTTGGCCTATACATACATATGGTACCTTATTACGCTCCATCTACCTCAGGTGGGGGTCAAAAGCCTATCGTATGTAATCTCAATCTTCTCTGGGGGAGGCCTTAATGTTGTAGTTGTAATGATTGTGTACCTGATTATGTACAGTGAACATGAGTCATAATTTTTCCGTTTCAGCCAACTCCCGATGAATGCACGTCAGCAAGATGCACAGTCCAAATTTCAACAACAACAAACAATTCACTGGCCCTGCAGGCATTCATGACACTCCCAAGCCATCACATAAGGAACACCAGACATTACAAAGAAAATAACTGGTGGTGGTAACAGAGGAAAAAAGAATAGGCTATAAAATGTCAACCGTCTGACTGAAACAAACAAGGGCGCCCGTCCCAAATGGCACCCTATTCCCAATGTAGTGCGCTACTTTTGACCAGGACCTCTGGTCAAAAGAAGTGCACTATGCAGGCTATAGGGTGCCATTTTGGGACTCCGACACGGTCTTCACTACAGGACAGATTCTCCTCGGGGGCAGTAGTCTGCTGAGAGACATGGCGAAGCTCCCGCGCTGCCTATTTGATCTGATATCCAGACAGGATCCCCAGACAGTCCAGGAAGGGTTAGTGAAGTCATTATATGTACCCCTCATCAACATGAAACTGGCACGTACCCACCCCACAGCCATATCTAATTCAACTGGGTGACTGGATAGATCAACACACTACACCATAAAGGATATTTTATTTACGGCTGTTGGCAGGTAAAACCCCCTGGAAGACCTTTGGGATGTTATTTTGACTTGGAACAAACACATTGGGTTAACTTTCATGCCAGTAGATGTTATATGTTATGCAAAGCAGAAAGATTTGATGATTTTAAGATGTTTTAACAGCAAAGGAGAACAATCCTATACGTTCTATTATGGAGATTCTGATCCTGAAGAGACATTTCTTAGAATGTAGGCTATAGTATAATTTGTGGTGCAGCTGATGCTCTGTGTGTGTGTGTGTGTGTGTGTGTGTGTGTGTGTGTGTGTGTGTGTGTGTGTGTGTGTGTGTGTGTGTGTGTGTGTGTGTGTGTGTGTGTGTGTGTGTGTGTGTGTGTGTGTGTGTGTGTGTGTGTGTGTGTGTGTGTGTGTGTGTGTGTTTCCCAGAGCACACAGGAGTGGCTATGCCCCCTCACCTGGAGTTGACTCAGCGGGAGTGGAACCCGGCAGTGGGGCCTGTCCTGTCTCCCCCCTTAACTGATGATACACACATATAACTCTCCCAGGCCTTGTCCCAGCAACAGCTTTGATATTCTCCTTAGCGCTGCTTCTCTCTCTGGGAGTACTAAGTGCTTCTAACTGACACTGGTCCCGCTAGATGAGAGTTTTTCTCCAAATCATTTTTGGGATGTTTTCAAATTAAAGGCATGTATTAGTGGCCTACATTTCAAAGATGGAGATGAAGACATTTCTCCTTCTGCTCTCTGAAAAATTAGACCTTAAAAGCATGTGTGTGTGTGTGTGTGTGTGTGTGTGTGTGTGTGTGTGTGTGTGTGTGTGTGTGTGTGTGTGTGTGTGTGTGAGAGAGAGAGAGAGATGGAGAGAGAGAGCGATATATGAGAGAGAGAGATGGAAGAGAGATGGAGAGAGGGAGTGATATGGAGGAGAGATGAAGAGAGAGAGATGGACCGATAGAGAGAGAGAGAGAGAGAGAGAGAGAGAGAGAGAGAGAAAGAGATGGAGAGAGGGACCGAGAGAAAGATATGGAAAAGAGATGGAGAGAGAGAGATCCCGAGAGAGACCGAGAGAGATATGGAAGAGAGAGAGAGAGAATATTGGCCTATGTACCCTACATTTCCAGACTATCAACTATATTAGACCAAAGACCAAACATTATGATATAAAAGGACACAACCTGAGAACAGGACAACAAGGCAAGATGCAATAACAATTCAGTGGTAATTGCTTTTGTAACCACCAGATGACAGTATTTATCCTCAGTTTGTCTGGACATCATTGACTTGACAGCTGTGGACCTCTAGTGGTAAGGCTGACAATATCAACCACTCTCTTGGCTGGAGTCAACTGTCAACAAATAGTTGGTGGGATGATTACAACTTGGACAAGAATGACTGACTTGTTTCTTAACCAAATGCGCACACACACACACAAAGATATTGGACATCTGTTCAAATTAAGAGAACATAGACATATACTATTGAATCACAAGAACAGATGAAGTGGACTGCAGAAGAAAAGGGCAACAGGAATCCATCCTATCCCAGAGCAGAGTACTTGACTACCGAGGTTAGTCATTTAGCAGTGTGTGCTACTGAAATTAGCGTAATACCCTCAGGAAATGTAAATATCTAGCCGTGATCCGTGTGTATATGTTACCATCTAAACGACAGATTGATTGGTTGACAAGTACTTGGGAATTGAATTGGAACCTGATTTGGATGAACGAATGAAAAGATAGACAGTGTCCTGTTATTTCAGTGTCTCTAACTGATATTACTCCTTTACATATAAGGTTGTGTGTGTGTGTGTGTATGCGTGCGTGCATGTGTGTTTGTTTGAACTGCCAGCAGCCCATTTTCAGTCAGTGAGTGCACATGCAGTGGCATACAAAGTCATACTAAAAAGCACAGCTTGACAGAAAACACCACTAATGGCTCCAGGGAACTCCATTTTTTACAATTAACTGTCACAATTCAAGAGGAATACAAATGCATTCAAGGGAACACCCAAACAGTGCCTGTGTCCCGAACAGCAACCTATTCCTATTTAATGCACTACTTCTGACCAAAGCCCCTTAGAGATATAAGGAAAAGGATGCCATTTGGGACAGTCGGTGAGTCACACACATCTCAAAAAGGTCAAATGTAAGAATTTGAAGAACAGCAAATGTCCTCGTCTCTGTCTTTTAATAAAACAGCATGGTGGGCCGTTCAGGTCTACTGAGTCTACATGACACTAGATCTACACTATATATACAAAAGTATGTGGATACTCCTTCAAATTCGTCTATTTCAGCCACACTCATTGCTGACAGGAGTATAAATTGAGAATACAGCCATGCAATCTCCATAGACAAACATTGGCAGGAGAATGGCCTTACCAAAGAGCTAAGTGACTTTCTTTCAATGTGACAGCATCATAGGATGCCACGTTTCCAACAAGTCAGTTCATCCTCGATTGCAACACTCACTACCGAGTTCCAAACTGCCTCTGAAAGCAACATCAGAACAAGAACTGTTCGTCGGGAGCTTTATTAAATGAGTTTCCATGGTCGAGCAGCTGCACACAAGCCTAAGATCACCATGCGCAATGCCAAGCGTCGGCGTGAAGCTCGCCGCCATTGGTCTCTGGAGCAGTGAAAACGTATTCTCTGGAGTGATGAATCCCGCTTCACCATCTGGCAGTACGTCGGACGAATATGGATTTGGCTGATGCCAGGATGAAGGTACCTGCCCCAATGCATAGTGCCAACTGTAAAGTTTGGTGGAGGAGGAATAATGGTCTGGGGCTGTTTTTCATGGTTCTGTCTAGGCCCCTTAGTTCCAGTGAAGGGAAATCTTAACGCTACAGCATACAATAATATTCTAGATGATTCTGTGCTTCCAACTTTGTGGCAACAGTTTGGGGAAGGCTCTTTCCTGTTTCAGCATGACAATGCCCACATGCACAAAGCAAGGACCATACAGAAATGGTTTGTCGAGATTGGTGTGGAAGAACTTGACTGACCTGCACAGAGCCCAAACCTCCACCCCATCGAACACCTTTGGGATGAATTGGAACGTTGACTGTGAGCCCGGCCTATCGCCCAACATCAGTGTCTGACCTCACTAATGCTCTTGTGGCTGAATGAAATAAGGTCCCCGGAGTAATGTTCCAACATCTAGTGGAAAGCCTTCCCAGAAGAGTGGAGGCTGTTATAGCAGCAAAGAGGGGACCAACTCCATCTTAATGCCCATGAATTTGGAATGAGATATTTGAGCAGGTGTCCAAATAATTTTGGTAATGTATTGTATTTCCCAAATGACATTCTATTCTCTATACAGTGTGCTACTTTGACCAGGACCCATAGGGCTCTGGTCAAAAGTAGTGCACTATTAAGGGAATAAGGTGCCATTTGGGACACACCCCAGAGCATAGTCACTTCTGTCCTGCCTCTCTCTCTCTCTCAGTACCTCTCTCCTTCACTCTCCATGCCAGCATGGAATAATGAATTACAGCGGATGCCAAAGAGGAGATGACTGAAATGGCTGCAAATTGACTCCATTTTAGGTCAAATGACCTACGGCAGATCCCATTCAAATTGTAGTCGTTAATGTTGTACCCTCTCCTATTCTCCACATATCCTTGTCAATGTGATACGGTTGCGGCCAAATATATTGGCACCATTTGCACTTTTCTACTGGCAATTTGCCCCACTCTTCAGTAGCAACCTGCTCTTTCATTTTTGAGGGGTGCCCTCCACCAACTGCTGTTTTCTTATCACGCCATAGGTTATGGATGTGATTCAGATATGGACTCTTCGCTGGCCACAGAACAGTCCAGCAGCTTGAACCATTTCAGAGTGCTTTGATGTGTGTTTGGGGTTGTTGTCCTTCTGGAAGACCCACAACCTTTAACAGAGACACTGTTTTTGGACACCAAAACACCTTGATAATCCGCTGATTTCACGATGTCTTGCAAACTTTCAAGGCCCCCCCAGTACCAGAGGTAGCAAAGCAACACAGTATTATCGAACCTCACTTATGTTTGATTGTAGGGAGGGTGTTTTTTGTGGGCCACATTGCCGGTAGAGAGCTGCAGCAAGCTCATTGATGATTAAAAGAAGCATTTGTCTGCAGTAAACTTGCCCAAAAGCTGTATAACCAAGTACTAGCTCTGGGCTGCCAATTAATTTTGTCCATGACATTTCTTTTTATTTTCTAAATTAAAATTGTAAACAGAAATTTAACTAAAATAAAATTGATTCTGCAATGTTGAAAATCCGACGGCAAGGTGTGGAGACCAAAAGTTTTCATCGGTGTAAAAATATTTTAAGAGAAATAGGGAATTATCTAAGAAAAGGTGCAAAAACTGTATGTACTTCGATAGTTTTCTTCCATTTGAAAATATTTTAAGAGAAATAGGGAGTTATCTAAGAAAAGTGCAAAAACTGTATGTACTTTATGACAACTGCTGGTGTAAAAAAGGGCTTTATAAAAAACATTTGATTAATATCTGACCCACTGTTTTGACTATCATTCATTTAGTTAGTCCTGTAAAAGTGTTGCAGTTGACTTGTGATGGTCAATGCCCCCTGGACCTTGAACTGAACCGTGCAGAGGCCAATTCAGAATACTGCGTCTATAAATGCCTGATTGCAATATCCCAACAGCAGAAGTGATAGAACAAAAATATTTAAACACCATGGTAAAAGCAGACAATTGATATCCAAGCATTCAATGTATGATGAATATATAACTACTACAGCATGTGCTGTGAGTAAGAATATACAGGAAAATCTACCACAAGTGAATAGCATAGAATATAAATGCAAATATCAACCATGTATTTTAACTCAACATACCCCTTACAATTGGAATAGGAAAGAGAACGAGAATACATGGAGATTAAGGGCTTTGCCTTCTCTGCCTTTATCCCATGTTCTGTGTGCAGTACTGTATGCCGCTTCTGACGCTTTTCTCTTCCCTCCACAGGACAAAATTGAGTTGACACGATAAACCTCAGGTGATGCCACATTATGCATCTCATCCCAACAAATCCTTTAGAGTGCAAATGAAACACAAAGCGCACACACACATCCCATATTATGGTGTGGATTAGCGTATGGTAAACCGGCCCAGCATATTACAACCTAATCGAGTTGAGACATGGCGTTGCATTGGTAAATAGAATCCATCAAGGTGCACGTTTTTGTTGCAGGGTTTTAAAATAAATAAGTTCAGACAATGACATTGATGTAGGGTAACTACCTCTCTGGGGTAAGTGTCCCCCCTGTAACGCTCACAAAAAAAATACTTTATGTCACCAAAGAAATGTGCAACAAATGTTAATAGTCTCATAAACAATGTTTTTTGTAAAAGGTAAATTGATCTAATATTTCATAATTTAGAAAAAGTTATATAAATTATCTAATTAAGTTAGATTTATAAAAGTTTTATATATATATACAGTACCTAGATTCTTCAAAGTAGGTACACTTTGCCTTGATGACAGCTTTGCACACTCTTGGCATTCTCTCAACCAGCTTCATGAGGTAGTCACCTGGAATGCATTTCAATTAGTTGCCTCTGCTGCAGAGGATAAGTTCATTAGAGTTAACTGCACCGCAGATTGCAGTCCAAATAAATGCGTTACAGAGTTCAAGTAACAGACACATCTCAACATCAACTGTTCAGAGACTGCGTTAATCAGGCCTTCATGGTCGTATTGCTGCAAAGAAACTTTTAAAGGACACCAATAAGAAGAAAAGACTTGCTTGGGCCAAGAAACACAAGCAATGGACATTAGACCGGTGGAAATCTGTCCTTTCATCTGATGAGTCAAAATGTTTGATTTTTGGTTCCAACCAACGTGTCTTTGTGAGACACAGAGTAGGTGAACGGCTGATCTCTGCATTTGTGGTTCCCACCGTGAAGCATGGAGGAGGAGGTGTGATGGTGTGGGGTGCTTTGCTGGTGACACTGTCAGTGATTTATTTAGAATTCAAGGCACACTTAACCGGTATGGCTACCACAGCATTCTGCAGTGATATGCCATCCCATCTGGTTTGCACTTAGTGGAACTATCATTTGTTTTTCAACAGGAAAATGACCCAACACACCTCCAGACTGTGTAAGGGCTATTTGACCAAGAAGGAGAAGGATGGAGTGCTGCAGCAGATGACCTGGCCTCCACAATCACCCAACCTCAACCCAATTGAGATGGTTTGGGATGAGTTGGACCGCAGAGTGAAGGAAAAGCAGCCAACATGTGCTCAGCATATGTGGGAACTCCTTCAAGACTGTTGGAAAAGCATTCCAGGTGAAGCTGGTTGAGAATTCCAAGAGTGTGCAAAGCTGTCATCAAGGCAAAGGGTGGCACCTTTGAAGAATCTCAAATATAAATCATTAGGGGAGCCTAAAGATAAATAATCCACTTGTTTACAGATTTTTTAAAAGTCATCTGTTTTTAATAAAGCAATAACATTTAAGGTGAGTGTGTCGGGGACAACTAACCCCCCCCCCCCCCCCCCCCCCCCAAATGAACATTTGCCAAATCATGTCCAGTTAGGTCGGTACTTGGGAAAAACACCCCTTTTGTGAAAACAACATTTCATTAAATAAGTAAAAAAGTGTAAACTGTAACCACTTACATCTCATCCTAGTTTATTTGGCTTAGCATGACCATCATTCACATACCTAATTTTTACCAAACTGCTTTTTGTGTAACCAATTGCAAATATTTCTCAGGAAGCCCTAGTTACCCCACTTTACCCTAAATATAAACCCCAAAATGAATGTAACTATCAAACACAAAAACACAGTTATCATGTGATTGGGCTTCCACAATCGAAAGAAGAAGAAATAAGGAGAAGAAATTTACCACAAGAAAAAAAGACAAGAAAATCTGTCTAAATTCATAATGCAGTGAAATGTTATTGGTCATCAATATAACGAACTAACTCCAGGCAAGCATGCACTAGCGCAGAAAGTTAGCAAAATATGCAATAAACCTAAATTCATCCTATACCCTATATTAGAATTATTACATCTCCATTCGTTCAATACTAATTACATATTAACATATTCGAGGTACAAGATGCAAGAACAGAGCGCCAGACGAAAAAAGTGCAGGTGCATTGCCCCGAGCAACTTGAGAAACACCTGTTGAGACAGATATATAAGTGTCATGGATGTGAAGGTGGGTGTTCGGTGGCTCATATGACCACGATAGAGATTAAGTGAATGCATATATACATTTAAATTATCAGACGAATTTGACCTAATACGAATACTTTTCAACTTTATTTTGCCATGTGTGTAATGGATGAGAAATCTTACTCACTTGAGTTCTCACCCCATAAGTTTAAAAAAAAAATGTAGAAACAAGTTCAGAATCACTTCCGTATCGATTGTGTTAGTAACAAAACCTTTTTTCAAAATGGTTTACTTTTGGACCCCATAGGCAACTAACGTTCAATAATGTATCTGCCTTTTCTTGCATATCTTATAGACAATTAAGGTCAACGTGATAGATTTGTAAAACATTTATGTTACGCTCTTAAGACGTTATGCCTTGTGAAGTATTTTTGAGTTATAGTTCATTTAAAGCGTGACCGCCTTTAAAGAAAATTAGGCTACCGCATATGTATACAAAATGTCAAAATGTAAGAATTAAAGTGTAGGCTACTCAGTGCAAAATCTAACCGATTTAACGGAGGCCTATAGTATTATCACGAAAAACATATTTAAAGTTACTCAAGAGTTATAGGCCCTACATCAGACAATAATGTTCCCACTTCTGACACCCGTGTATAGCCTAATGAAACATTGTTGAATTGAGGTAATTTACTAATACCGCTTGTCGATTTAAAAGTCACCGTCACCCTATTTCACCTTAGGGGGTAAAAACAATTCGGGTAGAGAGGGGTGAAAGGTGCTTCATCGACACATGCATGCTTTCATGAGATCCTGCAGCACTATTTTGGCAAGTTAAAACTGGGGACAGTGCAGGGGCATGATGCCACACAAGAAGAGGGGTCAAATAACCTCTCATAACGATTGACCTCTTCCCTAAGTTAAAAGTAAGCTGGACCTAAAAGCATATTGCAACTGGCCACTCACATTTATAACTGAATAAAACATTCGATTTACAGAGTCCTTGGCCAAAACAGATGTAAGGTAATGGTCAAATTGTCCATTTATGATATTTTTACTTTATGATTCCACAGTGCTGTAACATTAACCTTAACACATAATTTAGGCTAATTCATGATTTTGAGTTTAGGCCTAAAAAAGTGTATAGGTCTATAGCCTATCTGAGATTAATGCAAAAAAATATAGGCCTATATCTAGTGGAAATATCAAAAAACGTTCGAATGGATGATGAATAAACATTATCGACAACCTTCGACACCCTTAACGCATAATAATTTCACAAAGTTGATTTTACAACTTTTTACACCATTTTAGAAACTTGAGAAGTTGTAGTTAACAATGGGCTACAATGAGTTTATAGTCTTGTGGAAGTGGTTGGGTTTGGAGTAGCAAGTGCTTCGCACCTGTCGATGTCCCTGGTAATTGACTGCAGATCTCCTCAGACAGGTGCAGGGGGCATTTCGATCATCTTAAACGCGCGAGGCATCGGGGATACCGCAGTAAAACAGGCAAATATTCAAGACCCATATACGCTTGGGTGGGGGCCTGTCATATACGTTACAGAAGTTGGATCAGGTACCATACCTCTACTTTATTGTTACTGGGCTTTTGTGCGGTTGACCTTTCAGCATGTTTACATTAAATAGGTATATTGTTTGGCCTGGCGAGGTTTTATTAATGAGCAGATTTGCATTGCCAATTGCCTGAAAGTGCCCCCTCCCCCTGCAGGGTATTTGTTCTGTATGACTGAGAATCTAAACCCATTAACCTCACGGAAATAGCCTACAAGTGGCGTTCATTCTTTACTGTCACAAGTAAGACGTCGTGACACGTGAAACGTCTGGCTGACCGGCTGTATAAACGTACATGTGCATGCGCGCTTTGATGTTCATCAACAGGATAAGGTTGCCGATGTATAGCCTATATGCTACCATTGGTGAATAAAAACGTCAACACGGCAAGGCTCCAACATTAGACTGGTGGTAAAATGGTCCTACAATATTAAGTCCAATATTTATTTATTTTTTAAGTTAAATAAGTATAGCAATTTATAGCAATAACTCGAGCGAATCCTAGAACTTTCGTTGAGTTTTGAAAGCAGGCTTAAGACTGGCATCTACAAGGGACATTTGTAACGAACACAAAAAAATATATATTCTCTTCTGGACAAAACCAGTATTTTACCCAGTCTTTTTTTGTAAGGTCTTTGACATGCAAATAGGCTACACTGTAGACTTCTAGGACACTTTTTTTCGACATAACTTTTATAGCCCATACAAGGTTTTTCCTTAAAGACTATGCCTTATATGTGGAATTCAAACTATTAACTGAGAAGATTTACATAGACTGAATTACCGGACTGCACTTCAATAAAAAATATATATATATTCTGAGTCAGAACAAAAAAACACAATATGCTAATTGCATGTAAAGTGTCAAAATTGATGTTACCTGCATTTGACACTGACATTGTGTCAGCATTTGACACTGACATTGTGTCAGCATTTGACACTGACATTGTGTAAACATTAAAACTTTGATTAGTAAACGTTATCCTATATTTGTACATTATAGGCATATTTGTGTTATGTTACATTGATTGAATGCAACATTGATTATACTGAAATAAGATCAGTTTATTTTAGAAATAGACTATCTATCAAAAGTTCTTGGTTCAGTTGACATAAATAGAAATCCGGATGACAAAGACAGCTCAGCCTTCTAAACTTCTGGAACACATTATTAAATCTTTTCAAAAATCTTCACAAGATATTTTAGAAGAATATCAAATTAGACCAGAAATCATAGCCGGATGCTTTTGCAAACAATCAGAAATTTAAGCATGTGGTATTTTCGTTGACTAGGCCTAATGATTGACAGCAGAAAACATTCATCATCAATTAAAGAAAAATGCGTTTGATCTCCGTTGTATCTATTGTAATTAGGTCGTAGCCTATAGAACGGAATTTGATGGTCAAACATTTTGGGAATTGGTTATAGGCCCACCTATACACAATAGGCCAAATCACCACCATGCTCTTTGTTTTTCTTGTGATTAGATACGAGACTTTAATAGTGGGTCTAAACTTCTAGAAATGTAGCTGCAGACAAACATTTAAATGGACGACACTGACTTAACCAAAGTTATAAATAGTTTTCCTCCCAATTCTTCTGCATCTTAAACTCAAGCAACACCAATGCAGCAGCAGTGGTTCGTTCATCAGGGCTGCGGTAAACTCGATTAGGACCTCTATGGTGAAATCCGAAGGGATCCCTAAAGAGCAATCCCAATTCAAAGGAGACTTATCTACGCCAGGGCGATCAAGTGGATTTAAGAGTTATTAAATCTACAAATGATCTCCACCCAAAACCTTCAAGTGGCCATTCGCTAGGCAAGACCTCGACGGTGACACGGTCAGATTAGCTTGAAGAAACATTTATCCTAAAACAAAGGATGGGGATTGGACACCATTAAATCGTAATTACATAGGGTGGAGAATCGAAACTAGATTTTTGGGGAAGCTTCAACTAGGCTATAACCTCGGGTCCCATCACATACACTCAAACTTTGATGAACTTTAAGTTAAAGGTCCAATGCATACGTTTGTATCTCAATATCAAATCATTTCTGGGTAACAATAAAGTACCTGTGATTGTTTTCAATGAAAATGGTTTTAAAAACGAGCTTCTTATAGCAAAGAGCAATTTCTCAAGCAAGAATGTTGCTAGGACTGTCTGTGAGTGGTCTGAGTGGGGAGAGGAAAACTGAAAACTAGCTGTTATTGGTAGAGGCAGGCCAAAACTCCATCCAACCAAATCAGGCTGACATTTAAGGCAGTCTTTTCAAACAGCTCTAACACTAACAGCTCTAACACTACTAACAGAATTTTCACAATTTCACAGTATTTTTCCAACCTCATAGTGTGGAAATATAAAACACAGGGAAATCACGTTTTTGACTCCACTGGGCCTTTAGGAATAGGGAACAATAAAGACAGGGAAGGTTTTGGGCTAGGTTTGATGATGTGTGGATTTGATCTGTACATTGACTGTGATATGACTGTTCTGTTCGTGAGTGACCCATGATGACAAAAAGCAGCTCTCACCGAGACAAAACCACAGAAATTATACAAAATCGTCAAAATGGGGGAGATGTGCTTTCACGTATTGAAAGGGCACATGCAGGAAGCTGGCGGATTTGGGCCGACCCCTGGAGACAGAGCTGATATCTTAGCGACCCCATTCGAAGGGAGGGGCGGTGGCCGGGGTGGGAGAGGGGGGATGCGAATAAGGCACATCTGCAACGGTCTCAGAGCCCTATGATCTGTGAGCTGGCACAGACTGTGCACGGTGTCCATTCACAAATCCTTCCCTGCGCGTCACCTTTTGCAGTGGGGGTTCTCAATCCATGGCAGTGAGTTCTTATGACGTCTCAGAAAAGCCAAAAGAAAAACACAGGACAAATAGGGTTAGGGACTCGAGGACGGTTTGCAGTAGGCCTATACGCATACGCACACGTAGGCCTAGGCTAACCAATGTCTATTTCAAAGGTATCAGTGGGGAAAACGCTTGTACGCGTGTTTGCACAATTGGGTAGGCATATAGCTCATATGAAATGTATCAACACTGAATTTGGATCAAATCAAAGATATTGATAATTTGCAATCATTGATCATTTGGAATCAAAAAGGTTTACGAAAAATCTATCGAACGAACAAAGGGGGCTTATGGTGCAGGGATGAGTACCCTGCCCTGAATTTAGTCAGTGTCACTGGCCGGCTACCACACGGTCACTCATCCCTGCACCTTAGAGGCTGCTGCCCTATGTACATAGACATGGAACACTGGTCACTTTAATAATGGAACACTGGTCACTTTACATATGTATATGTGATGGGATGCATAAACATTATGGACAGTATGTGGATAATATGTTAACATTCTTAAAGTGACCAGTGTTCCATTATTAAACACCGAACTCCGACATTGCTCGTCCAAATATGTCTATATTCTTTAATTCCATTACTTTACTTTTAGATGTGTGTGTATTGTTAGGTATTACTGCACTGTTGGAGCTCGGAACATATGCATTTCGCTACACCAGCAATAACATTTGCTAAACATGTGTATGCGACCAATACAATTTCATTTATATAGAGGGGTGTGCCATAATTGTATGTGACGTAATTGTATGTCACAGGATCTTCCAAAGTGGACAGTCTTGAACAGTCTTGGACTGAAATAAACTAACTGTTACTTCCCTGTTCATGTATAGGCTAGTCTACATTAAACATTTGCTTAACATTTATTAGTCATTTAGCAGGCACACTGCAGGTTTGTATATCGACTGGTTTCGAGGAACATTTGACAGGTTTGGGTTGTATGCATGCATGGCCTTAAGGATGATCAATATTTCCACCTCCCCTGAAGGTGCACATAATTTATAAACGAAAACATACATTTTACATAACCATAACTGAGTTATTGGTTAAAACATTAATAGAAGCAGCATTTCTGTCCAATTTTAACTGAATTGGTTAGGATACGAAATGTGAACGTTCATAATAAACTACGGATGGCATTTTATTTATCGTGTTAATAACCTCTTTAATCAGACTCAATTGATTTTTAACGTGGCTATACTTACAATCATAGGGGAAAGTGGCGTAGAATTATCAGGTTACCATACGCATGAGGGCCTATACCCATAAACTACATAACTGATATTACCATCGTTCTTTGCCAACTATCGCAAGAGGTGTTTTGAAGAGTAAATCCCTAGGAATTCGTTGAAAATGTAGGCCTACTGGCTTTGGGTAAATATCTGATTTCCTTCGTCGCGCCAGTGTCCAGGGAAAAGTAGACCTATAGGGTTGCTGTCAGGGCGAGATGTTTTTTTCTTGGGGATTAGACAGACTGGTGCAGAAGTGCGAATACCCAATACATGTTTAGTAAATCATATAAGGGTATAACGACCGTTGAGGCATTGACCACCAGCTGAATGATACACAATGTGCACAACAACAACAACACATGATAAACAGAATGATGTCACATTCAGGCAGAATAAAAATGTCAATGTAGCACAACCCTTTACGCATCCCACTACGTTTTAAAGGGGGCGTTATTGCCAAACTGACGCAATGGTAAAGCATACATCTAATATAGGCATACCATAGGCTACGAGAGATGAGTTACCATATCCATCGTAAAACTAAATGATATGCACAATGCATAAATGCATAACGAGGGCATATTGCAGTCAGAGATATCGGTAAAGACTGTCCTCAGAAGGTTGTGAATAAATGCAAGTTTATTATCTTGTATTAATAGGCCTATAATGTATGTAAATGTATAATTTATTCACGCATTTAACACAGCAATAAGAGAATATAGGCTATGGATCCACACCAAATTAGTCAAATTCGTTACAAGAATAAACTATAGGCTACAATTGCAAGAAATACAGGCCTACAGCGAAAACAGATTATGGGTCACGAAAAGTTGGAAATTATACAACAATAAGGCATCAAATGTATGTGTATTTGTTCCTTTTAAATTCATCCAAATTTGAGTTCGTTTAACCTAACCTTTAGGTAACATAAACCAAATAACAGGATATCGAGACAACGCGGCCTTCTTAAAACATGAAATTGTGCAGCATAGCCTACAAGGTGCACGCACAGTGGAAGAAAACGTAAGGTATGTTGGCCTCTATGTTAATATTTCAAGAAAAGTCTCTTAACCGGGTGCATGTGACACCACAATAGAAGACGCCTACCAATGAATGGATATACTATGCCATATTGTCCAATATAATCAATAAAAAACAACGTAGCCCTTCAATAGCATATTGACACGTATATGCCATTGCGGTCTATAGGAGCCGGCAAAACTAGAACTCGATTTCCTCAATCTTCTGCAACAAGAAACCCAACATAGAGGCCCATTGAAGCATCCTGTTTATTATTGGCTGTGGTTTGATCTGTATGACTCTTGACTCGAAATCGTGTGATTTCCTCCACGCCAGCCCTTTTTTGCCGTGTCTGGCAACGAGAGACGCGAGAAGCGGGGAGGGGGGGTTAGAGGCCATGCCTCCGTGGTAACGGGTCTGTCTGGCCGCCATTGTTTCCTGCTCATTTATTTGTGCTCTGGATAATCTGGACATCCCTCACAAGTGAGAAACAATCACAGCTTGAGAGTGGCCTATCTAATTACATCCTTTACTCAGAACTTTCACTATCAGCAGGAGATATAAGACGGTCACTGCATGGTGCATGATGGTTGTGCATGGTGCAGGGAGCGCCGCCGCTTTCAACCATGTGGCACTGCTAGAAAAAGAATGACGTATGGAGATCGCTCTATGGTGGAAATGTAGGAATTTATTAACCGCTTTCAAAACCACCAGAGTTAGGCTATTTGTCAAAATGACATAAAAGGAATGTAGCCTATCAGCGGGCTCGGGTGGGGTTGGGGTGATAGGCCTACACAATGTGGAAGAAAACGTTTGTATGCCTGTTCTAAGTTTATTCTCTGTTGAGCTGACAAACATTAATTTTAAACGTACACAAAGTGAAAACAAATAGTAATGCAATAGGTCACACACGAAATAGGGCACAGTCTGCCATATGACTTGGAAAAGCTATTTACCGCAGGACAATACCTAAAAAGATGCAGCCTAATTATAGGGTCTTAGTACACCACAGAGGAACTGTCATTCTAAAAACGCACTATTGCAGAGTTATTCCACCGTTCCCCAGCACTCTTTTGGGGAATGAATAGTCTATAAATGTTCGGATGCACCATTGATAATGACCTACACAAAGTTGATATAGGCAATGCACCCTTTACGTTTTGGGGAAACTGAGTTGAAATTATAGACCAACTTTGTCCTCTTAATTTTGTAATGTCAAACTTTTAACATTTCTATGGCACCTATAGACCTACAAAGAATTCGAAATTAGACACTTCACGATTACCTTGATAAGAATTTACATCGTATATTGCCCACTTGCCCAGGAGAGGTTGAAAAAACAATTCCATAGTTCACAGTTTTTTTTTAACCTAAATTTGACAAATGCTATGTCCTCCTTCACTCGCGCGCTCCAGTCTTTCAGTGATGCCCTTTTACGCAGTGCGTAGCCTACATTACATTTCAGATCAAATAGCAATTTAACTTTGGCGACTATTGCAAGGCACGCCCTGAATCCTGATTTAAGAGAAAATAGTAAAGGAGTTGGTCAGTAAAGTTACTCCCAATTTTTGTCTTTGGCGCGACTATATGTCATGTGCACCGTGAATACAACAGTTTGTTTGCATCACTGATTTATTTTAAAGGGCTACGGACCCATTTTTGCTTCGAACCTCTCGTTTCTAGACATCAGACTATCGAGCGCAACTAACCAAGGACTCAACACTATCTGCACTTTAAATAATTATGGAGGGAACACGAGGAGATGAGAATGAGTTGGAGATTGCATGACTGGCTATGATTGCATGACTAGCTATGAGATTGCATGAATTGTCTATTTACTATGGCGCTTTAGAAACTGGGACGGTCAATGCCCTGTCATTGACATGATGCATGCTAGACGAGTCAGCAATAGCCACATTAAATATCACTCCTCAAAATTAAGAGCTCTATAAAGTAAAAAAGGTACACAACGTCCCAAATAGAAAACGCGCGAGTTAAAAAATAACTTAAAAACCCCAAACATAGTAGCCCACTAGTTCGAATCTGCTTCGATGCGAGCTATAAACTACAGACTCCGGTATCCCCCACCCAATTCTGGTTGCAGAGACTATTCTTAGTAGCCTAGTTGGTTATGAAACAGCTTCGACAACTACTAGGCTATTCATCTGTCTGAAACAAAATAGTTGTATAATGTAGACTCCGGTACCACCCACCCAATTCTGGTTGCAGAGACTATTCTTAGTAGCCTAGTTGGTTAGGACACAGCTTCGACAACTACTAGGCTATTCATCTGTCTGAAACAAAATAGTTGTATAATGTAGACTCCGGTACCACCCACCCAATTCTGGTTGCAGAGACTATTCTTAGTAGCCTAGTTGGTTAGGACACAGCTTCTACAACTACTAGGCTATTCATCTGACTGAAACAAAATAGTTGTATAATGCAAACTTCACACCGCAGGCTATTAACCGACTCTCCATATTTTACCCAATCTTACAATAACATTTCTAGAATGAGTATATGTCAATATCATTCTTCTTAAGAAATGGCGCTTGACCGTTTCCAGATTCTGCATGCATTACGCATGCAATACTCGTGAATTGAAAACAGTAACCTTCAACTACAACACAAAGTCACCAATATAATAGTCAAATCAAACATAAGAGATATTTAGGGTAGGTATTTCGTTTTTATTTCAGAACGCTTTTCCTTTAAAAAGGCGAGGCTGAACGTTTGTCGATTCGCTCACTAGTCACTGTCATGTGGTAAAATATCTCCCAGTCTATTGGTCCAAGGCACGTGTCTAGGATAACTGCTGCAACGTCACTTGGGGGCTCGTATTGAAAATAAGAGCAAAACTCAAGAGTGAATGTGTTTCAGGATCAGTTAGAAGCCTCTTTATTTACCCTTAGTTTAGTCATTGAAGCACTTTTATTGGATAGACTGAAAACGGATAGTACCAAGTTGGATGGCCAAATGACAAATGGTGTCTATCCAGTGCAACAATATAGGATAGCCAAGTTTGGGAATATATGACCAAAACGATGTTTTTGTCTGTGGGCACTATCGCAAAGGGTTGCATGGTGTCCTGCACACTCAACAAGATTTGAGTTTATTTTTTAAACCTTTATTCAAACATTTAAAAAGCTACGCGTGACATAGAAGTGGATTGCGCTCATTTCGGTGCGGGAGAGCAATAAAGGGGTTAAAGAAAGAACATTGGAAAGTGTATCAGTATGGAAGAAAATGATCATAGCAACAGAGATGAGGAACGTCAAGTGTCGGCGGAAGAGTCAAACAGAGCGATACTTCCCCTATTACAAGCGCCGGGAAACATTCAGCAGATCCCGCATCGAGTCACCAATTTCTTCATCGATAATATCTTACGGCCGGACTTTGGGCGGAAAAAAGAAGGCAACACAGAGCAAGAAGAAAATAGTCACGTTACCAGAGAGAACCATAGCCCGGCTGTTCCAAGAACGGAGCAAGTGGGGAGTACTGTGCCAACGGAAGGAACTTCCACTCCTCATCCAGGCGGCGTGGCCAATAAGGCTGAAATAGTGACCGAAGAGCCCCTGAAACCCCGCGGAGAGAATGGAGATCAGTGCCTAAGCTCGGACTCGGATAGTTCTCAAGCCAGCTCAAATGTACCATCCAAACAGCCTATGCTCTGGCCAGCTTGGGTGTACTGCACCAGATACTCAGACAGGCCATCATCAGGTAGGCTACGATTCTTTTCCACTGTCTTTGTATCCTGAAATGCCCCAACCCGTTGTAACACTGACCTCAAACGCCTCGACCGAGTTCTATAAGGAAAGGAGGGCAAACAGTGTTCGCCTCTTTTACGACATGAAAATGGAAAATAGAAGGTTTAACCTTGCAAAATATTCTAAATATGTCCGTGCAAACATAAAAATAACAATAAAAACATTACATACGATATCATTATCCACGGAAGCTATATAGGGAACAATTTCAAAACGAATTAATGCGCTAAAAATAGCATCTTGCACTGGTTTAAAGCTGAAATGTTTAAACGCAGGGGTATTGGAAGTCTACACATTAATGTAGCCTAAGTGTGCGGGATAAATAGCCTAGTAACATGAATGGATGAATGAATCGAATTGTAAATAAATATATATTTCAAAATAGGCTATCAGCCAACAACCTTGTTGAAGTCATTTTGGAATAGCCTCCCACGAATTGTATTTTATTTAAGTGTTTAGATTATAACCCCATAATAAGAATATGCTAGCTTTGGGCTAGATCATAGCCAATTAACTACTAGGTTACTACTACTAGTTTATAGGTTACTATAAACATCTGCGCGCATATAACCAAAGCAATAATCGTCCTCCATAGAATTATTGAATGTCCCAAAAAATATGTTTAACGACTTAATAGCATACTTTTCCTCGATAATTCTGTCGTGCAAATCCGTTGTTTTTGTTTATGCATGAGATTTCGCAATGGAGCTGCCTTGGTCTCTAAATATTTAGCCTATTTAGCACAGAAAACATGAACGTTTCCATCACTATTCTATATAGTACTTATACCAAAAATCGTATTGTACAAAATGTTCTCATGCATTACGTAACGTTCGTTGCATGGAGTGCACTATTATTCGATGGCATCCCCATTGGCTGCCTATCTTAAAACGTTTTACATCGTTTTATCATCTCCAGCGAGCTCCAAATGTATTAAATAGTATTTATTTGATTTGTCGACCAGGCCTACTTACCCAAACAGATGTTACCACTTTTTCATCAAATCGTTTGGGCTGACGATCTTGTAGGCCTAGGACTCAAAACAATTAAGCCCAAATAAAACCATCAATGCTGAGGTCAATGTTTATTTTTACTAAACAAATATTCAAATACAACCAATCGTGCTTACCCACCAAAAGTGTAAACTTGGAATAGTATTTTGCAACAGCCAAAGACCGAATTCAGAAACCTGCTACGATGTATTCCACTAGACATCATCAACAAGCCTATAGGCTATTGCCTCTACTGTATATGAAAGTAGAAAGGCGGTCTTAGAAATCAATTATTTACGAAAAATGTATTTCAGACGGGCATTCCAGTTGTGTTGATATATTTCAGGCCTTCTCAGCAATTCCTCCAATGACCATAACAAACTCCGACATACTCCATCAGTAGCCTATTAGCTCTCTATATCTCTTCCAATGCATGGTTGTAGTCTAAGTAGCCTATAGAAGTGCGGAACTACGGTTTCATTTCTAACTATTTTGACAATTATTGTGTAATATGGATTAGTGTGCGTTGAAATTACCAAATGACACTCAAATTCATATTTTGCATTACGTAGCAAATGGGTTATTTATTGGCCTACCTACAGTGCAATAATTAATACATAAGTAGGGCCTAAATTAACGAATTCATTACTACAGTCGTAGTAACTGGGACACTTACAGCCTAGGCTACACTAAGCTTTCACATTTCATATTATGATTGGTTTTGGCTAATAATATATATATTTTTAAACACAGGACCGAGATCTCGAAAACCAAAGAAGAAAACCGCCAGCAAAGAGGACAAGCGACCAAGGACGGCCTTCACAGCTGAACAGCTTCAAAGACTAAAAACCGAGTTTCAAACGAACCGGTATTTGACCGAACAGAGGAGACAGGCCTTGGCCCAAGAACTCGGTCTTAACGAATCTCAAATCAAAATCTGGTTCCAGAACAAAAGGGCAAAAATCAAGAAGGCCACGGGCGCAAAAAACACCCTAGCCCTGCACCTGATGGCACAGGGACTGTACAATCATGCTACGACGTCAAAAGATGACAAATCAGACAGCGATTGATTTCGAGATACAGATAACAATGCAATAATTTCACAGAATAAAGGGCCAGTGTATAGAATATACCAGCATAAATTGATCAATATATATAGATATTTCTGCAATATCATGTCTATGAAAATATGTTGTAAAAAAATGTATGTTTTCAATCTCTTGTAACGTGTGTCGTTTTTCTTCCAGGAAAAGTACAAATGCTTATTATACGCTTCATTTTATATTGCTATTCATTTTCGATTTTTACATTATAGCGCTTTAAACTGGCACTTGACGTTGAGATCTGTCAGTGAAGTGAAAAACAACCTGCTTAAGTCCAAAGAATATTTTCTGCTGCATCCAGGCAACTGTGAATCTTAATAAATTTGCTGACAAGATATTTTATTTCCATGGTTGTTATGGTTTTATTGGGGTTGAGTTTAGTGTAAAAAGGACATAGCAAGGGTTTTTGAGTGTCAGTGCTGTGCAGACTTAATTGAAAAGTAGATGGATTTTGATACTATTTTTTCGAAAATTCGTATTATCACAGAAGTGATTGGTTAGCAATGTTTTGGTTAGCAGACAGAACACCTAAATTGCTAATACGTAGGATAGCCTAAAGCAAGTTCATTTCCATAAACAATTAGCGTGTTCTGTGTTATATCAATGCACCCGAGGCCTCTATACATAGTTTTTGAAGAGCAATATAAATCATATTTTGTAGCAAAATGTTTTGAATTATTATAATGCTGCCTATAACGCGAGAGACAACTCTGTAGCATAATGACAATGATGACAAAACGTTTCGTGCACTCTTGGCTGAAAGTATTATAGGTCTATTTGATCAAAAGTAGACACAAGGTATCGGAACATATGGTCTATATACATCCCATGGAACTCTTACTCTATATACATTTTTATTTCATATACATATCCATATATATCATTAAACAGGCGAAATCGTTAGTGACTGTATAACAATTGTTGAAAATCTCTTTTATTGTTGTTGAAAAGACTTCATATGTGTATTTATATAGATTATATTGAGAGAAGAAAAAAATCTATCCAATGACCGGTGTTGCTTTAGAGTAGACTTCTGAGGTTTTTACACGGCTTCTTTATCTTGCAATAACTTCTTTTCGTGAATGAAATTGGTTTATGGGGCCTTTGCATGAAAGCTGCAATTTGTTATACTTGGGCAAATAACTGTGTTTATAAACTTTTTTTTTTTTTTGTCGACGAGAGTATGATCGAGCTAAGTTTTAGACTGTATCCATACCAAATTGTGGACTTTTGCCTTTTAATTGTTTTGTTGTGTATCTGGGAAAAGTGTGTGTGAATTAAAACCCACCAAACTGAACACACTTTGCCTTAAAGTTCAAGTGAGAACTTTTTATGAAACAGAACTGTGCCGAATCAGAGAAGCAGTAGCCTATCACTTCAAAATGCAGACTATTGATTCAAGATTATTGCCTTTATGAAAAACTGCTGGTATGACATACAGAATATATTCATCAGCGAATATCTATTATATAGGCCTAGGCTAATATGTTTAAATGAAATTACAACACGGAGTTGTATTATTATACAATGTTATTTTTTATTATTTTATGTTCAAAGTATTCTTTGGTATAATGTACATCATTTGTATCATGTATGTATTCATTGTGTAATTAACTTCCTCCTGAAAAACTGGAAAAGAAAAGTAAATAAACCTCGAAGATAATACACTTAAAACTTCTCTGGCATCATCATTTTTTCTATAATCCAGAGTCCAGGATATCTTAACCATGGAAACAGAATGAATTCATTCTATTTATATGAACGCCTGTGAGACATGGCCATCTCTATGCAAACACAGAAAAATCGGAAAGAAAACGTTGACCCTCCACTGACAAATGGTTAGTGCTATCCGGGATCCTTGTGATGGCCCTACCCTAAACCCTAACCCTAGCCACTATCCTTACATCAAACATTGCCCATAACCTGAACCTATTCCTCACCTGAACCTTAACCCTTACCTAACTGTTCTACATTTCAACTTCAATGGGGTGAGGTCAGAGTTGTTCCAAGGAGTCCATTTGGATGGCGTCATTGTTTTGGCAACACCACTGGGAAAATCACCAATATCATTTGTAGTAACCTTTCGACCAAAAAGGTCAATGACAAAATGCACCAAAAAGCTCAAATCTAAAATATTTACATGATTTGGATTTTGCCACCATTTGTTGCAACTATTACTACCCCGGAGAGGTTAGGTCCAGCCCAGAAGGGTGCATTAGTTTAAGTGGTGAGTACTCCCCTTCCCCAGACCATTGACATTACAGTTATCTTATCAATAAGACTAGATAAATAAAAAGGAGTAATGACACCCCCAAAACAATTAATTTACAATGGCCAACAATAAAATAGCATTATCACAACAAAGCTGGTATAAGGTTGGCTTAAGTTCCAAGTAGGCCTTATAACTGTGATGTTTGCTCATGAAAAATCGTAAAGTGAATTTCCATCCAATAGCTTTACGTTCCCAGGTTTGTGTTGTCATCACACAGGTCAGGTTAGTCCATAAAAAGGTGACAAAAATACAACTTTAAAAACACAGACATCACATTTGAGTATGTCTTCATTTTTATTATGAGAAGGACAATCACAACATTACACAAAATGGCAAATAATATTTTTCTCATCACTTTGACAAAACATTTTTTACAAAATAAAGATGGATCAAATGTATTGGATATAATTTGAGATAAATGTTTCTATGTTTCCATATTCTTCCTCATACTACTCCCAGCCTACGACTGGTTCAACTTGTTCAATCATCACAATAACCAAAACCGCCATTGGACTACTCCTCCATTTGGACTGTTGGGGGATACCTGATTAAGACAATAGATATACTGTGGATATATTTTTTTAAATATATAAAAAAAAAAACATGTTGTACATACTTACAGAGCTTCTATGACTTACCCAAATAACATATAGCCAGCCTGCAACACGTAATACTAAACAGGCTTGCTTAATACTGTTTTGATTTTTTCCCCGTAAACGATACATGGCAGTTGTATGTTTCCATATCTAACAAACTATGTAGAATGTTTATCTGAAGGATTACATTCGGGCATATAATCAGCAAACTGTGATAGGTCATTGTTAACGACATCTTCAATTCAAAGAAACAATAATATGTTATTTACATTGAGGGCTCTCATAATCTGCGTGTGTAGATGGATACCTCCGCTCTACAGATCCGTCAACAACTGAAAATGTTGGCAAAACTTTCAAAACAAAATGCACCAGGCAGTGGTACAAGTGGTGGACGGTGACCATTTCCAGGCATTTAAACCTTTTTTCCCCTCTTTCATTTGTTACAATGATTTATCTGCATTTCCATACTTGTGGCACTAGTTTTTGAACAAAACGCAGAGAGCAGTCAGTGACTGGCATGATGGAAGAAAGGCCAGTGTCTCGCTTGCAGACTGGTCAGTCCTCACTGCTTCTGAAAGGAGTCTGTGGTTCTGTGGCCAGGCGGGAAAGGAGAATGAAGAAAGTGAGACAGAAAGAGGAGGGAGAAGGAAAGAGAGACCAATGAAGGTCGAATCCTCTGTCATGGCTGCAGGTGGCTCATTCCCACCCCACAGTAACCCATTCTCAATAGACAGTACTTTCTCACCCACAAACTCAAACTCACTCCCCCATTTCTTTCTCCCTCTCTCTGTTCCCTCCCTCCCTCCCTCCCTCCCTCCCTCCCTCCCTCCCTCCCTCCCTCCCTCCCTCCCTCCCTCCCTCCCTCCCTCCCTCCCTCCCTCCCTCCCTCCCTCCCTCCATTCTTCTCCTCCCTCCCTCCATTCTTCCTCTCCCTCCATTCTTCTCCTCCCTCCCTCCCTCCGTTATTTCCCTCCCTCCCTCCCTCTCGTCCACACACACACCCACACACTTCTGCAGCTTTTCGATGGGAACCTCCGTCAATTTCCAAAGTTTCAAACCCAACATCAAAACCCCATCACACTTCAAAAACAAAATATCTGCTAAGCCCCAAAACCATTGCTTGTCGTGTGAAGGTTAAATGTAAGCATAGAAAATGTTTTAGAAACCATAACTTTACTGTGTTTGAGAGCTACCTATCCAAATAAAACATTGGTTCCCATTGAGATGAATGGTTAGCTAACTGAGGGAGCACATTACCTTAAGAAACAACTGTATGAACATGCATGTGTGCATTAAAATGCGTACTTCAAAAACAACAATTTTAAAGGAGAGTAAAAGTTCTCCACCAACAGGTAGTTAGGTGGCAGAGAGAGAGAGGCCAAGAAAGAGGAAGCGGGAGATAACAGAAAATAACAGAAAAGTATTACTGTCCCTTGCCTACCTAGGATCCCATCCTGCTATGCCCTCACCCTCCCCTACTGTGTCATTTTACCATAGTTTCTAAATGCTTCCTATAGCTCGAGTGGAATCTGCTTCAAGGTGCCCAGGCTTTGTAGCGGAAACATAATTAAAGTGGTGAAAGATGTAAAAGGTGGAGAATGGGGATGACATCGGGCCAATTTCACACTTGGCACTCGAATGGCCAGGCCCAAGCCAGGACCCTTGCCATGCAACACAGATCAAAGCCCAGTGTCACTGCACCACCGCAAAAAAAAAGAAGGCAAAAGGGCACCTAACTATGCTAATCCCCAGGACAAATATATTTTAATCTGGTTAGAATACAAGTTAATGCCAGAGCTCAGTGACTGGACATTGTGGAGAGAACCCGAGTGGACAGATGCCCCTTGTACCTTTCCAAATGAGGTACTTTTGTCTGGCACTGCTTGACCATAGTCAGGTCCAACTTTCCTTGGGTAACCACCTCAATGCATTATCAAGCTACACATACACACACACACACTGCACAGAGCTGAGGACCGTTTACAAACAGCAACTCCAGCAGTTGTGTCATTGACCCTGTCTGAATCCCCAACAGGGCGCACCTAACATGCAAAGGAAATTAGTATTTTGTGGTCCAGTTTGTCCTCTTTCACATTGAGCCCTTCTCTCTCTCAATAGCACCTTGGTAACCCTTGATCTCTTATGTATGGGACTCAGGGCACTGGGGCCTGTAGAAGTTGACTGGGCAGACAATGAGAAGCGGACGCCTTCTAAGAAGTCGCACAGAAGGCAACTCTCATTTCACACACTGTGTTTGAGTGACCCCTTGGCAAAAGAGACACAGGATTGTTTTCATCGGAATGCTAGAAGTTTTTAGGGAACTTTCCATTTGGCTGTTTTTCTCATGTAGGATATCGAATGACCCTTCCTGGTGTAGGCCACCCTACCCATTCTCTCACTTAGGAAGCATTTTCATCAAAAAAGTTTTTTTTAAATAAAAAAAGAGAAGAAAGATATCCCATGGAATTTAAGAGTCAAGAAACTTGTTAAAACCACTTCCTGGACTAAACTAACCAATGAAATAAGGTTGCTTATTGATTGATTGATGCATACCAGACAATTAATTTCAATTGCTGAACGATTCGATTCACTTGCAAAAGTAAAAACATGCTACGATATTGTTGAGGGACTGGCAGTAGGGCTCAGAGAAAATAGTCAAAAATGAACGTCAATAAAGCATTCGCTCCAATTCCCCACAATTCTTTAATTTTCATGCCCAAACTACTTTTTCCTCCAATGCTGAAAGTACATTCTGAGTCCACATGTGACATAACAACCCAGATAAAATATTTATGTTCAATGTTTATAAATGCTGCAGTGAAATACAATAGCAGTGTAGGTGGTTTTTGATTTATTTCATGCCATGGTTTCTGGTTCCTATTCACATTTCACTTACAGATTATGAAAGGAGGAGTATAGACAGACGAGTATGAAAGGATGTTCATTGCACTGTATGATTTTTCATTACACCTCAGTCAGTTCTACACCTAGTCTATAATTTGGAGTTGACCAATAAACTTTTTTAAGCACAGACTCTTGACACCCCGCGTGTCATGGGCTTCGTTTGGACAGGGAGTCCAATTCAGATCTTTTATTTTTTACTAATTGGTCTTTTGACAAATAAGATCAGCTCTGAAAAAGATCAGATGTGATTGGCCAAAAGACCAAATAGTGGGAAAAAGATCAGAATGGGGCTGCCTGTGTAAACGCAGCCATGATGTAGTTTTCATCACAGAAGCCATCTGAGACCTCCCGATGAACTAAATGCTGAACTCGGCAATAATAGAACAGTGGTTCCCAAACTTTGTTGCTGTGATTTTTAGACATTCAATCTTTTTTAAAGACCCAACAAACAACGTTCCCGAGTAGAAATTGTCCACAGTATGGGGCTGGGTTTGACCCACCATTTTGGGAGCCCTGACAAACATGCCGCAGATCATGAACATAGGAAATGGAGTCAGCACATAATTTGTTCCATACTGAACTGTCATGATCAATCTCTCATGGTGCCAAACCGTGGGATACACAGCGAGAGAAGGTAGGTTTCTCATAGTCAATATTCCGTACCATATTCAAATCCTTAATTTTTAACACCGAACATTGTAATTTTTCTTCTTTATTTATATCCTCAAAACAGATGTATTCTCTTTTGCGTCCCTCAGTGTGTGCGATGTTTGGTGTGGAGTTCTTTTTAAATGCCACTTTAAACGTGTACATGATACTGCAACAAAACAATAAAGTCAGTAATTATAAGTAAGTAGATCTCCGATATAGAATTGTGATGAGGCATACATCTGGGGAAGGGTATACAACAACTTCTAGAGTGTTGAAAGTTTCCAAGAGTACAGTCGCCTCCGTCATTGGGAAATGGAAAAAAATATAGAACTACCCAGACTCTGCCTAGAGCTGTCCGTCCGACTAAATTGAGGAAGTAGGACCTTGGTCAGAGAGGTGACCAAGAACCCAATGAAATCTCTGACAGAACTACAGAGTTCCTTGGCTGAGATGGGAGAACCTGCCAGAAGGACAACAATCTCTACAATACTTCACCAATCTGGGTTTTATGGAAGAGTGGCCAGACGGAAGCCACTCCTGAGAAAAAGGCACATGACAGCACGCCTGGAGTTTGCAAATAGGCACGTGAGACTCTGAATGCATAAGGCAAAAATATTTTGTGTTCTCATGAGACAAAAATGTATACAAAGCACTACGTCTGGAGAAAAACAAAAACACAGCTCATCACCCATCTAACACCATCCCTACCTTGAAGCATGGTGGTGGCAGCATCATCATGCTATTGGGATGCTTTTCAGTGGCAGGGTGTGGGAGACTGGTAACGATAGAGGGCACAATTAATGGAGCCAAATACAGGCAAATCCTTGATGAGAACCTGCTTCAGAGTGCAAACGACCTTAGATCAGGACAATGACCCCAAGCATACAGACAAAGCAATGTTGGAATGGCTTCGGAACAAGAATGCGAAAGTCCTTGAGTGGACCAGCCAAAGCTTAGACTTGAATCTCATTGAAATTCTGTGGAAAGGCTTGAAGATTGCTGTTCACCGCCGCTCCCCATCTAACTTAACAGAGCTTGAGAAAATCTGCATGGAAGAATGGTAGAAAATCCCCAAACCCAGTTGTGCATACCCAAGACGACACAAAGCTGTAATCGCTGCCAAAGGTCCTTCTACAAAGTATTGACTCAGAGAAATGAGCTATTTCTGTATTTCA
The DNA here is from genome assembly GCF_002021735.2 of Oncorhynchus kisutch. Classification (NCBI taxonomy): domain Eukaryota; kingdom Metazoa; phylum Chordata; class Actinopteri; order Salmoniformes; family Salmonidae; genus Oncorhynchus; species Oncorhynchus kisutch. The sequence goes on along the minus strand of NC_034184.2, from coordinate 58,569,497 downwards.
ATACATTTGCAAACAATTGGCATTATGGGGGTATTGTGTGCAGATGTGTGAGAATGTTTTATTTATTGAAGCCATTTTGAATTTCTGAAGGCTCTGTATGTGTCTGTGTTGCTGCGAGAAACAAAGGTAGCCAGACAGGCAGGGCCAAGGGCACATCCTACTCACCTCAGGCCCCCTATGCTGTGTGGGGACCAGGCTGTCACTCACTCTCTATGGTTATGCATCATGGCCAACAGAGACACAGTGAGAGAGCCACCGCTACAGTACATCACACCAACAACATCAGTGCAGAAACCCATCCTCAGCATGACATCTTCTTCGTGGTGCAGAGCACAGCCATCCTCCTCACACGCTGTGAGGGGGGAAAAAACAAAGAAACAAATACATTGTGAACCAATGAGAATGTCATATTTACCAGGGGTGCCTAAAAATAGAACTTTGATTTATATGATCCAACCTAATTTTAACACTATTGCATGACCCAACCTATTTTTTCCTATCTATTGCGTGTAGATTGGATGGCAATGCGCTGTATACTCCATCACACAATTAATTTCCCAGGCAAAATTCAGGTTCGTCAATATATTGTAAAGAACAATCCCAGAATCAGGCTACATCTAAAGTTGCTGGTGCACATGAGCAACAAAATAACATACATGTAATGCGTATAGTGACTTAGAAGCAAACAGATAAGAGTATCGCAAATGGGGTTTGTTATCGTATTCCGTAAAACAGTCATTAGGCATCAATGGGGTATAATCACCACAATGAACCGAAGGTCAAATATATTCACCCATTCGAAGGTTTACCATGTTTCAGACCACTCAATGCCCTCCCTACACCGCAAAAACCCATTCTACTTCTGAGATACAGCACAATTCTGGAATTCAAATGACACAGTGTTCTACGGTGACGCGAAGGATCATCGGAGACATGATACCGCAGAAAAATGGCGCGGCCGTGTTATGTAAGCGGAAAAAGATATGATCATATAACCAAATCTCTGTTTGCACACATCGATTTGGTAGATAACACATAAATCATCTGGAAGACATTTCAATGCTAAACAGAGGAGCTGGTGAAATTGTGCATAAAACCTCGCCTCCATCTCTAGTGCTGATAACAAAAACATATCCAATGGAAGAAGATAAGCCTCACCGCATGATGTACCGGTTACTGTATCCCAGTGAGCAAAACGTCTAAAAAGACATCCTTTTAACTACACAACTGGTTAAAAAGACGTCATTTTGGCTGTAAAACGGGTTAAAAAGACGTCATTTCAACAAGTGTCGTCACAGGGATGACTATCCCTAGTTGCTTCCTAGACAAACGCAAAAAAACAGCCGCCTTAAAAGTCATTTTTCCACAAATAACACTACTCGCTAATCCAGATCAATGTACTTCTGTGCGGTCTGCCACACATTACCATGGCGAGGCGACATCAATTCTATCATTGAGCCTCTGAACGGCCTGCACTGTCAACCATTTCCTGTGGTTACAGTCATTGAGAAAATGGTGGCGGGCTAGGCTACCCATCATCTGTATCAGTAGTATCTTCTACCTGAGCTGTTCTATGCAAACGATTCATTCCCTAAGCACTCACTCACACAATAACTCTCGCCTTTGTACACTACTGTGCTTTAACACAGTTTAAAAGCACCTTAAGACGTATAGAGCGCCCCTAAGCTCGGGTATGGTGAACGGGAAGGGTTATGGTTCAGTGGAGTGTGCCACAGCAGCCACATAGCAGTGGTGGGCGCATCACTCTCTAGTCTCGCTCACTCCATTTTACTGCTAGTCCTGAGTGGCAGGCGAGAGGGCGGGGTGGCAATGGCGGCCATGATGGAAGAATCACTACACCCACCGTTCCACAGGAACAACCACTGCTTCCTGCAGCTGGCTGTATTGCCGGTGAATAGGCGCCAGTCATCACAGACTATGAGAAAATAGTGGTACTACGTGGTAATAACGCTACGAGTGGGTTCTCCTTAAAAGATGTGCATTGTGAAGATTCATGTGTTGCAGAAGATTTTATTTGACGCAAGGCTTAGCAAAAGTCAGCAAACTACGTAGACACGTTTTGTGACCATTTATTAACAGTGACATTACATATTAAATCGAGAAACCATAGTGTAATAACTGAATTATTTGACAATATTTGATCAATTCTGTTCTCATATAGTCAAGTGGGTGGCTAAGCTGAGTCAAAACTGGCAACAGACCAAATGGATATCTCATGAAATGATACAGCAATTCGTGTCCCTCAACACAAAAACAGTAGTACTGTTTTTTAGTCAACTTGTAAGAAATCAATGCAATGCCTCTTTGAGTCTAATAAGATTTTTTTTTCCCCAAAACATTTAAAAAAAAACATTTACCTTCTTATTGCACTGTATTTGTACATAAAGTTACGGGGGGGAAAAAATCACAAATGACTGAATTGTAATAATAGAATACAAATACATTGGGTTACTTTACACATAACCAAAGTAATACATTTATTTATGTATACACACATACACATATATATATAAAAAAAAGATAACTTACTGAAAACTTTTTGAAATTAGATGTCAGAGGAAGTCCAACTGTAAAATACTGAACATCCTGAAAAAAAGCTCCCATGTAGATCATCTGCATGTCTTGGTCCCCAAGTGAGCAGATATAATCTGCCTACAAACCTATTAAATCTAAATGTTTGTTTGCTTCTCAGAACAGTTAGCTCCACATGTTCACGGAAAACGAAATAAATACAAATCAAATGAAACTTCAGAAAAACTTTTGCATTCATGCTAGTGATCCTTTCCAGAAGATTGTATATTATGTGGGTCACATCCACGCCCCCGCTCTTTTTCCCAACCCCTCAACCCCTCCAAATAAAAAACATCCTTTTGGATGACCAGAGTGACTCTTAACCAACTGCATTTAAGGTCAGAGTTCATCATTTCCCCTTGGCAACACCACAGCAACCTGCGACACTGTCTAGACAGGTCATGGTGGCCACCACCCCAGGCCAACCCCCCCTGGCTCTTTCCGGAAGGAGGTGTCAGCAGCAGCCAAGTACAGGGTAAAGAAGGCAGGTCGGATCGTCGCCATCCTCCCTCCACTGATCAAAGCTGACGCTACTCCGTGCCAGGGCCCTGGTCAAAGGGGGCAGGGCCTGGAGATGAACTCTGTGTTTCTCTAATCTGGACGTGTCCAGACCAAATTGTCTCCTTTCACAGCCCAGAATGGACCCTTCCGGTGCTACTGATTACATTAGGGAGGAGAGGCTCTTTTCACAGGGGCCGTCTGCACAAAAGGGGAGCTTCTGTGCCCCTCCGCCATCTGGTCTCCAAAATAAAAGAAAGGGTCCCAGGAAGAGAATAAGCCCAGCGAGCCACGCCTCCCTTTAATTAAAAGGGATGCTATTTGAATAGATGGGATGGCTGGACAGATAAGCAAACATACAGTAAAGCCTCACACATTCAACCCAGAGATTGGGAACCAATCTGCATTTGCAAATAAAGCCAGTGTGTACAGCTCTGTCAGATGGGCTCTAACCATTTTGGAGGATTTATGTAAATATGGATTTTTGCTGCAGAACAGCAGAAAACAACCAAAATCTAAATTCGGCTGTCGAGCACCACTCTCAAGCCATCTGTTAATAACCACACATTTGAATTCCTAATTAATCAAACATTTGAGAATGTATTTGAATTGACAAATAAATTGCTGTAGTGTAGAATGGAATGGGTTAATTATTTTGATGGCAAAATTATACCTGGTTGATCTGAAGGTGATAGTTACCAAAGCTTGTCCTTTCTCAACAATGACAGGCCGATGTCTCTTCTTGGCCAATATTAGGGATTTGAATGGTGTCTCTCTGGACATGGTACAGTATGAGAACAAGAGGATCCAACCGGCCAGTAGTCCTCAAAGAGAGGAGGCCCCTAAACACTTTATCCATTGTATCCCAATTGGAGGAATGGACGGCCATCTTCGAAAAGACACTGGACACAAACTGGTCTCTATGTGTCGTTTCAGAAGCTGAAAATCCTTGCAGATTGCAATTATCTCCAGAGAACTCAAAATCAAGTCTTTGTGGAACATTTTAGAGGATATTGCAATTACATAACTCTCATTATCAGGCATCATAATAAGATTAGGAGAGACCAGGGTTGGAGGTCTCACGGGTTGGTTGACACAGTGCTAATTACTCCCAATCTAAATGGCACTGTGTAAGAACTCATCCACCTGGTCAATTCATGTCATTGAATTCATGTCATGACAAAACATAGAGGTGAGGGGAATGTATATTTTTCATAGGTGAAAGTAAAAAAATGAATTATTGGTGTTTTCTTTGCAAATCTTTGAATTATGGGAGTATCCATGAACAATGTTGTTGAAAGGAGAAAATGGAGAGCTATATTTCAAACCTATTTTCGTCACCCTCGGCACGTCGCCCTGATTAGGATGCTAGTTACCATGTGGTAACTAGCATCTTAATGAGCACATGGAATGTAGGGTTGATTGTCACTATCAACATTGCCCCTGCCAGTACACAATACACCCCAAGCTCTTTTGCGCTTGTGACATTTTATTTAGTATTCATTAGGATCCCCATTAAATACTTACTGTACCTGGCAGACACCTTGATCACGAATGAGGTTCACCTAGGGCGAGTCTCAGCCATTGTACTCCGGCCATGCTGACCCCTGCGAATTCCCCAAATGTGGGAATCTCGACAGTAATTTGTGGTAGTGGGGGACTGCGTCCACGCTCTCCCATGATTGTATTGCTAGGTATTACTTCAAGTATTTCTAGGTATTACTGCACTGTTGGAGCCAGAAACACAACCATTTCGCGGCACCTGCGATAACATCTGAAAATGTGTGTCCTCGAACAATACACTTTGATTTGTTTTGGATTTGAGCTGCTGCCAAGCTACTCTTCCATTTATGAACATTTGAACATCTTGGCCATGTTCTGTTACAATCGCCATCCGGCACAGCCAAAAGAGGACTGGCCACCCCACATAGCCTGGTTGTCTCCTGACCCCTCCTGTCTCAGCCTCCAGTATTTATGCTGCAGTAGTTTATGTGTCAGGGGGCTAGGGTCAGTTTGTTATATCTGGAGTACTTCTCCTGTCCTATCCGGTGTCCTGTGTGAATTTAATAATGCTCTCTCTAATTCTCTCTTTCTTTCTCTCTCTCAGAGGACCTGAGCCCTAGGACCATGCCTCAGGACTACCTGACATGATGACTCCTTGCTGTCCCCAGTCCACCTGGCCGTGCTGCTGCTCCAGTTTCAACTGTTCTGCCTGTGATTATTATTATTTGACCATGCTGGTCTTTTATGAACATTTGAACATCTTGGCCATGTTCTGTTATAATCTCCACCCGGCACAGCCAGAAGAGGACTGGCCACCCCACATAGCCTGGTTCCTCTCTAGGTTTCTTCCTAGGTTTTGGCCTTTCTAGGGAGTTTTTCCTAGCCACCGTGCTTCTACACCTGCATTGTTTGCTGTTTGGGGTTTTAGGCTGGGTTTCTGTACAGCACTTTGAGATATCAGCTGATGTACGAAGGGCTATATAAATACATTTGATTTGATTTGATTCCTGGGGGCCCAAACAGAAATAAAACAATTACATCACAACACAACAACAGCCTACATCATAAGTAAAACAATTATACAATATATTATTACAAATTTACAATATAAAATGTACACTATTACAATGTGTGTATGTAGAGTGCGTGTGTTAGATTGTGTTTGCGTATATGTGTCTCTCTTCACAGTCCGCGTTGTGCCGTGAGGTGCTGTTTTATCCGTTTCTTTAATCTGATTTCACTGCTCGCTTGAGATATCTGATGTGGAAGAGAGTTCCATGTAGTCACGGCTCTATAGTACTGTGTGTTTCTTAGCCTCTGTTCTGGACCTGGGGGGGTGAAGAGACCCCTGGTGGCTTGACTTCTGGGGTATGTATGGGTGTTTGAGCCGTATGTTAGCTGTTGGAACAGACAGATCGGTGCTTTCAACACATCAATACCTCTCACAAAGACAAGTAGTGGTGCAGTCAATCTCTCCTCTACTTTGAGCCAGGAGAGATTGAAATGCATGGTAATGATATCAGCCCTTCATGTACAGTTAAGAGCCAGCCGTGCTGGTCTCCTCTGGGCCAACTGTAATTGCCTATCGGTGTGTCCTTCTTCGTGGCACTTGACCATATAACTGGGTAGTAGTCCATAAAACTGGGGCCTGTAGAACTTGTTTGGTTGATTGTAAGGTAAAAGAGATCCCTTTGTGGCCTTTCTCTCTCCAAAACATTTATTTTGTCACACACCGACAGACATGCACACAAAAAGTTACTCAAAATGTCAGATGTTATTCTAAAGACATAAAATGCTGCATTTTGTGAGGAATATCGTTCGATCAAAGAAAGTTGGCTATTTCTAAGACGTTGTTTGCTATATTGCTTCACTTCCTGTAACAAAATAAATAAGCTACTCGCAATCATAGCGACAACCAACTCCATACTGTGTGACAACCAACCCCACGATGGGGCAGGTGTGTGTTTGATGGCTTATAACTCCATGTTGGAATAAGATATGTGAATAAAATTGGGCCCCATTTCAAACCAAGACATTGGCCTTTCTCCTAATATTGAAAACGGTGATATACTGGTGCTGTCAATAAAAAGTACAGATGCGAGCAGAAAGTGTGACGACCAACCGTTCTCCCCTACACTCTGGATAAGAGCATCTGCTAAATGACCAAAATGTAAATGTCATACCGTAGCAATATTCCGAAGATTTCTTTACATTGTTCAATAATCCTCCAGGCACCAGTGAAACATTCTTAAGGGTGAACATTTTCTGAACAATAAGACTTTGAATCCATGATCGTCAGTTCATCCTGGACTGTAATCACTTTTAATGACTTGTTCCTCCGCAAATGACACTTTAAGGCTAAAGGGCATTGTGATATTGCTGTTGTGATTTCATCTCGATTGTGTGTGTGTGTGTGTGTCTGTCTGTCTGTCTGTCTGGGGGTTAAGGGTGAGGTCTACAGATGGATGTCTGAGACTGACTCAGTTCACTTCGACAGTTTTGGGATGACATGGGTGAGCGTGGCACGAAGAGGGTAGGTGTCTGCAGTCAAGTGGAGTATATGAGCACAGTCCCCATTGTAATTAGCGTTTGTTCCATACGAGTCTTTTCCGTGCAACAAATGACGTTATCGGGTCTTATGGTTCCCCATTACTTCTGGAAACAAACGAATTGAAAACAACTTCCAATCCTACAGAGACCAGCGAATGGCGTTCCAGGGAGGGACTCGAGTCACTGTGTGAAATGAACAAGAACAGACACGACACCTGGCATTTCCCAGCCAAAGTGTGTCGTTGTACACTGCTGAGCACACTGCTGGAACAGCCTGCTTAATTGTGCTAGTTGAAGAGTCTGGTGGAAATGGCAGTCTAACCTACTCCACTTTTGTTTACTCCAGCAACATTCTAAATAAAACCTGGGGCTTTATTGACGAAACGCTTCTGAAAACTGTTTTTCTTCTCGCTATGCACAATTCCTGCTAAAAGTAACCAACAAAAATAGAGACAAAAGCTTTCCAGTAGAAATAAAATGCTTAACGCCATTGCAGCCTGGTGCGATGCGAGCTGCCGATGCATAACGGCTATCCAAAAGACATAGCCTGTGGTTTCCTTGGCACCACTATTTGCCCACAGTCCTGAAGTTAATGAAAGTAAGCAAAGTCTTTAACAATGAGCGCCACGGAAAAACATGCAAAACGCTTAAAAGGGGGGAGAGTAAAGCTACTAGATGGCAAACCAGAGGATCAAATGTGATGTTTTATGAAAATGGGTCAAATAGAGGGAAAAAAGACAAACCCCACATTTGACTCATAAACTTGAGCATTCTACTGATATGCGGTTCCTTATTAATAAATTGGACTTCACCAGACTTTTTTTGTAATATGCACAAGACTTGACATGATCATAAACCCATCATTAATTATGCCCTAGTCACCCAAATATACTGCTCGGTCACAAATGCCATGAAACACTGCATTTTCACCACTAGACATTTGCATACAGCAACTGAGAGTTGACACAAAATATAATTCTGCTCGGAAGATCCCTTTAATATTGATCAACCTTGAATTTTTCATGAAAATTATGTTCACTTGGTGCTCGTATTTGAGCTTCTGTTTGCTTGATAAATAAGGGCTTATGTAACGGCCCCACAGGTGACCAATAGTACAGAGAATGGGATAATATTTTGCTCCTGCTTCTTCCATTTTCAAGTGATTCCTCCAAGTCCAGCCAACTCATTAAAACTTTGTTGAAGTGAGTAATTAGCAAACAGTTTACAGCCGTGCAACCATCCATAAGATGGTGTTGAAGATGAAAGAGGTCAGGTCAAAACAAACTTTACCATTGAGATCAATGAGGGATCCTAGAGGTCATGGCAGTAAGCCCTGCTAAGAGCCTCAGATGACACAAACTGAACACTGAGCACTTTGTAAGTGTCTATAAAAAAAAAGACTGCCACACAAACATGAAAAATATCAATTTCACATTTGGTTTAGCGCTTTACCACCTTCGTGTCACCGACACTCTGAGAGTTGGGCTGTGGAAGACAAAACACAGCTCCTGGATAAGGATTGTGTTATTGCCTATCAATTAGCATCAAAAGGGGATTAACCCACATGGCTGATGGGGTGAGGTGGTGCGGGGGCCCACGCACAGTCACTGAATACCAGGGGTTAAACCTCTGACTTCATTAGGCCTGACCTTTCCACACCATTGTGTGACAGGAGAAAGGACATGGTGCAGTCTGCATTTCCCTTGCTCATTTTGACTTCTGTGGAGTTAAATGTTTAAAACAAGCCAAAGGCATGCTAGCTCGCGCTCAGTGAGATATGAAATCCACCCTAAAGGTCTCCTGACTGATGTGGGTTTCCACGGTTTGCAGCAGGTGGGCATTTACCCTCCGACCCCCACCCTCCCTGTACAATAAAGAATTTCCTCCACCTTTGAGCGAGGTGAGATTGACTAATTAGTCATGGTGCGTCGTAGTCTAGTTATGAGGAACCGGCGGGGTAGACTGGTTCTAACTCTGCTCTGCCTGGCCGTCAATTTACGAAAGGTCACAGTGCTTTAGGAGAGAGAGCAGGTATTCCAGCTGAAGCTAATGAGAGAGACCCTAATTAAAGAAAATATATGAACACACCTGCAGGACGAAAAGTGCCACGCATACGAGGAAGCGCGTAGGAAGGAATACTCCAGGATGGCCGCTAACTTAACTATGCGGGTGATAGGCTATGTACTGTATTTTATTTCCTTTGAGATTTTTTTAATGTAATCTCCAAAAAACTCAGCTGACTCATGGTCAACCAAAAAGTACAAGTAGTACAACCAAATTTGTATAGAGAGAGAGAAACAGTCCATTTCATTCATCTGCAAAACCGACACCTCCAGATAGGAATACAACTCTCTCATCTCCCTGTTTTATTAAAACCTTCCCATTTGTAGTATAAACAAAACAATAATGACGGAATAGCATGAAAGCAACCCATGCCCATCTGTACCATTGGCCAATTTATCCCAAGAACACTAAAGTGTGTGTGTGTGTGGGGGGGTGGGGGGGGGGGTTACCATGGCAGCGACATGGCATAAGTGCGTTGTACTGTATCTTACGACGAAAGTGATGCACTTCGTGTTAAGAAAACAAAATGTGTTTAACATAAGACGCCACCCGAGGACAAAAGTTTCCAGCCAAAAGGTCTCTCTATTTCAATCTGGACAAGGCTAGGGGTCACAGTCACCCACCCCATACAGCTTTTTCTTTACTCTTATGGAGAGTTTTATAGATGAGTACACCCCATTTAAAAGGCAGTGGCTGAAGGATTTGCAGTCAAATGAAAACAGGGGAAATTGCTGGAGCTGTCAGTGTTACACAGCTGAGTGGGAAGGACATGCTGTGTGTGCACATCCTAAAACCAGCAACTGCATCTAGAACAGTGGAACATGGGAAAGCACTTAGCATTCACACAGAGCAGCGCAGTCAACATCTGAAACAAACCATTCACTTATTTACCATTCAAACTAAATAGCGCGTTCGCGACTGCACTTTTAAGCTGATGTTCACTCCATGTTTCCATTGGCAGATATTATTTGTCCCGCTCATCTTTTTCTGTCTAAAGAGACCCTCCCACCCAAATAAAAAGCCGACCCTTCAAATAGAGACCAGTCAAAAGAGGATCTTCGATGACTTCCAAGGCATTCTTGCTATTTCGGATAAACGCACAGCGTCATCATTGTCTTAACCTTGTCCTTTGACTTTTGAGCGACACGTCCATCCTATTGCAGATGACCTCCCAGTAACCAAAGATCTGCCTGTCCCAGACATATAGAGGGGTCATGCAGACAACTTTCAAGACGGCTTGATCAATTCTCTCATTTATTAGTGAGGCGAAAGCGGATCCTCATCAGGTAGGCTTTAATGTCTGGGAAGTTCGCCCAGGATCCTGGTAGACGCGTACCAGACTTGAACGCACGAGTAACGTGAAATGTGTACTATACTGTACAAACATGACACAGTATTATTTGTTATTATTACAACGTCTCCTTAAATGATTTTACATTTTCGCGAAGGCTCCGGCCTTGTAATATCAGAAGAAACATTGTGTGAGAAAGTGTCCTAAATATCAAGACCTTAAAAGTGGGATAGTTCACTCAAATTACAAAAATACATACATTGGTTTCCTTACCATGTAAGCAGTCTATGGACAAGACCACTATACATGCTTTGGTTTTGTTTACTTGACCAATGCTTACTCTTTAGCAATTTTGACAAATATCCCTGATGTGAGTATTTTTGGCATTTGATGTCATCTTAAAGCTAGAATCTTTATTTGAAATAATGTTTTGGTTGGGCCAGGAAAAATGTAACCACCCCAATTCATAAACAGAGCTATGGATGCACGGCTTGACCATCCATGATAGGGCCATTATAGTTTTAACCATGTTTTGAGGCTATACACAGTTTGTTTACATTTACTTTGTTTACAAACATTGGAGTATATTTGGGGTTCTGATGGAGGACAACATCTGAACTAAGCTCATGAGGCATTTACAAATTATATTCTTTAAGAATCAATGGGTATATATACATAAGTCCAGAAATGGATGTAGCAACTAAGGATTCTAGCTTTAAAGTAACTGTATTAATTAAGCTATGCAGTCCATTTGAGTGACTTTGTGATGATTTGGACATAAAACACAGAAAATACTAATATAAGGTCAGGGGACATGTGTCTTTTCTAAATGCATACCCATAGCCCTATAAATGGATAGCCCTTTAGTCAACGGTAAAAACGAAGTTAGTTTACTTATAAATACTGGATTACATTTTACATGTATAGTCATTTAGCAGATGCTCTTATCCAGTGCATACATTTTCATACCGGTCCCCTGTGGGGATTGAACTGACAACCCTGGCGTTGTGAGCGCCATGCTCTACCAAGTGAACTACAAGGGAGCAGAGCATAGGCTAAATGGTAGATTGTTACATTATGTTACGAAATACATTTCCTTATATTGAAACACATACTTTCAACTATCGCAGCTGCCTAGAAATGAATACACACATATTTTTTAACACAGGCAAGCCTGTCGTAACTTACTTCAAACCTCTGAGTATTCATACTAATAACACAGTTTAACACCAAATAAAGTTATAATATTCTTCGGCAGAATTTGCGTTGTTGTACTGTTTGTACAACATGTTACTAAAGCTCAGTCATGCAGTGCCTTGTTTCAAACTTTAGGACCTCTTTACATTTTTGGTTGTTGAGGAAATACTTCAGCCACAACCCCCAATATCAAATTATCTCTAATGCCTGTTATGTCAGCCCTTGTTTTCCAAACCCACATGTGCCCCAGAAATCTCACTGCACAAAACTCAGTGCACAAAACACAACAGTATTGGGCATTGCCTTGTCTCACCCCAAAGGTCAAGATGTTTGAGCGAACAGTGAAAAATCAAGGACTATAGTGCAGACAACCTGACATTAAGCCGAAGCTTGATTCTCCTACACCACCACCAACCCTCAATGCCCCCCACCCCCACCACCACCGCCCTCCACATCCTGACACGCACACAAACCAACAGTCCTCTTTCTACTGTCGTGGCGAGGGAGTAGCATGCCAGCTTAACGTGTCACTGGCAGCCATTCTTGTGTTAGGTGGTATAGAAACACAGGTTGACCTTCGTAAAACTTTTTTTTTTACAGGAAAAACCAAGGCCACCATTCAGAGCGTGAAAGTCAGAGGTACCAGAAACCTACACCCCACAATTAGAAAAAAGTTTGTAGCTACAGTTTTTACTATATGGGAACATGTTAAGTTTACATTATGAAATACTTTCAACCAGACTATTCAAAAGACAGAGAGAAATTTAAATGTAAGGAGATTTACAGGTTAAGGATTCATCTTTGGTATACCATTTTCTCTCACTTTTTGTTTTTTACTTTTAAAAGACCTGATCATGATTTGCTTGTTCAAAAGCATGTTGCCAAATAATATATAGAAAGGTAATTACAAGTAATTCAAAGATAATGCGGGCAACTATAAAACTGCAAACTCAAAGTCTTATAGCTTTAAAGGTTTAGTTGCAAATGTCCACTTCAGGGATTGAGTTCATTTGTTAATTCATTCCTCACGCAACATCCAGTCAGTTATAGTGCAACGATTGATTGAAACATTAAAGTTACCCTTATTGCAAAAGTACACTCATAATATCCGTTTGAGTTTTGCAGTAATGATAAGTCGCAGTAAATATTTCACTGTGTGACAACAAATCACTGCTAAAAGATACAATATTAAAGTACAAAAATTGATGGGTAACCTTTGTTTGAAAAGCAGTCAAATACGATGGGAAATTGCAACAAAAAAAAGAAGATATTGAATTATATGCCAAGTAACGTATCAAAGAATCATTCTATTGTATTTTACAATAATCTAATCAGTTAATATAATATATTGTGGTCTGTATATGTACATGTATATGTGTACATCTAATTTGATTGCAATTTTTCAAGTTCACAATAAATAATAATTTGGTTTGAAAATCTACTAAACACATTTTTTCTTAATATGTGTATTATAGAAACAGCATCTGATAATATTTGATACTAAAGATAACACGATTTGGTACGTTTTTTTAAATGAGGGAATATATAGGTCTGCATGTGTCCTCACTATCTGTATTTATTGGGGTTAAATGCTTATTTTAAGACATTGCAAAACAACGGGATATCCTGTTGTAAATAACCTGAAAACTGAAGAAAAAAAATATATATATATAGTGAAATCTTTTAATCTAATAGTTTTATATTTTAAATATGTTTCACTTAATTTTGAATCATATGATGTTGGATCGCGATCAAATGTAAAATCATATCATTTAACTGTGGAGAACTGTCAACCACAAAACGGACAAATTCATATGATAACATTTGATGCAGATTTTGACAAGAAACTTTTGGGGATAGCCAATTTAAAAAAGTGAATGGTTACCCGTCTCAATGCAATCATCTAAAATCGAACGACCTTGTACGAAGGAGGGGGAAAATAAATAAATAAATAAAGATAAAAAACATAAATCCATGTTCAGGGACCTCTAATATTAGTTCCCTCACTGACAATTTAACATTGTTCAGTTGCATATCGTTTTTTTTTTTTGTAGAAATTGTCCTGGTTCCTAATCATACGCCCTGCCCTGCATTTTCAATTCGCCTGATTCCAGTAGCTACATTACAGCGCAAACTCTTTCCCCTTCGGCTGCACCGTAAAATGGAGGATGCTGGCCTTGAATTTTCGACAGCTAAGACCAGCAAAGAGCACAGCTGTGCAAATAGTCATGATCTTGTGCAGCCATGGGGGAAGAGGTAAGTGGGCCCATATTCTGGCAGACTGCGAGGAGACCCTTTCGAATACAGCAAAGGCTTTGATTCAAAAAATATGCCACACCAATATCAAAGGAAACGCCCTGTTCCCAGAGTGCAGCGTCATTACGTAGTCAGGATAGGAAAAACAACCAGCCGTTTAGAAAGCAGCATTGGCTGGTGTCGCTGTTGTGCAGTGCACTGATAAAAGATTAAACAACCGAATTTAACCTACCGTAATATATTGTATGAGCACAGAGATCCCCCAAAAAGTGTTAAAATAAAATAGAAAAATGGCTTTAAGATGAACCACATTCTCTCTGGGCATTTCCATGATGCTAGAATGTAAATCGTGACTGCGGCCACTAGAGCGAGGAAAGCAAAAGGGAACCGATAACAGAGTAGTAAAACGATTCTGAGATATAAGTCAGTATTTTTTCCCAGCTAAAAGCCTCTGGTGAAAAGTTATCCGATTTCAGATCCACATTTTGTAATTATCTTGTGAAGATATCAACAATCTGAGTTTATTAGAAGTGGTTGCTGAAAATGAATGGACTGCAGAGCTGAATGCAAAGTGCCATTTCTCAGCAACAGATCTGACGATGAAAGCTGCTACTCATTTTCTGTTAATATTAGCCTGTGCAGCAGAGTCATGCTCCCCCAAGGCGATAACACTTGCTCTCTTTACCCAACACCTTATAGCATTCCTAGCGTTACTATTTTCTCCTTGTAACATGCCCAAATGTGCTTTAGCGAACAGGTCAACAATATTCTTACCATCAGCCATGGAACAGTGTCCTCACCACAGACATGGGGTTTATGTACAGGGTTCAAGATGTCATAAGGGCCTTCTGTAAACAAAGACAACAAACATCTTAATATGCTGCTAATGTGAAAAACAAAAAAATAACCCATGCTTGACATAGGATTAAAGACATGAAATTAAGGACAGAGTCCATTTTAAGTGTAACTGAAATGTTTCTAATCATTATAATTGCATAACAACCCATTGTACCCGTCTGCTTTCAGTAGTGTTAGTGAAAAATGTACTTTAATTTTAAAAAATTAAAAATGTATTTTAAATATATGTTGATGAGCATAGCAGGTTTCCCACAGGAAGCCAATTTTGTTACAATGTCATCGTGCACAAATTGTGTGTTTTTTTTAATTTAAACCAGGTCCATTGGACAGTCATGAACATGCTTACAGACAGACCATCACCATGAGCATGGCTTGCAATGTTTTTCTCCCTCTCTAATTGCAATTGGAATATTGTACATGTCAACCATTTCAGGTCAGGTTGGGGACAAACCCAACCTAGGGTTTGAAAACATAATCTTAAACCACTCAAAAACCATTAAAGTAACTGTCCTGTGAAAATCTCACTTTTAAAAGTTCATATTCTGTTAACTCATACCCAAATAACGTTATTGACTCATCCTATACTTGTATGTGGCCAAAGCATACATTGGAGGGGGAAAGAAACACTTCAAAAACGCCACCTCAAACTTGTATCTCAAACAGACAGTTTTAAAAATGCTTGTTATTTCCTCACAGAGGATAGTGAAATGAAATGGCCAATCAGCAGTCTACTCGCATTAATATATTTTATGACAGTATATGCCCACACTATTCTGTCGTTGGGGCACGCCCACGCCATTCAAACACAGAAAAACTGCTTTTTAATAGCCATTTTTTGGAAGGAAAACTTTTTCACTCATATTGTAATTATAGGTCATATTTCATAGAAATCTGGAAACTCGAGACAGTTACTTTAAGACTCAGTGAGGGTGAGGTTGGAAGGCAGATGCACAAATCAAGCGTCAACAGGTGATCATTAAGTGATCTGTCCAGGCCGGTCACTGATAAGACTCACAGATTAAACATCACAGAGCCAGCGATAACTTTTACAGTCAGACTGCACCCTGATGGATGTTTAACAGCACCCAAAGAGGCCTTGCGTCTATTACGATCTCTCTTTAGAGGTCTACTGTACATCATTAACTTGTCATTACAACTCCTTCTGATAATGTGTGGATTTCTACACTTTTTATTTTATTAAAATGTAGGCTAAGAGATCTTGTGTCCATTAACCACATTTGTTACATCAGAATCAGCATCAAAGACATCACTTGCATAAGTTATTATGTCAAACCATAAGGCCATGAGCCACTATGTGCCATGAGCAAAATGCTGATGGCTGTACCTGTAAGATCTCAATGTTCCAGGCTGCCCTGCTCATTTTCTGAACTCTGTCACTCCCCTCTACTGTGACGACGAGGGGCGTAAGACTGAATACTATGGATATTTTTGCTGAAATATAAACAAAACCAGACAGTGGGATAGTCCATATCATGCGTGCATATGAACAACAGGGTTGATGTGGGAAAAAGAGACTAACAGTGCCCAGATTTTTTAAATTATTATCAAAGAAACAAAAAGGGGGTTTAGGTGCAATGAATGCTCACTTTACATTCAGCAGTAACAAATAAATCTATGCTGTCACTGATCTATCACAGATAACCGCACCGTGTTCTACTATTCTGTCCAAGGTTTGTCTCATTACATTCATCAAATAGCCAAAGAATCAATAGGCGATAGAAAATAACAATGCTTTGAGATTTCAGCAGCCGCCATCTTGTCCTGTCAAACCAGAGGCGTGTGGGAGGGTAGCTTCCAAGTCATGTGACTACTGTTTGTTTAGACAGCTACAATGACGAAGCAAAGGTGTCTATTTCACAAACAAAGTAGAATCTCTGACAGAGGCAACAAAAACAAATGAGGATATTCCCACTGAAGAGCACCTTCTTATCTAAAATGTCAAATTCGTAGAAGCTTATTGTGCATGCAATGGAAAAATCTATGAACTATGTAAATGTTTCAGGCTACACAATTTCATTTTTTAAACACAGTCAATTCAAATGGCTTCTTCAATAAAAACTTAACAGTAATTCTAGTGTCCTATACCAAATTCAGTGAATGGCAAGAGATGACAGGAAACCACCTTAGACAGGTACAGAGGACTACAGCTAATACACATAGGCTAATAAACATACTGGCTGACACAAATCACATTTTGGTTAATCTTCAGGGCTATTTTGCCTTACCTGAAGTAACAATTTGTGGGCTATAGGCTATTACATTGATTGTGTAAATAAAGAAAACTGCTACCTGTTACTCGTGTTTTGACACAGTTCCAGCATCCAATTTTCATGACTAAGAGCTCTTTTGGCAATTGGTAGCTTAGAATGTACTTTTTGGGTTATGGGCCATCTCATGTGCTAACCTTGCCTTACCTTAACAGGTAGACGCCAATTTTACAACACCTCAGTAATTTACTTATCATTTACTTGTAATTTACTTTTTCAACCAGAACCAACCTTTCAAATAACTGCTCCATTGAAACGCTCCATTAGGCTTAAACTTCGGGCAAATAGGCTTTTTGTCAGGACGGAAGAAGATGATACCTGCGGGTTAAGAGCACACTAGAAAACTATTTTTTCCACATGCCAACAATGGCGTGGTATTTACCACACGCGCAGTGCGGCTACACTACATCAGTTCAATTTTCTCATGTAGCCTACAATGTTGCTGTAAAAAAATGTCGTAATCCATCAACAAATTACAAATATTTGGGAGTAACATGTATCCAGCGTTCAAGTGCTTGTCGGAACTTTGACATGTTCGACTTGCTAAATGGTTGTAGTCATACACGCGCCACGTTTAACCAGTTAGCATGTCGGACATTTCCGACTTTCCTAGTTCCAACTACCACATGAACTCGGCATAACACACGGTCACTCGTGTAACGTTTAAAAAAGGGCCATCATCCTCTGGCTCTGAAAATGCTGAACAAGTAAGCGGCACTCTCTTGTGAGGTGCTCAAATGGTTAATAGGTATTCACGTGAGCAAAGATGCGTCACCTGCGCAGCTTCACAAAGTAGGCAACAGGGCGAAGAATGAGGGATGCATATTTCCTCAAAAGCAACAATGCTGTTGTCTGTTTGGCAGTGCATAATTCACATCACATAAGGAATGCGTTATATACAGCAATGAAGTCAATTTAACAGCATGTGATGTCTGTTGATTATTTTTTTGTATAAAAACACATTTCCCCTTCTATATCATAACATATTAATTTTAACATCAATGAACGATAGCATTTATTTAGTAAGCTATAAAAAAGTAATCTGTCACGCTCTACAGACGGTTGGTTGTCTTACCTGTAAATAATGAATTGTCTGATGATAAACATTGAAAAAACTTTCAAAGCGTCAGCCTAAATATTGATTTATATTGCAAGGTAATTCAATCGCTAGCGTTGTTGAGTCATTGTAAATTCCCATATTGAATTCATTATTTCTTATCAATTTAGATGGAGACTTAAAACTCCATCTCCAATTTGTTCAGTTTCAGACAGACTCCAGACAGTCTCAAAACAGTTACGTGCCTGTCTGTGTTGCGCGTGCACGACCCGCGCAAAAAAAATGAGCAACACTTCAGACTGACAGCCAAAGAGCCAATGGCATTGTGAATCTGAACCTGGCATCCAATGACAAAGGCCGTAATGATAACCCTCGTGCTCGCATGCTGGGGTTGAAATGAATCATTCAGCTGGGCTAAGTTAAACTGTGTCAAGCTTGAACTTGAAAATAGAATTGGGAGAACTCTCAAAACACTTGACTAGCCCATCTATTGTGAAATAAAGTGCATTGTGGATATGTTAGTGTAGCGCACCTATTCTGGATGAATCCTCAACTGAATTAATGCACAATTTAAGTAATTATTTGAATGTATGTAATGCACATTTTACATGCAATAACTGAGCAAAATGCCAGCAGACAGACAGTTATCAATTCTGTAACATCCTTTCACAGAGGCTACAGTTTATCATGAAATGTAACATTTTTATTCTTGACAATCCCAATAGAGTGCGTCCCAGGACATCTTGACCCTATATGGTAATTGACCATGAAGAAAATTGGTGGAACTTGCTTTAACTCGTAACACATATTCTTGGGGTAGTGGAATAAGTTTAAAATGTTGTATTTAAGCCAAGCAGTTAAATATAGTCAAACTTAAATTTAGTAAAATAATTGGTCTTATTACTTTGATATTGTAGTTTATCAACCTTATTACTTTGGATTGTGGGACAGATATATCACATATTTCATCTCAAATAACTATACTCAGACTAGCCTAGTATACTTTTATACACTCTCCTACTAGAATACCACAGTATGTGCCAACTGCAATAATAGAGTACAAACGACAAGGAGGCATTGTTGAAGTTTAAAATAAATTAAACTACTTTATTTTATCCCAAGTGTTTATCCCTTACTTCAACCATACATCAATTTCTTAATTAATTAATAAAGCTGTTAAAATAAAGTTATTACTGGATAGATACATAGGATAGATAAATAAATAGATAGATAAAGAGAATAACATGTTTTTGCTGAAAAACCAACACGTGAAATTCGAACTCCCGTGTGGAATTCCTTTTTCACGTGTGAAAAACGGTTGAAATTTTGCATCCCCACGCTGTCACATTTATTTCAGATTGAGATAATGTTTTCACATGTGCTCAAATGTGTAATTGAACGGTATCACAGAAATCTTGCATTCCCGTGTCACCACATTTATTTCACATGAGATTATGTTTTCACCTGCGTACTTTCATGCTATCACGTGTTGCTTTTACACGTTGCCGCATGTTATCACATTCTCTTCACATAAGATCACATGTGATCACATGTGAAGTTGGTGTGTTTTTTCTGTAAGGTAAACAACCGATGTTTATTTATTAAGTATAAATGCTTAGGTTTGCCTGTTTGAAACAGGTTCATAGCAAAAGACAAATGTCTTCTTATAGGTCTCTGTTACTTCCACTGGATGGCTCACTCGCTTCCTACAATACTATGGTGTTTTCACAGACTTTAGAAGCTGTTACCGAGTTCACAATTGACCAAAAACAATGACAAGGGAGGTCAGATTCATTGTACTTGGACCCCCCATCTGATACTCCAATCACATGAAACCAACTGAAAACAAAATAGATTATTGCAGTGCCATTATTGCAGTGCCATAACTTTAAGGGGTGCCAGAGCCAAAGGGGGTAACAGAGAAGGAGAGGAAGCTAGACATCCCACTTCATTTTTTCTTGAACAATAAAAATGAATTAAGCAGACCAGATCCAGCTGCTATTACATTGGTGCCTATGGGAGAGCCACCCTGTCAGGCAGACCAGCACTTATACCCCCCCCCCCCCCCCCCCCCCTCCAATCCCCTCCCAATGGTAAATGACCTGAGTAAGACATCTTCATTTAGCTACCATCTTTTGGGTGCTTTTATACATTTTTACATGTTCACCACTACTCATGGTTCCCTGGGAAACAGGGACCAAAACTAAGGTTTATATCCTGTCACACGTAGGCCTACATTACAAGTTGATTGTCATTTTCAGGGGATCAGAGTAGACAGAGTATAGGCTGGACACTATATCCTTTGGATTTTAAAGGTCTTATGTGTGTGTTATTTCACACTCCGAAGTGTTTCTGATAATATCACAACATGCACAAGTAGAATGCTCTGTTATATAGATCATTTCATGTACAGTACCAGTCAAAAGTTTGGACACAACTACTCATTGAAGGGTTTTTCTTTATTTTGAGTATTTTCTACATTGTAGAATAATAGTGAAGACATCAAAACTATGAAATAACACATGTGGAATTATGTAGTAACCAAGAAAGTGTTAAACAAATCAAAATATATTTTATATTTGAGATTCTTCATAGAGACTCTTTGCCTTGATGACAGCTTTGCACACTCTTGGCATTCTCTCAACTAGCTTCAGGAAGTAGTCACCTGGAATGCATTTCAATTAACATGTGTGCCTTGTTGAAAGTTAATTTGTGGAATTTCTTTCCTTCCAATCAATTGTGTTGTGACAAGGTAGGGGTAGTATACAGAAGATAGCCATATGTGGTAAAAGACCAAGTCCATATTATGGCAAGAACAGCTCAAATAAGCAAAGAGAAATGACAGTATATCATTAATTTAAGACATGAAGGTCAGTCAATACGGAACATTTCGAGAACTTTGAATGTTTCTTCAAGTGCGGTCGCAAAAACCATCAGGCGCTATGATGAAACTGTCACTCATAAGGACCGCCACAGGAAAGGAAGACCCAGAGTCACTTCTGCCTTTGAATCTCAAATATAAAATATGTTTTGATTTGTTTACACTTTTTTTGGTTACTACATGATTCTATATGTGTTATTTCATAGTGTTGATGTCTTAACTATTATTCTACAAAGTAGAAAATAGTCCAAATAAAGAAAAACCCTTGAATGAGTAGGTGTGTCCAAACTTTTGACTGGTACTCTACATGTTTCGTTGCAATGCTATAGGGCTTTCTCGGGATAGTTTGCATTGATGTAATAATGATTCATTATTTGCACATACAAATGGCTTACACACAAAAACAAAGAAGACGAGGTTGAGGCTTTGTCAAGTGAATCTACACAAGGCAAATTGACAGATTTGTTGTGGGAAGAACTTTTCTCCGTTAACTGAAAATGATAAATTATTGTCGCCTTTGGCTTTGCACCCTCGCATTGTTATGGAAAACCGCTGGATTTGGAAAAGGGCACAGAATCATTCAGGGCGCCGTAATAGAATGTGACAGCTCCCTTCGGCACTTGCTATTGGAAATAACAAAAAATTCTTGGGAAAGACAATCAGGATCGAGGGATGAGTGTATGCAACCTCTCATCATTTAGTTAGGGGAGTAAAACGTCACACAGCATCTTAAAAGCAGCTGTGTTCAGTTGTTAATATTTCTTAAGATGGTATCCCCATTATGAATATTAATATGCACAGCAATAACGTTGATCATGATTAAAGTACTTATTAGTTATGATGACATGGTTGTTTTGTGTGTAAAATGTATGTTGTGCAAGATAATTGTCTTATTTTCTGAAACATATCTCATCTATAATCTTTTCAATTCATGTTTTTACAGTTGTGCCTTTACCATAATTGGTTACATGTTAGTACTGATAGCTAATGTTGTTCTGTGTTCATTGTACACTGGACACACATTTGGAGTATCCTTGACAAGCCCCAAGGGTTTAATTATTCACTGCTTGAGGATTTCCTTTTGTACTTGCATGCATAAAGGCTTGTCTTTATTTACAGACACTATTGGTGAGATATAGTTTTTTAAAAAGTGTGTCAGAAGGTAAGCCTACCTGCCAAACACCAAAATAAATGGCATGCCATGCTAAGGGAGGCCATTGACAGTCATGGAGAAATAGGGAAAAGGCTGTATGCTTTATCAATACACCACTCCACACGAAAGCAGGAAAACATTCACCAGCTCAACATCTTATCCTCCCAATCCCCACAGTCCATTATAATTCACAGACTGTCTTTCACCAGGAAAGTCCCTTTACGCCTTCTCAAATTAAAAATCTCACGGCTGATCCCCTCCATCGCTCTGGCTTTCAGATATTGACCTTGTGGTGCTACAAAATGGCCTCTTCCTCACTGCGGGACCCCATAATAAGCCAATACAATGAGGCTTCACTTCACTGCTCACCTCTCTTTGGTGTCTCTAGGGGTCTTTGTTGACGTTTGTCAGCCCTAGAGGAATTTGGGGGTTAGACTTTAGCAGTAGCTGGGTCATTCCACGAAAATAGTGACTTTTGCATCTCTTTGATATTTTAAGTAGAAATTGTGCACCAACATTGCATTTTAAAAACATGATATATTAAATGAAGTGCCCTTTAATAAAGACCACGTATATAATTCAATAAATATTATTTTCATATTTATTCATGTTTTTAATTTGAAAAAAGTTTTGCTAAAGTGCCAAAATGTATTATTTTGACATGTCCCTCTGTGCACCCTCTGTCAATTCAAGGAAAATTTTAACCAACTTAACCCCAGATTTTCTGTAAGTTTTCACCATCATTGTAAAGCCCTAGTAATTTTGTTAAGGTCAACCCTGTTAGGTGAACTGAACTCTTGATTGAAAATGGTGAAATTATTCCTTTTTAAATATATTTTTCAAAAGAAACATTGAACATTAATAGTCAAATCACAGTCTAATAAAGGCAAGTGATCTGATTTGATTCATTTTGGCAATTTTCTGGAGCTTGTGGTGGAATACAGAGTGGGACAAGCATAACATGTCAACCCATAGATAGACAGGCTAGAAATGTTTAACAGTGAAACAAATTGTGAAGCTTGCATTCAATTGCCACTCCCTGTTGCACACAACAAACTTCTATTCCCCCTGTCACAAGGGGATTTATGGCTGATTTAAGAGGAAATCGTGGACCCTGTTGCGGTCAACCTTACTATAGTCATGTTTTTACTTAACCTCTTGTGATGGGAAAACTTGTTTTTTTATTAAGATGAACATGTGCTCTTTATGACTAACTAGGTGAAATCCCCCCCAAAATGGACCAAGTTACACTTCTCAAAAGGCACTAAATTGGTGAAACGAACCAGCTACAAAGTATGGCTGAAGAGTCAGACAGACAACTACTTGGATTCCTTCTTCAGAGCTTAATAGACCCCAGAATTTAGAATGGAAACCTTTGTAACGTTAACTGAACAAGGCTTTGGTCCAAAAAAAAAAAAGAAATCTAAGGATGGACTTGAATCACTGCAATAAGATTAACTCAATTTCTGGAATTGCATAATGACTAGACCTCAATGTAAATTGCATGTGTTTATCTAGAGACATCAAGTAAAATACAATCTATTTACATTGGTCATGTTTACACCAGTCAGTTACTGTACTAAATTATTTGGATCTGAGAGTGATTGATAGCCTCAAGTTATTCCCAAGGGACTGAGTCCTTTGTTTCAAGGATACTTCATGTTTTATTCACAATTCCACTCCAGCATCATTGTGACAAAACCCATTATGCTCAAATCATTTCTGTGACATTTCCCCTCTCTTAATTCCTATTGCTGCCAGTGAGACTGATAAACATTGTCTGTTTCCTATCCAAATCACAATCCCAGAGGAAGTCTCTATGCAGTCAGACCACAAATTAAATTGATGCGATGCTTCAATGCAGCACAGCACTAAGCTTGATACAGAAAATAAGACAAGAGCGATGGTGCTACTACATGATTTTGACGAGAAAGCATATTAATCCGTCACAATAATGCAACCAAGCAATAGTGACACCTTATAGCATTGAAAAAAAAAATATTTCAATATGTATGTTGGAAAACTGAAAGGTGCCATATCTTTGCTAGAAAAACAATATTTTTGAAGAATGGGTAATTGGGTTAGTAAAGTATGGTGGGGTAAACAGCCCCCCATAGTAACTGTCCCTCCCCCTTCTGAGGTAAATTGATCTAATATTTTGTAATTTAGAAAAAGTTATATACTTAATATAATTAAGTTAGATCTATAAACATTGTATATACAATTGAAGTCAGAAGTTTACATACACCTTAGCCAAATACATTTAAACTCAGTCCTTCACAATTCCTGACATTTAATCCTAGTAAAAATTCCCTGTCTTAGGTCAGTTAGAATCACCACCTTTATTTTAAGAATGTGAAATTTCAGAATAATAGTACAGAGAATTATTTATTTCAGCTTTTATTTCTTTCATCACATTCCCAGTGGGTCAGAAGTTTACATACACTCAATTAGTATTTTGTAGCATTGCCTTTCAATTGTTAAACTTGGGTCAAACATTTCAGGTAGCCTTCCACAAGCTTCCCACAATAAGTTGGGTGAATTTTGGCCCATTCCTCCTGACATAGCTGGTGTAACCGAGTCAGGTTTGTAAGGCCTTCTTGCTCGCACATGCTTTTTCAGTTCTGCCCACACATTTCATATAGGATTGAGGTCAGGGTTTTGTGATGGCCATTCCAATACCTTGACTTTGTTGTCCTTAAGTTATGTTGCCACAATTTTGGAAGTATGCTTGGGGTCATTGTCCATTTGGAAGACCCATATGCGACCAAGCTTTAACCTGACTGATGTCTTGAGATGTTGCATCAATATATCCACATAATTTTCCTTCCTCATGATGCCATCAATTTTGTGAAGCTCACCAATCCATCCTGCAGCAAAGCACCCCACAACATGATGCTGCCACCCCCGTGCTTCACAGTTGGGATGGTGTTCTTCGACTTGCAAGCCTCCCCCTGTTATATAGATACTTTTGTACCTGTTTCCTCCAGCATCTTCACAAGGCCCTTGTTCTGGGAGTGATTTGTACTTTTTGCAGCAAAGTACGTTCATCTCTAAGTGGCAGAACGCATCTCCTTCCTGAGCGGTATGACGGCTGCATGGTCCCATGGTGTTTATACTTGCATACTATTGTTTGTACAGATGAACATGGTACCTTCAGGCGTTTGGAAATTGCTCCCAAGGATGAACCAGACTTGTGGAGGTCTACAATGTTTTTTCTGAGGTCTTGGATTTCTTTTGATTTTCCCATGATGTCAAGCAAAGAGGCACTGAGTTTGAAGATAGGCCTTGAAATACATCCACACCTCCAATTGACTCAGAGGATGTCAATTAGCCTATCTGAAGCTTCTAAAACCATGACATCATTTTCTGGAATTTTCCAAGCTGTTTAAAGGCACAGTCAACTTAGTGTATGTAAACTTCTGACCCACTGGAATTGTGATACAGTGAATTATACATTAAATAATCTGTCTGTAAACAATTGTTGGAAAAATACTTGTGTCATGCATAAAGTAGATGTCCTAACCGACTTGCCATAACTATAGTTTGTTAACAATAAATTTGTGGACTGGTTTAAAAACGAGTTTTAATGATTCCAACCTAAGTGTATGTAAACTTCCGATTTCAACTGTATATACCATTAGGGGAGCCTGAAGATATATAATACAGTTGTTTAGAGATAACAATTGGTATAAAGCAGTAACATTTAAGGTGAGTGTGTTGGGGGAAATTGCCCCGTTGGGGAAACTTGTCCCCCCAGCAATCCAATGCAAATCAATGAATCCTAAATGAGCATTTTCCAAATCATGTCCAAATCCTCTACAAGTAACTTAATTGAGTTACACAGTATTTTGTTTTGCTACTTTAGGATGATTTGGACATGATTTGGTGCGGAAATTAGAAGAGTGACTTTATAACAAAATCTCATCATAGTGAGAATATTAATAGTGAGATGTGCAATGCCATTTTGTTAAAAAGTTTAAAAAGTGTAAATTGTAGCCACTAATTTCAATTCATAGTTTGTTTGCCTAAGCATTACCATCATCCACGTACCAATTTTTTTCCCAAACTTTTCTTTTTTGTGTCAGTAATTGGACATTGTTGTTAGGGGGGCTAGTTACCACACGTTACCCAAATGACTGATATTGTATAGCTAGTGTATTGTAGGCTATATTTCATGTTTCAGTATCTCCTACTCTAGTTAAGAAAATAAGTATACTTTTACAGTTTCATTCATTATGTATTCACGTAATTAGATATCGTGCATACTTATTGGGTCTCATGAACTGCATAGGTTAACCAAACGATCTAGGATCAGTTTATCCTACACACAAATATTAAATGGATATGTAGTAGGCAAAATAAACTTTCTTCGGATCAGGGCTTAGGAAGGACATGATTCTATCCCAGAATGCATCAGAACATATCCACTCTGTAATGGTTATGTTCAGATTCTCTGCCGATTGTGGTAAACAACGTTAGCTTGATTTAAACACGAAGGAGTAAACATTTCAATGTATTCTTCAATTATATAGAATTTCGCCTACACTGAGGAAACCGGCTTGCGTAATGGCGGACAGCCCCGGAGGTATGGTTACTACAATTATTTCGGTAGAGTTTTGGCTTTCTAGCTAACACGTTTGGTTTGCTAGCCAGACGAGATAGGCCTAAAATGTAGCTAGCTACGATAATTAATCCATAAACACCATAGGCATCATGATACAAGTTCATTCGGTGTTGTATTTAGTTCCAAAGTTTGACTGTGCATGTTACCGTGTTATCTAGTGTGCTGATATTTTTAGCCAACAACCGAGTGGGAAAGGCCACGGTTAGCTACCGTTAGCTAACTAACGTTGCATTGGCTAACGTTAGATTGTTGCTACATTTTCATTGCTTTGAACTATCTAAAACAGCCTAAATATCATTAAAAGCACTAAACAATTGTT
Organism: Oncorhynchus kisutch; assembly: GCF_002021735.2. Taxonomy (NCBI): domain Eukaryota; kingdom Metazoa; phylum Chordata; class Actinopteri; order Salmoniformes; family Salmonidae; genus Oncorhynchus; species Oncorhynchus kisutch. The sequence continues at coordinate 58,542,363 of NC_034184.2, read as the reverse complement.
GCTTAGTAAACTGTTATAGCTAGTTGACCATTCATTCATTGAAACAGCAGGGGTTGTCAATTGCGATATTTCGTTTCTCTAATTGATTGGCCCGAGTTTTCACATCTGGTTTCCCACATCATCATCATTTGCCAGTTAGAAAGCAAATATGTGCAATGTTTGTGGCCCTCAAGGACTGGGGTTGTAGACCCTGCCATCAAACAAGTTAACAGAGCCTTGTCTTTTTGTTTTCAGATGATGACTTTGAAGATTATGACAAGCCAGGTGCAGAGAGATCACGCAGGAGGAGAGGCGAAGATGATTTAGACAGGTATCTCAGCTGCTTGGTGTAACATACTGTAGCTCTCAAACTCTAGGCGGCATTCTGCCTCCTCCTTACGGTTCTCAGCCATTCACTTCGCCCATGACTGTCTCATGGGGAACTACAATCCCGACACTGTGTTTTAACGTTTAGAAACAGCAAATCAAACTTTATTTGTCACATGCTCTGAATATAACAGGTGAAATGCTTACTTACCAACAATGCAGTTCAAGAAAGAGTTAAGAAAATATTTACCAAATAATCTAAAGTAACACAAAATAACAAGGCTATATACAGGGGGTACCGGTACCGAGTCAATATGCGGGGGTACAGGTTAGTCGAGGTAATTTGTACATGTAGGTAGGGGTAAAGTGACTATGCATAGATAATAAACAGTGAGTAGCAGCAATGTAAAAACAGATGGGGGGGGTCAATGTAAATAGTCCCGGGTGGCCATTTAATTAGTTGTAAAGCAGTCTTATGGCTTGGGAGAAGAAGCTGTCAAGGAGCCTTTTGGTCCTAGACTTGGCGCTCCGGTACCGCCTGCCGTGTGGTAGCAGAGAGAACAGTCTAAGACTTGGGTGACTGGAGTCTTTCACAATTTTTGGTGCTTTTTCCTTTGACACCGCCTAGTATATAGGTCCTGGATGGCAGGAAGCTTGGCCCCAGTGATGTACTGGGCCGTACGCACTACCCTCTGTAGCGTCTTAAGGTCAGTTGCTGAGCAGTTGCCATACCAGGCAATGATGCAACCGGTCAGGATGCTCTCGATGGTGCAGCTGTAGAACTTATGGATGATCAGGGGATCCATGCCAAATCTTTTCCATCTCCTGAGGGAGACTGAAAAGCCCTGTTGTTCATGACTGTCTTGATGTGTCTGGACCATGATAGTTCATCGGTGATATGGACACCAAGGAACTTGAAACTCTCGACCCCCTCCACTACAGCCCCGTTAATGTCAATGGGAGCCTGCTCGACCCCCCTTTTTCTGTAGTCCACGATCTGCTCCTTTGTCTTGTTCACATTGAGGGACAGGTTGTTGTCCTGGCATCACACTGACCTCCCTATAGGCTGTCTCTTCGTTGTTGGTAATCAGGCCTAACACTGTTGTGTCAGCAAACTTAATGATGGTGTTTGAGTTGTGTTTGGCCATGCAGTTGTGGGTGAAAAGGGAGTACAGGAGGCGACTAAGCACGCACCCCAGAGGGGCTCCAGTGTTGAGGATCAGTGTTGCAGACGTGTTGTTGCCTACCCTTACCACCTGGTGGTGGCCTGTCTGGAAGTCCAGGATCCAGTTGCGGAGGGAGGTGTTTAGTTCCATGTTCCTTAGCTTAGTGATGAGCTTTGTGGGCACCTATGGTGTTGAGCTGTAGTCAATGAACAGCATTCTCACGTAGGTTTTCCTTTTGTCCAGGTGGGAAAGGGCAGTGTGGAGTGCGATTGAGATTGCGTCATCTGTTGGGGTGGTATGTAATTTGGAGTGGGTCTAGGGTATCTGAGATGATGCTGTTGTGAGCCATGACCAGCCTTTCAATACCGATGTGGGTGCTACGGGGCGGTAATCATTTAGGCAGGTTACCTTTGCTTCCTTGTGCACAGACTATGGTAGTCTGCTTGAAATATGTAGGTATTATAGACTCGGCCACGGAGTGGTTGAAAATGGCAGTGAAGACACTTGCCAGTTGGTCCACGCATGCTTTGAGTACACGTCCTGGTAAACTAAAGCAGGATGAACCATCTGGCCCCGCTGCTTTGTGAATGTTGACCTTTTTAAAGGTCTCGCTCACATCGGCTGCAGAGAGTGTTATCATACAGCCGTCCGGAACAGCTGGTGCTCTCATGCATGTTTCAGTGTTGCTTGCCTCGAAGCGAGCATAAAGGCATTTAGCTCATCTGGTAGGCTCGCGTCACTGGGCAGCTCGCGACTGGGTTTACCTTTGTAGTCCGTAATAGTTTTCAAGCACTGCCACATCTGACGATCGTCAGAGTGCAGCATCCGCGTCACAGGACTATCTGACCACTTTCGTATTGAGCGAGTCACTGGCACTCCCTGCTTTTGTTTTTGCTTGTAAGCAGGAATCAGGAGGATATAATTATTGTCAGATTTGCCAAATGGAGGGCAAGGGAGAGCTTTGTATCTGCCTCTGTGTGTGGAGTAAAGGTGGTCTAGAGTTTTTCTTTTCTCCCTCTGGTTGCACATATGACATGCTGGTAGAAATGAGGTAAAACGGATTTAAGTTTGCCTGCATTAACTTCTTGCTCCTATTTGAGACGCAGACGTCCCAACTAGATATCAGGAAATGCAAATGTGCTACGCTACATGCTAATAGCACTCGTTAAAACTCAAACGTTCATTAAAATACACATGCAGGGTATCAAATTAAAGCTACACTCGTTGTGAATCCAGGCCACAAGTCAGATTCTTTAAATGCTTTTCGGCGAAAGCATGAGAAGCTATTATCTGATAGCATGTAACACCCCAAAAGACCCACAGGGGACGTAAACAAAATAATTAGCATAGTCGGCGCTACACAAAACGCACAAATAAAATATTATAAAATATAAAACATTCATTACCTTTGACCATCTTCTTTGTTGGCACTCCTAGATGTCCTATAAACATCACTATTGGGTCTTTTTTTCGATTAAATCGGTCCATATATAGCCTAGATATCGATCTATGAAGACTGTGTGATCCAGGAAAAAAGAGTGTTTTATAACGTAACGTAATTATTTTAAATTAAAAAAGTCGACGATAAACTTTCACAAAACACTTCGAAATACCTTTGTAATGCAACTTTAGGTATTAGTAAACGTTAATAAGCGATCAAATTCATCATAAGGCGATGTATTTTCTATAGCTGTGCCTCTGGAAATGATGTCCGGATAAATCTCCACCAAAATATCCGGTCGGAGACCGGAAGAAATGTGATGCCTCGTGTCCGTTTGACAAAGAAACAATTCGTAGGCAAATGACAAGACTGTTGACATCGTGTGGAAGCTGTAGGTACTGCAACCTCTGCTCCATTTAATGTGGTTCACGTTTAACAATGGGTTGAAGTGGCGCACGGATATATTTTCCCATTTTCAGTGATCAGATTTTCCTGCGCTTTTCGATGAAACGCAAGTTCTGTTATAGCCACAGCCGTGATTTAACCAGTTTTATAAACGTCTGAGTGTTTTCTATCCACACATACTAATCATATGCCCTGCATGAGTAGCAGGGCGCTGAAATGTTGCGCGATTTTTAACAGAATGTTCGAAAAAGTAGGGGGTAGGAGTAACAGGTAAGGTCCCCGGCCAGTACGAGCACCACTTATGGATGAGCATTTTCTTGTTTGCTTATGGCCTTACACAGCCCGTTGAGTGCGGTCTTTGTGCCAGCTTCGGTTTGTGGTGGTAAATAGACGGCTACGAATAATATAGATTTGAACTCTCTTGGTAGATAGTGTGGTCTACAGCTTACATAAGATACTCTACCTCAGGCGAGCATTACTTTGAGACTTTAATATTAGACATCGCGCACCAGCTGTTATTGACAAATACACAATCTTACAAGACGTAGCTTCTGTCCTGCCGATGGTTGGAAAATCCCGCCAGCTCTGTTATCCGTGTTGTCGTTCAGCCACGACTCTGTGAAATTGGTAGGATCGTCTTGATCGTTTATCATCCATTTTGTTTTCCAATGATTGCATGTTGGCCAATATAACGGATGGTAGTGGGGGTTTACTCACTCGCCTACGAATTCTTAGAAGGCAGCCCAACCTCCGCTCTCTTTTTCTATGTCTTTTCTTCTCACAAATGACAGAGATTTGGGCCTGTTCCCGAGGAAAGCAGTATTTCCTTCACTTTGGACTCGTTAAAAAAAAAATCTTTGTCCAGTTCGAGGTGATTAATCGCTGTTCTGATGTCCAGAAGTTATTTTTGGTCATACGAGATGGTAGCAGCAACGATATGTACAAAAAAAATAGCACACTTGGTTAGTAGCCCGTAAAACGGCAGCCATCCACTCCTGCGACATTCTCAACTATTAATAATCATTGCTTGCGTTAATGCCCTTATCTTTCATCAGCAAGAAAGAATACTTAAATAAAATGAAATATACACTTACTGTAGCAGTTTTGCACAGATCCATACAGCTATGGGTGCCTCCATCCGATGAAAATACACTTCTATACTTCCCGAGTTACACTTACCCACAGGTGTTCGGAACATGCTAGATAGCTAATTAGCACAGGTGGTCGCCTCCTGTCTTCCTTCTGTTTTCCGTAAACAAGCTTTGTATGATGGAGATATGGCCGTGTGGGAACACTAACCTACATAAGGGACGCCGATGGCATTTCCCGTTTGATTGATGAGGATCTCCATATTCCAAATATACGGTCCCTTACTAGACGTCCGCAAATGTTTTTAAAATAGGCCGACGGCCTCAGGCCATGCCCCTAGATAGCTAATTAGCACAGGTGGTCGCCTCCTGTCTTCCTTCTGTTTTCCGTAAACAAGCTTTGTAAGATGGAGATATGGCCGTGTGGGAACACTAACCCTATAAAAGTGTGTCAATTTAACTTAAAAAAAAAAAAGATTTCCAACAGATATGAAAGATAAGGTCCTTGTGCTTCCAATACCGAACATCAAGCGATGGGTGTTAATATTCAGAACTAGCGTCGGGGCTCTAGACAACACTTCCCCATGCAGAAGTCGCCTTCGTCCAATGAGTCTTATGTTTAATGGAACTGAGAGTCATGATCAAGGGCTAGGTGTAACATGACCGTTTTAAACCTTTTTGCAAGTTTGCATGCTTTTTCCCTTTACTGAACTCAGTTTTGGGTTTGTCCTCTGACATTAGGCTATACTAGTACAGTAGTACTCCAACTGTGAAGCCCATAACTCATGCACAAAATATAGGCCTAAAATAGATTTTAGGCAGAGACTTTCTCTTGCGGAGACTTTGTCACAACGTGTGTTCATGAATAGAGCTTGGCGATTTATATACAAAAAGGATACTGTTGTAATTTAGACTAAACTATTTTCACAACACTAAGAAACAATATGACTATAATGAGCTTATGATCTGAATATGATGTAGGTTTTTATGAGAGAACTTGGTAAGAGAGTATTTGAGGTGGTACATTTTGAAGTGCTTTCTCCTGTTTGGGACCAACTGAACATGACCCAGGAACGATACAGTGACTGCAGCCTATGAGAACAACATTTCTATTGCTACTATACGGGCCTTGCAGAGTCAGGCCTAGTGTAAGTATTGTGGAACATAGGAATCTGCTTATCGTAAACATGCCGTGTAAGAATGTAGCCTATTGCCCGGCCTTGCTCATGAGAATGATAATTTAGGCTTCATTTAAATAATCTTGTCTAGACAAGCTGTAGACATCCGTGGAGAGTAGACCAATACCTAGCTTTGTAAACCGAGGCAGCGTAGCTCCTTTTATCTGGCTAACTTGGTTGATCTCTTCTCTTAAAGTGATCTTGAGAGTGATTTGCTGGAGGAGGATTGGCTGACAGCCAAAAAGGTAAGACAAAGAACTCTCCCTGGCTTCTGTTTGTGATTCATAGATGCCTCTGCCATGCTAACCTATTATGCATGCCGTTATTAATGTAGTCTACCAGCTGTAGGATTGGTGAAATAGCCTAGATCCCATAGACTTCACAGTGACGTGGGATTTTGCAGTAGTCTTTTGAAAGGGGGCTCCAACACAGGGGCGTTTATTGATGTGAACCAGGAGGAAGTACAGTGGGCAAAATAAAGTATCTTAACCTGCCCAGATTGCCTTCACCACATGGGAATAAAGCATACTTTTGGACTGGAGGAGACCCCCCCCCCCCCATGTTTATTTAAACTCACAATTTTATTGTGTATAATTTTATTTATTTTATTGATTCAAATATTGACTTAATCTGTTAGATTAGCAATCCGATTTGAACATGCCCACAGGTTCCTGCACATTCAATCATAATGTAACTTTTGGTTGATATTCGGGGAGTTGTGTTATAGTCGACCTTGCCATTTTAAAGCCTGGGCTTGCAAGGAATAAACAACATGAGCTAAAACATACTGATCCGTTTCTGGCTTGTTTTTCTTGTTTTTTTAGGATCCCTCAGAAGTGTCAGATGAGGAATTGAACGATGACCTTCTACAAAGCGATGAAGAAGATGAAAACATGTAAGTAAATTGTATCCACGTTGTCTGATCATGCTATTTGCGTTTCCATACTTAGTCTTTAGACACTTGATGTGCCAATTTTTGAGCTACAGTGTCATTTGTTTATAATTGTGTTTTTTTTGCCTTTCAGCGGCCAGGGCTTTAGCCTCAATGCTACTCTATGCGAATTTGACCAGCAGGTGAACCCCATAGACTACCCAGAAAAAGGAGATATAGAGGGGGGCTACCAGCAGGAGGGGGGAGAGTACATGGACGAGTACAGCCTGCTCAATGACATGGAGATACCAGACGGCCAAATGGAATACTCAGGAGAACAGGCTGGGGGCGACGGAGTGTTAGACATTCAAATCAATGAGCCTCTAGACGATGAATTTCAAGTGAGTCCTCGTCTCCCCTCTTTCTATTTTACTCCATTACATCTTGAAACGATAACTTAAATTTATTTCCCTGTCTCAGGTTTTAGGGGGCATGTATCAAATATATTCAGGGGACGCTAAAGGGGATGTGCGTTGGATAGGGGTTGAAGGTGTGTGTGTGTGGGGGGGGGGGATTCATTATCACTCTCTGCCAGTTGATTTCTCCTTTTGTTGACAAAGTTGGTGTTGACATCTTGTTTGGCAGTAGGTAGGTAATGCTCTGGGGTCTGTCGGCTGTGACGCCTGGTGCCATTGAGCCCTGTATGTTTGTCTGGCTAAGGCAACTTTGGCAGCGCGTCTTCCTCGCACAATCGGCCGAGGTTAACGCGGGGGGGCTTTTATATCGGGTACTCGACTCTGATAAAGTCGCACGTTGATGGAAAGATTATTGACCTTCCTAAGGACAACATACAGTCCTGAAGTGTGATGAAATGATTGATGCGATTTCCTCTAGTTATTTCCCAAACCCCTAAGACAAGAGTGAAGAGGGGAAAAGATAAGACTAGATCCATGTGACGTCTGTTATAGTCCTATTTCCTAAGGTGTGATGCCTGACAAAAGCATTCACTTTTTTTTTCTTTTTTTTTTACACACTGAAGATAAAACCTTTGATATTCTAAGTAGGGTTGCACGGTTCTACTTCATACTTACTTTGAAAAACCCCAGTGAGTACGCAGAGCACGTTTGTGTGTAATAACTATGTTTACAAGGTCACTCAACTGCCCGGGCTTAAATACTTCTGTTTGCGGTGGTATTCAGATGTAACATGTGGAACAGTTTTAAAGGATTAATTCCTTTCTGTTTCCTTGGGACAGTCTGTCCGTCTATCCTTCTGCTGCAACAGGTATTTGTCTGCAATATTATGTTTTGGATTGGCAGGTTAATGGTGCAGAACACCAAACACTGTCCTGCGACCTACACACTGACCTCATTTGACAGTCATGAATCATCTAGTGGCTTCTCACTGGAAGTATGTTTTGAAATGAGTGTAATTACGTGAGTTGTGACCACATGGTATATCAAGTACACGTTGGAGAGCCAACACTTTTTTTTATTATTAACGGAATTATCATATAACTGGAATCCTGGGTTTCGGCACCGTGAAACTGTAGTCGGCTTCCTGTGTGGGATGTGAACTTATAGAGTGGGCCATTAAAGCAGTAGCTAGCGTGATGATATTTTCACCATCACTGATCCAGAGGTCGTTTCTATCTCCCCCCACATTTCTGTATATCATGTCAAACATTTACATCTCATAGAATTTCAAATGCCGTCAGGAATTGGTAACAAAGCCTTCTCCCACTGTTATGTTAATTCAAGAGGCTCCCCCTTTCTAACCCCCCCATAACAGTTCAATGTTTTCTCCTTTTATGCTCGCTGTTAATATTTTCATTAAAAGGAAATGCGGCAGTATTTTTGGTTCAAGCGTTATTCCTTTCACATTTCCATGGGGATAAAGTTAGGCTAAACCCACACAGGCTGTAATCTCAGGCCAGTGTTAATATCCTGCTAGCATTGATAGTAAATATGAGCCATAATAGGATGGTAGAATGTACAATACATCTATGACACTTAGCCTATTTTGAATATTGACTCTGGATCTCTCTACTTGTTGTTGTAGGCGGATGATTACTCACCAAGCTATGGAGGTGGAGAAAAGCAGGAGGAGCAGGCAGCGCAACAGGAAGCCCCAGAGGAGGAGGAGGTCTCTCAGCTCGCAGACACAGAGGTAGGAACAGAACGGGTCTCCTTCACTCACTGGCTGCGTCCTAAATGGCACCCTCTTCCCTCTATATTCCCTATACAGGACTTTACATTTTAGCCAGTTGTCCTTTGGACAAGTAGGACTTTTTAATATTTTTTAATTCAAACTTGTCCAAAAGCTCAAGTCGCTTGTCCCCCAAAATAATTTGTGGTCTGTAACACCATTTTTACACCATTATATGATGCAAGAAACCACTTTACAAAATAAAATGCGTTACTATCTTTTTTTACCATAGAGAAACAGAAAAATGTAGGTTACACTATTGGATTCTTATTTTCAAACTCGTCTCAAAATAAAACACTGCCCCTTTAAGGCTCTCCTGGAGGGGACTCCCAAAAATATGTCTACAGTTCAAAACGGACTCTGGGTCGACAGATCTGAAATTCATACAACCACTGCACATAAACTCAGCAAATAAAGAAACATCCTCTCACTGTCAAATGTGTTTATTTTAAGCAAACTTAACGTGTAAATATTTATATGAACATAACCAAATTCAACAACTGAGACCTAAACTGAACAAGTTCCACAGACATGTGACTAACAGAAATTGAATAATCTGTCCCTGGACAAAGGGGGAGTCAAAATCAAAAGTAACTGTCAGTATCTGGTGTGGCCACCAGCTGCTTTAAGTACTGCAGTGCATCTCCTCATGGGCTGCACTAGATTTGCCAGTTCTTGCTGTGAGATGTTACCCCACTCTACCACCAAGGCACCTGCAAGTTCCCGGACATTTCTGGGGGGGAATGGCCCTAGCCCTCACCCTCTGATCCAACAGGTCCCAGACGTGCTCAATGGGATTGAGATCCGGGCTCTTCGCTGGCCATGGCAGACCACTGACATTCATGTCTTGCAGGAAATCACTCACAGAACGACAATGCCACCAGCTATACTGCTCATGCTGGAGGGTCATGTCAAGATGACCCTGCGGGTAGGGTACCACATGAGCGAGGAGGATGTCTTCCCTGAAACGCACAGAGTTGAGTTTTCCTGCAATGACAACAAGCTCAGTCCTGTGATGCACCGCCCCAGACCATGACGGACCCTCCACCCCCAAAACGATTCCGCTCCAGAGTACAGGCCTCGGTGTAATGCTCATTTCTTTGACGATAAATGCGAATCTGACCATCACCCCTGGTGAGACACAACCGCGACTCGTCAGTGAAGAGCACTTTTTGCCAGTCCTGCCTGGTCCAGCGACGGTGGGTTTGTGCCCATAGGCAACGTTGTTGCCGGCGATGTCTGGTGAGGACCTCACAGTACAGGCATTGCAATTCATTGCCCTGGCCACATCTGCAGTCCTCATGCCTCCTTGCAGCATGCCTAAGGCACGTTCACGCAGATTAGCAGGGACCCTGGGCATCTTTCTTTTGGTATTTTTCAGAGTCAGTAGAAAGGCTTCTTTAGTGTCCTAAGTTTTCATAACTGTGACCTTAATTGCCTACTGTCTGTAAGCTGTTAGTGTCTTAACTACAGTTCCACAGGTGCATGTTCAGTAATTGTTTATGGTTCATTGAACAAGCATGGAATGGTGTTTAAACCCTTTACAATGAAGATCTATGAAGTTATTTGGATTTTTACGAATTCTTTGAAAGACAGGGTCCTGAAAAAGGGACGTTCCTTTTTTCTGCTGAGTTTATGTGAAAAAATATCAATGCTGCTGATGCAACAGATCAGACCATTGAGCTTCAAATGTTGCTAAAGTTTTATTTATTCATATTATAAGCTCAACAATACACTTATGGCTGTAAGCTTGGCGAATGTTCCAACATGCAATTAGCGGGAACGCACTTATCAAAAGTGCACCGCACGCATGAGTGGTTTCATGTGACAGAGATGAAAATATCTGTTCGAAATTAATAGGAGAGACCTAAAGATGCATCAATTAGTGTTGTTTACTGATATGACAAGGACAATAAAATGTTGATTTGAAAACTAATACGGCATGGGAAAAATGCTAGTTTCAATGGCATATTAAGTGTTTTATAAAATAATTCCCTCAATTTCTATGGTCATATTTTGGCTAGGCTACTTTGAAACAATGTACAGTGCCTTCCAGAAAGTATTCATTCCCCTTGTCTTATCCCACATTTTGTTGTTACAGCTTGGATTAAAAAATAAATGAAACATCCATCTACACACACTACCCCATAATGACACTGAAACATTTTTGTATAATTTACATAAGTATTCACACAAGTCTTTAAGAGCTTTGCACACCTGGATTGTCTAATATTTGCCCATTTTATTATTTTCAAAATTCTTCAATATCTGTCATTGTTTGTTCATTTTCAATCCTTGCCATAGATTTTCATGTAGATTTAAATCAAACTGATAATCGACCACATTCACTGTCTCCTGTAAGCAACTGCAGTGTAGATTTGGTCTTGTGTTTTAGGTTATTGTTCTGCTGAAAGGTGAATTCATTTTCCAGTGTCTGGTGGAAAGCAGACTGAACCAATTTGTTTTGCCTGTGCTTAGCTCTATAACATTTATTTTGTTATCCTGAAATTCCCAAGTCCTTAACAATTACAAGCATACCCCATAACATGATGCAGCCACCACTATGCTTGCAAATATGGCGTGGTACTCCGTTACGTTTGGGGCAGATCCAACAACACGCATAACACTTTGTATTCAGGACAAAAAGTGAATTGCTTTGACACATTTTTAGCAGTATTACTTTAGTACCTTGTTTCAAAGAGGATGCATATTTTGGAAAAATGTTATTATGTATAGGCTTCCTCCTTTTCATACTCTAGCTTAGTGTTGTGGAGTAACTACAATGTTGATCCACCCTCAGTTTTCTCCTATCACAGGCATTAAACTGTTTTAAAGTCACCATTGGTCTCGTGATGAAATCGTTGAGTGGTTTACTTCCTCTCCGGAAGTAAAGGATGCCTGTATCTTAGAAAGGACCCCTGTATCTTTTGTAGTGACTGGGTAATGTTCATTAGGGATAGCGGGACGCCTATCTGCTTGGATTTTCTTCAGATTTTCGCCTGCCTTCTGTTAGTCTCAGACATTCATTATCTTAACAGTTTTAGAAACTTCAAAGTGTTTTCTATCCAATGCTACCAATTATAAACATATCCTGGCTTCTGGGCCTGAGTAACAGGTAGTTTACTTTAAGAACATCAATCAGGTGGAAATTCAGGCCCTATCCCAGGTTTTAGGGATAGGGCCTTGCACTGTGTGCAATACACAGTGAGTCCATGCAATGTATTATGTAAGTTGTTCAGCAAATTGTTACTCCTGAAATTATTACGTCTTGCCATAACAAACGGGTTGAATACTTATTGACTCAAGACATTTCAGCTTTTTATTTGTAATAAAAAAATCCACTTTGGGTTAATGTGTGTCGGCCAGTGACAAAAACATTTTATATTCAGGCTGTAACAACTAAATGTGGAAAAAGTCGAGGGGTGTGAATACTTTCTGAAGAAAGACGTGCTTCATAAACTGGACAGTTTTTTTAAAAAACAATTAAGTTTATTGTTGAATCATTTTCTAAATGCGGACCGCCTCCGCTCAGATTCAAGGTGGGTGATATGTGGTGCGCAACAGGCACTGTCCTTCACTCTCTGGTCTTGTGACCATTTAGATGTTAATTATCCTTCATTATATTTGTCAAACATGATTATTTATGTACATGGAAAAATGTATTTGAATATTATTTCAATGTTTGCATCTCTGATCCAATTATTGGCTTCTCTGATCTAATAATTGTTATATTATGTTTTTAAAATATATAAAAAAAAAAAAAAAAAAAAAATATATATATAAATCTATATTCTTGTCTGACTATTTATTTAATCTTGTACCTGGACAAGCGTTAATGTTGATCCCTGTTATATAATGCACAACTAAGAGACACTGGTCAAAAGTAGTGCACTATATAGGGAATAGGGTGCCACATTTGGGTCACAGGCACTGACCAATAAGTCAAAGCCCCTCTCTCTCCGATGCCTCTTTGGCTGCAATTCTGCTATGGACAATGTATAATTTATGCAAATGTTGTTTGTAGCTTATTCTATACTTTAGACTTACGTCTTTTGTGAAGTACTGTGAAATCTGATAATGTGCCAGATGTTCAAGTAAGACATGGTTGCAGTTTATAGGCCTGCAAGAACACTATCCATATGCTGTACAGGTAACTGCCAAAAAAAGGAACCACCAACATAGTGTCTTAACAGCTCGTTGGGCCAGAACCACTTCAGTGCACCTTGGCATAGATTGTCTGGAATTCTATTGGAGGGATACGATTAGTGATGCATGGTGTATAAAAAAAATAATATATATATATATATATATATATATATATTTTTTTTTTTCCTTTATGCACAGTCAGTTAAGAACACATTCTTAATTTCAATGATGGCCTAGGAACAGTGGGTTAACTGCCTTGTTTAGGGGCAGAACGAAATTTTTACCTTGTCAGCTCGGGGATTAGATCTTGCAACCTTTCGGTTACTAGTCCAACTCCCTAACCACTAGGCTACTTGCCGCCCCGGTACCAAAACGTCATGATACTTTTGACACCAATATATTGTTTTATACCGTAGTACCGTTTCATATGATACTGTCATTTTTCATCCCTACTGATCTAAAGATCCTGCTGGTGCATGTTTATAAATTCAGTTGAATTCAAGCAATAGCCACTAGTCTCTTGTATGCGCAGGGCCATTAATATCCACTTCACTCATGTGCATATCACGTGTGGCAGCTGTTATCAGTCCTGTAATCATTCCTCACTCACCTGCTTCTCTCTGTCTGCTCTTCATGCGCATCTATTCCTCCATCAGCTTTTAAAATATACACTGAACAAAAATATAAACGCAGATTTGACTGAGATCCAGTTCATATAAGGAAATCTGTGGATTAGTCCCTAATTTATGGATTTCACATGACTGGGAATACAGATATGCATCTGGTCATAGGTACCTTTTAAAAATAAGGTTGGGCGTGGATCAGAACCAGTCAGTATCTGGTGTGACCACCATTTGCATCTTGTAATGCCCCACGTCTCCTTCACATAGAGTTGATCCGGCTGTTTTGATTGGCCTGTGAAATGTTGTCCCACTCCTATTCAATGGCTGTGCGAAGTTACTGGATATTGGCAGAAGTGGAACACTGTCGTATACATCGATCCAGAGCATCCTAATCATGCTCATTGGCTAAGTATGCAGGCCGTCGAAGAACTGGGACATTTTCAGCTTCCAGGAATTGTGTACAGATCCTTGTGACATAGGGCTGTGCATTATCATGCTGAGAGGTGATGGCGGCAAATGAATGGCACAATGGTCCTCAGGATCTCCTCACGGTATTTCTGTGCATTCAAATTGCCATCGATAAAATGTAATTGTGTTCGTTGTCCATAGCTTATGCCTGCCCATACCATAACTCCATCACCACCATAGGGAACTCTGTTCACAACATCCTTGAAGAGCACACTTCTCCAGTGGCCATCGAAGGTGAGTGTTTGCCCAATGAAGTCATTTATGACCCCAAACTGCAGTCGTCGAGCACACAGTTGAGCTTCCCTGAGACAGTTTCTGACAGTTTGCATAAATTCTTTGTTTGAAGACCCACAGTTTCATCAGCTGTTCGGGTGGCTAGTCTCAGACGACCCCCCAGGTGAAGAAGCTGGATGTGGAGGTCCTGGGATGGCGTGGTTACTTGTGGTCTGTTGTTGGATGTACTGCCAAATTCTCTAAAAAGATTGTGGTGGCAGCTTATGGTAGAGAAATTAACATTAAATTCTCTGGCACAGCTATGGTGGACATTCCTGCAGTCAGCATGCCAATTGCACGCTCCCTCAACTTGAGACATCTGTGGCATTGTTGTGACAAAACTGCATGTTTTAGAGGGCTTTATATTGTCCCCAGCATAAAGTACACCTGTGTAATGATCATGACGTTTAATCAGCTTCTTGATATGCCACATCTGTCAGATGGATGGATTATCTTTATGCACAACATTTGAGAGAGATGCTTTGTGTGCTTATGAAATCTTTCTGGGATCTTTTATTTTAGCTCATGAAACATGGAACTGACAAGGTTGTTAGATTTGTACATTTGTTACATTGGAGCAGAGCACACAGCCAGCGATGTTGATGCATTGTATCATTTCATCACCTGTTATAAGCAAGAGCAAAGATCAGTCTGAGTAGACTTTGCAAGATCACCTTCATTGCGGCCTCTGAGTGCCAGAGGGAAAAATGGACAGCCATGTTTGCAGCTTTAGAGCAAAGAAAACTAGCATAAACAGTATGACCCATATTACCAGAGATGCCTTTTTTTATTGGGATATGCGTGCATTTAAAATCGTTTCACAAACCATGTCGTGTCCCATTTTTTAAAAACTAATCCCAGGTCGCTGATTATTGGTTTGATAACAAATGACGTTTTTCGGTCATGTTACCTAGCTAGCTAACAACCTGTTAACTTGACAGTAGGTTTGGGCAAATTTCATTGGCACAGGAAGAAAGGAAAAGGGTCTGCTACTCATGATGCGCTTCAAAGGTAGGATTCATATTGGCCTAATGTAAGCCTAAACTATATCAATAATCTATTTATTTCTGGTGCTCCTTAAATTTTGTTCGGTGCCTAACCTTTTAAAAGTTGGGAGGCAGTGTTTGTGGCAGAGCGAGAGAGTGGTGTGAGTTTGAGAGCAAGGGGAGACGGAGGGTGTGTGTCAACTCGAGTAAAGGTTTCATGCCGTTTTTAGTTTTGACCCTTTATTTTACTAGGCAAGTTTCCCCCTAACTGCCACAATGACATGCATGTACAGTGGGGCAAAAAAGTATTTAGTCAGCCACCAATTGTGCAAGTTCTCCCACTTAAAAAGATGAGAGGCCTATAATTTTCATCATAGGTACACTTCAACTATGACAGACAAAATGAGAAAAAAAATCCTGAAAATCACATTGTAGGATTTTTAATAAATTTATTTGCACATTCTGGTGGAAAATAAGCATTTGGTCACCTACAAACAAGCAAGATTTCTGGCTCTCACAGACCTGTAACTTCTTCTTTAAGAGGCTCCTCTGTCCTCCACTCGTTACCTGTATTAATGGCACCTGTTTGAAATTGTTATCAGTATAAAAGACACCTGTCCACAACCTCAAACAGTCACACTCCAAACTCCACTATGGCCAAGACCAAAGAGCTGTCAAAGTACACCAGAAACAAAATGGTAGACCTGCACCAGGCTGGGAAGACTAAATCTGCAATAGGTAAGTAGCTTGGTTTGAAGAAATCAACTGTGGGAGCAATTATTAGAAAATGGAAGACATACAAGACCACTGATAATCTCCCTTGATCTGGGGCTCCACGCAAGATCTCACCCCGTGGGGTCAAAATGATCACAAGAACAGTGAGCAAAAATCTCAGAACCACACGGGGGGACCTAGTGAATGAGCTGCAGAGATCTGGGACCAAAGTAACAAAGCCTACCATCAGTAACACACTACGCCACCAGGGACTCAAATCCTGCAGTGCCAGACGTGTCCCCTTAAGCCAGTACATGTCCAGGCCCGTCCGAAGTTTGCTAGAGAGCATTTGGATGATCCAGAAGAAGATTGGGAGAATGTCAGATGAAACCAAAATATAACTTTTTGGTAAAAACTCAACTTGTCGTGTTTGGAGGACAAAGAATGCTGAGTTGCGTCCAAAGAACACCATACCTACTGTGAAGCATGGGGGTGGAAACATCATGCTTTGGGGCTGTTTTTCTGCAAAGGGACCAGGACGACTGATCCGTGTGAAGGAAGGAAAGAATGAATGGGGCCATGTATCGTGAGATTTTGAGTGAAAACCTCCTTCCATCAGCAAGAGCATTGAAGATGAAACGTGGCTGGGTCTTTCATCATGACAATGATCCCAAACACACCGCCCGGGCAACGAAGGAGTGGCTTCGTAAGAAGTATTTCCAGATCCTGGAGTGGCCTAGCCAGTCTCCAGATCTCAACCCCATAGAAAATCTTTGGAGGGAGTTGAAAGTCCGTGTTACCCAGCAAAAGCCCCAAAACATCACTGCTCTAGAGGAGATCTGCATGGAGGAATGGGCCAAAATACCAGCAACAGTGTGTGAAAACCTTGTGAAGACTTACAGAAAACGTTTGACCTCTGTCATTGCCAACAAAGGGTATATAACAAAGTATTGAGAAACTTTTGTTATTGACCAAATACTTATTTTCCACCATAATTTGCCAATAAATTCATTAAAAATCCTACAATGTGATTTCTCATTTTGTTTGTCATAGTGTAAGTGTACCTATTATGATAAATTACAGGCCTCATCTTTTTAAGTGGGAGAACTTTGACAATTGGTGGCTGACTAAATACTTTTTTGCCCCACTGTATATTAATATGTTCCTTCCTCCCATTCCTCCAGCCAAATCCCAGGTACACCTTTGCAAATATGAGCTATCAGCTCTCTGCAGTATTCTATTATCCACTGAACAAGTTCAATTCAATGTGTTGTATTGAGTAGAAGAGTGAATTTCAGTGACAGGATTTTGTGTAGCACATGTACATGATTGGGCGAGCAGGACGCTAGGCCACATGGTACTGTGATACTACTCTGTATCGTGATACTTGGCCTGGTATTGTATCGTGACAACACTAGATGCAACACCATTCCTCCACGAGAAATTCCATCATTTGATGTTCTGTTGATGGTGGTGGAGAACGCTGAGACGGCCATGGCATATGGTTTACAGTGTTTTCATGCTCATCAACCCATTCAGTAACCACTCCTGTCTTGTGGATAGGGACATCGTCCTCCTTTTGGGGGGGATATGGGTCCAAAATAATGGCCTGCCCAGCATTTGTATACATAAGCCTAAGCATGATGGGATGTTAATTGTTGAATTAACCCAGGAACTACACCTGTGTGGAAGCACCTGCTTTCAATATAACATTGTATCGCTTTTATTTTTTTTAAATTTTTTGTGTTCCATTATTTTGGCAGTTACCTGTATCTGATGGCTAAGATGATCCCTATATTTCTAAAGGCTGAGAATGAAGCAGAGCCAAAGGAAGAAGTGAAGGAGGAGGAAGACGAGGATGAAGAGGAAGACGACGATGGAGAGTCTGGCCGGTTGCGTTTCAAAACGGAGCGTAAAGATGTCACGTCTGGTGTTGTGCGGCTGGCGGATGCGGGAACCAAAAGACGGAACATTCCTGAAACATTAGGTACATTTATGTACAACCTACGACTGTTATATAAACTGTAATATATTTTTGTGCGTTGTTTGGTTGAAGGGCATTTCAAGTTTAACTCCTGTACCTAAACTGTTTGGATCAAAAGAAAATGCTCAAGTGCAGCTTGAGCAAGTCTGACTGAATGGCTTGTATTTGAATGTTCTAATGTTAACCTTGTGGGGATTTGTTTTGCCCTCCAGAGCTGTCTGAAGAGGCCAAAGCAGGCCTGATGGAGTTTGAGGAGAAGGAGCGCCAGAGGAAGCAGGGCCGCTTTGGAGGCCGAGGAGGAGATAGAGGAGGATTCAGAGGTCGAGGATTAAGAGGGAGGTTCCCCGGATTTGGTATGGGAGACTTTGGTGGAGGAAGAGGACGAATGAATGACCTGAGGCTCCCAATGGTGCCTCTACATATGGGCATGCAGGTAAATCTTATTAAAATAATCTGACACAATATAAAAGGATTATCTATCTCTTGATATTCTGTAAAGTCACTTTAAATTATAGAATTGTTTACGATTAGCTTACTTGAGTGTATGTGTGCAAGGCGATTTAAAGCTATGCTTACCAAACATTGTCGCAATGTTTACTTGCAAAACTAATAAGGCACAGCTATGTAGACAATTGTTTTCTTGTTCTCACATGCCATTGTGATGGCATATTGGATTTAGTTTCTCGCAGCCTTTATATTATTAGACATCTCTTGAAGCATATAATCCGTCCATTTAAGATGTTCCTCCATATACAGTTGAAGTCGGAAGTTTACATGCACTTAGGTTGTCATTAAAGGGAGTCATTAAAACTTGTTTTTCAACCACTCCACACAAATTTCTTGTTAACAAACTATATTTTTGGCAAGTCAGTTAGGACATCTACTTTGTGCATGACACAAGTCATTTTTCCAACAATTGTTTATAGACAGATTATTTCACTTATAATTCACTATCACAATTCCAGTTGGTTAGAAGTTCACATATACTAAGTTGACTGTGCCTTTAAACTTCTTGGAAAATTCCAGAAAATGTTGTCATGGCTTTAGGAAGTGTACCTGTGGATGTATTTCAAGGCCTACCTTCAAACTCAGTGCCTCTTTGCTTAACATCATGGGAAAATCAAAAGAAATCAGCGAAGACCTCAGAAAAACAATTGTAGACCTCCGCAAGTCTGGTTCATCCTTGGGAGCAATTTCCAGACACCTGAAGGTACAAAGTTCATCTGTACAAACAATAGTACGCAAGTATAAAGTCCTTCTCTCTTTCTTTC
Source organism: Oncorhynchus kisutch (assembly GCF_002021735.2). Lineage (NCBI taxonomy): Eukaryota > Metazoa > Chordata > Actinopteri > Salmoniformes > Salmonidae > Oncorhynchus > Oncorhynchus kisutch. The sequence continues at coordinate 58,523,235 of NC_034184.2, read as the reverse complement.
TCTCTCTCGGAGGACCTGAGCCCTAGGACCATGCCCCAGGACTACCTGACATGATGACTCCTTGCTGTCCCCAGTCCACCTGGCCATGCTGCTGTTCCAGTTTCAACTGACCTGAGCCCTAGGACCATGCCCCAGGACTACCTGACATGATGACTCCTTGCTGTCCCCAGTCTACCTGGCCATGCTGCTGCTCCAGTTTCAACTTCCACCTGACTGTGCTGCTGCTCTAGTTTCAACTGTTCTGCCTTATTATTATTCGACCATGCTGGTCATTTATGAACATTGAACATCTTGACCATGTTCTGTTATAATCTCCACCCGGCACAGCCAGAAGAGGACTGGCCACCCCACATAGCCTGGTTCCTCTCTAGGTTTCTTCCTAGGTATTGGCCTTTCTAGGGAGTTTTTCCTAGCCACTGTGCTTCTCCACCTGCATTGCTTGCTGTTTGGGGTTTTAGGCTGGGTTTCTGTACAGCACTTTGAGATATCAGCTGATGTACGAAGGGCTATATAAATAAATTTGATTTGATTTGATTTGATATAAACACCATGGGACCACGCAGCCATCATACCGCTCAGGAAGGAGACGCGTTCTGTCTCCTAGAGATGAACGTACCTTGGTGCGAACAGTGCAAATCAGTCCCAGAACAACAGCAAAGGACCTTGTGAAGATGCTGGAGGAAACAGGTACAAAAGTATCTATATCCACAGTAAAAACGAGTCCTATGTCGACATAACCTGAAAGGCAGCTCAGCAAGGAAGAAGCCAGTGCTCCAAAACCGCCATAAAAAAGCCAGACTACGGTTTGCAACTGCACATGGGGACAAAGATTGTACTTTTTGGAGAAATGTCCTCTGGTCTGATGAAACAAAAATAGAACTGTTTGGCCATAATGACCAAAATTATGTGTGGAGGAAAAAGGGGGATGCTTGCAAGCAGAAGAACACCTTCGCAACCGTGAAGCACGGGGTGGCAGCATCATGTTGTGGGGGGGCTTTGCTGCAGGATGGACTGGTACACTTCACAAAATAGATGGCATCATGGAGGAAGGACAATTATGTGGATATATTGATGCATCATCTCAAGACATCAGTCCGGAAGTTAAAGCTTGGTCGCAAATGGGTCTCACAAATGGACAATGACCCCAAGCATACTTCCAAAGTTGTGGCAAAATGGCTTAAGGACAACAAAATCAAGGTATTGGAGTGGCCATCACAAAGCCCTAACCTCAATCCTGTAGAAAATTTGTCGGCAGAACTGAAAAAGCGTTTGCGAGCAAGGAAGCCTGCTAACCTGACTCGGTTACACCAGCTCTGTCAGGAGGAATTGGCCAAAATTCACCCAACTTTTTGTGGAAGGCTACCCAAAACCTTTGACCCAAGTTAAACAATTTAAAGGCAATGCTACCAAATACTAATTGTGTGTATCTAAACGTGTGACCCACTGGGAATGTAATGAAATAAATAAAAGCTGAAATAAATCATTATCTCTAATATTATTCTGACATTTCACATTCTTGAAGTGGTGATCCTAACTGGCCTAAAATTGAATTTTTACTAGGATTAAATGTCAGGAATTGTGAAAAAACTGAGTTTAAATGTATTTTGCTATGGTGTATGTAACTTCCGACTTCAACTGTATGCAACGCCTTGGAAGGTTGAAGGTCACTTGTTGAACGTGGAAGGAGGGATAGCTCGGTTTGATGTTTTGAACGTTATGTTTTGAAAATTATTCGAATGAAAAAGTTTGGTTACTTGTTCCCTTTTTGGGGGGGGATCCTGCAACTCAGTTAGCCTCAGTTGCTGTGACCACTATATCTGTCCAGGGATCCTGCCTACCAAAAGTTAGAATGAAGAGCTGCTTGGCGTAGTAGCTAGCCTAGCTGTTAACTAGCTAGCAAGGTTTATTTTACAGCTTGAACACAGCCCGTGATGTAGTTATTCCTTGGGGCTAGGACTGCTATAGTTGGCATCAATATTTGACATGTTTTTATACAGTATATTATATATACATCACATGCAACTCGTAATTAGACTGGAATTAGCCTAACATTATCTGACTCAATAAAGATCTACAAGATGCAATAAAATATACAAGCTAGCATTAGGCAATGAGTTGACGTTGACTAGCAAGAATTGGTATGAAAATGGTCTGTCAAAGGCAGATATTTAATTAACATTGTACAATGAATGGATTTACAAACGAGGCATTAAGCATTACAAGGCATTATTCTAAGCATATAGATCCTAAGATTACAGAACAGGACAAAGTATGAATAAAGAGATGCTTTCTCGGCCAGGGGCCTGCAAGCCTAGGGATTGAGAATTGATCATACAACCTTCCTCCATGGTTTTGAAACAGGATGAGGGAACAGAGGCATTTAAATCCTTTTTTTATTTTTTATATAAGAAATTCACCTTTTATTTAACCAGGTAGGCCAAGTTCTCATTTACAACTGTGACCTGGCCAAGATAAAGCAAAGCAGTGCAACAAAACAACAAGTTACACAAACATACAGAAAAGAAACAGAAAAATCTATGTACAGTGTGTGCAAATGTAGAGAGGTAGGCAATAAATAGGCCCTAGAGGTGAAAATAATTACAATTTAGCATTAATACTGAGTGATAGATGTGCTGATGATGATGTGCAAGTAGAGATACTGGGGTGCAAAAGGGTAAGTAATAATATGGGGATGTGCTATTTACAGATTGGCTTTGTACAGGTACAGTGATCGGTAAGCTGCTCAGACAGCTGATACTTAAAGTTAGTGAGGGAGATAAGACTCCAGCTTCAGAGATTTTTGCAATTTGTTCCAGTCATTGGCAGCAGAGAACTGGAAGGAAAGGCAGCCAAAGTAAGTGTTGGCTTTGGGGATGACCAGTGCAATGTACCTTTTGGGGTGTTGCTATGGTGACCAGTGAGCTGAAATAAGGCGGGGCTTTACCTAGTTAAGACTTATAGATGACCTGGAGCCAGTGGGTTTGGCGACGGATATGTAGTGCGGGCCAGCCAATGAGAGCATACAGGTCGCAGTGGTGGGTAGAATATGGGGCTTTGGTGATTAAAACGGATGCCACTGTGATAGACGACATCCAGTTTGCTGAGTAGAGTGTTGGGGGCTATTTTGTAAATGACATCGCCAAATTCAAGGATCGGTAGGATAGTCAGTTTTACAAGGCTATGTTTGGCGGCATGAGTGAAGGAGGCTTTGTTGTGAAATAGGAAGCCGATTCTAGATTTAATTTTGGATTGGAGATGCTTAATGTGAGTCTGGAAGAAGAGTTTACAGTCTAACCAGACACCTAGGTATTTGTTGTTGTCCACATATTCTAGGTCAGAACCGTCCAGAGTAGTGATGCTAGTCGGGCGGGAGGGTGCAGGCAGCAATCGGTTGAAGAGCATGCGCTTAGTTTTACTAGCATGTAAAAGCGGTTGGAGGCCATGGAAGGAGAGTTGTGTGGCGTTGACACTCGTTTGTAGCTTTGTTAGTACAGTGTCCAAAGAAGGGCCAGATGTATACAGAATGGTGTCGTCTGTGTAGAGGTTGATCAGAGAATCACCAGCAACAAGAGCGACATCATTGATATATACAGAGAAAAGAGTCGGCCTGAGAATTGAGCCCCGTGGCACCCCCATAGACTGCCAGAGGTCTGGCACACAGAACTCTGTCTGAGAAGTAGTTGGTGAACCAGGCGAGGCAGTCATTTTAGAAGCCAAGGCTATTGAGTCTGCTGAAAAAAATGTGGCAATTGACAGAGTTGAAAGCTTTGGCCAGGTCGATGAAGACGGCTGCACAATACTGCTCACCTTGTCTTCTCCGGACAAGCTTTTTTCCGGATGCCCCAAAGAATCGGAAAGGGAATTCATCAGAGAAAATTACTTTACCCCAGTCCTCAGCAGTTCAATCCCTGCAGAATATCCGTTTGTCCCTGATGTTTTTCCTGGAGAGAATTGGCTTCTTTGCTGCACTTCTTGACACCAGGCCATCCTCAAAGTCTTTGCCTCACTCACACCTGCCTGCTGCCATTCCTGAGCTGCTGTTCCTGAGCAAGCTCTGTACTGGTGGTGCCCCGATCCCGCAGCTGAATCAACTTTAGGAGACGATCCTGGCGCTTGCTGGACTTTCTTGGACGCCCTGAAGCCACCTTCACAACAATTGAACCACTCTCCTTGGACTTCTTGATGATCTGATAAATGGTTTATTTAGGTGCAATATTACTGGCAGCAATATCCTTGCCTGTGAAGCCCTTTTTGTGCAAAGCAATGATGACGGCACATGTTTCCTTGCAGGTAACCATGCTTGACAGAGGAAGAACAATGATTCCAAGCACCCTCCCTTTGAAGCTTCCAGTCTGTTATTCAAACTCAATCAGCATGACAGAGTGATCTCCAGCCTTGTCCTCGTCAACACTCACACCTGTGTTAACGAGAGAATCACTGACATGATGTCAGCTGGTCCTTTTGTGGCAGGGCCGAATTTTTTTTTGGGGGGGGGATTTAGTTCATTTGCATGGCAAAGAGGGACTTTGCAATTAATTGCAATTCATCTGATCACTCTTCATAACATTCTGGAGTATATGCAAATTGCCATCATACAAACCGAGGCAGCAGACTTTGTGAAAATTAATATTTGTGTCATTCTCAACTTTTGGCCACGACTGTATATTGGTTCCCAACTTCCCTGAAAAGTTGCGTATCGCGGGGACTATTCGATGCAAATGCAGAACGCCACATGATGTTTTTGTGCCTGTCAAAGGCAGTCAAGTCTGGGGTGAACCAAGGGCTATATCTGTTCTTAGTTCTCCAATTTTTGAGTGGGTCATGCTTATTTAAGATGGAGAGGAAAGCACTTTTGAAGAGCAACCAGGCATCCTCTACTGACGGAATGAGGTCAATATCCTTCCAGGATACCCGGGCCAGGTCGATTAGAAAGGCCTGCTCGTTGAAGTGTTTTAGGGAGCTTTTGACAGGTGGTCGTTTGACCGCGGACCCAGTACGCACGCAGGCAATGCGGCAGTGATCGCTGAGATCCTGGTTGAAGACAGTAGAGGTGTATTTAGAGGGTAGTTTGGTCAGATTGATATCTAAGAGGGTGCCCATGGTTACGGATTTAGGGTTGTACCTGGTAGGTTCTTTGATTTGTGTGAGATTGAGGGCATCTTGCTTAGATTGTAGGACGGCCGGGGGTGTTAAGCATGTCCCAGTTTAGGTCACTTAACAGTGCGAACTTCCCTCAAACTGGGGGCTTGTTTCAGGAAAGGTGTATTTTTAACAGTAGAAGCTCGAATATTTTGGGCACAGACCTGGATAGTATGACGGAACTCTGCAGTAGATTGCAACTCTGTCCCCTTTGGAAATTCTATGTTGCGAAATGTTATAGTTAGGGATGGAAATTTCAGGAATTTTGGTGGCCTTCCTAAGCCAGGATTCAGACACGGCTAGGACATCTGGGTTGGTGGAGTGTGCTAAAGCAGTGAATTAAACAAGCTTGGGGAGGAGGCTTCTGATGTTAACATGCATGAAACCAATGCTTTTACGGTTACAGTCAACAAGTGAGAGCGCCTGGGGAATGGGAGTGATGCTGGGGGCTGCAGGGCCTGGGTTAACCTCTACATCACCAGAGGAACAAAGGAGGAGTAGGATAAGAGTGCAGCTAAAGGCTAAAAGAACTGGTCGTCTAGTGCGTTCGGAACAGGGAGTAAAAGTGGCAAGTTTCTGGGCGTGGAAGAATAGATTCAAGTCATAATGTACAGACAAGGGTATGGTAGGATGTGAGTACAGTGGAGGTAAGCCTAGGCATTGAGTGACGATGAGAGAGGTTTTGTCTCTAGAGGCACCATTTAAGCCAGGTGCTTTTTTCGCGAATGTGCTTGTTAAAACATCAACCATTTGGCGAAGTAGGCTGTGATTCAATGATAAATTAACAGGCACCGCATCGATTATATGCAACGCAGGACAAGCTAGATAAACTAGTAATATCATCAACCATGTGTAGTTAACTATTGATTATGTTCAGATTGTTTTTTATAAGATAAGTTTAATTCTAGCTAGCACCTTACCGTGGCTCCTTGCTGCACTCACGTAACAGGTAAGCCTGCCACGCAGTCTCCTCGTGGAGTGCAAAGTAATCGGCCATAATCGGTGTCCAAAAATGCAGATTACCGATTTGTTATGAACTTGAAATTGGCCCTAATTAATCGGCCATTCCGATTAATCGGTCAACCTCTAATATGTAGTAATGAAAGACTAAAATTGCTGTTTTGAATTTGGTCAAGTTTAGTGTGGGACAGGTGGAAACTATTATCCATAAATAATGATAAGCCAGCAGGTATAGAAAACCTTAATGGGAAACTATTGAGAATGGTGGCTGACTTTATTCCCACCCCTATTTGCTACAGTGCCTTGCAAAAGTATTCATCCCCTTTGGCGTTTGTCCTATTTTGTTGCATTATAACCTGTAATATACATTTATTTTTATTTGGATGTCATGTAAAGGACATGCACAAAATAGTCCAAATTGGTGAAGTGAAATTTAAAAAATTGTTTCAAAAACAGAAATGTGGTATGTGCATATGTATTCACCCCCTTTGCTATAAAGCCCCTAAATAAGATATGGGCAACAATTTACCTTCAGAAGTCACATAAATTAAGTCCACCTGTGTGCAATCTAACTAATTAAGTGTCACATGATCTCAGTGTATATATACATCTGTTCTGTAAGGCCCCACTGAAGGGCCCAACCCTGGTTTATGGATTAACATTTAAATGTCTTGGAATGGCCTAATCAAAGCCCAGAACTCAATCCAATTGATAATCTGTGGTATGATTTAAAGATTTCTGTACACCAGCGGAACCCATCCAACTTGAAGGAGCTGGAGCAGTTTTGCCTTGAAGAATGGGCAGAAATCCCAGTGGCTAGATGTGCCAAGCTTATAGTGCGTACCCCAAGAGACCTGCAGCTGTAAGTGCTGCAAAAGGTGGCTCTACATAGGATTGACTTTGGGGCTGGTGAATAGTTAAGCATGTTCAAGTATTCTGTTCTTTTGTCTTATTTCTTGTTTGTTTTCCACAAAAATATTTAGCATCTTCAAAGTGGTAGGCATGTTGTGGAAATCAAATGATACAATCCCCCAAAAAATCTATTTTAATTCTAGGTTGTAAGGCAACAAAATAAGAACAATGCCAAGGAGGGTGAATACTTTTGCAAGCCACTGTATATATTTAACCAACGCCTAAAGGAGTGTGTCCACAGGTGTGGAATGAAGCTAAAGTAATTCCACTACCTAAAAATAGTAAAGCATCCATTGCTGGTTCTAACAGCTGCACAATCAGTTTGCTATCAGTTCTTAGTAAATTGATGGAGAGAATTGTGTTTGCCCAAATAAGTTAACTACTGACTTTCAGCATGCATATAGGGCACTCAACAGTACTGCACTGACTCAGATGACTGATTTGGTTAAAATAAATGGTTAATAACAAGATAGTTGGAGCTGTATTGTTAGATTTCAGTGCAGCCTTTGATGTTATTGATCATAAATGGTTAGTGACAACTAAACTCACTTGCTATGGCTATACATTGCCTGCCATCACATGGTTAGAGAGTTATTTATCCAATAGAACCCGGATTTTGTTCTTCAATGGAAGCTTCTCTAATATCAGATATGTACAGTGCGTTGTCCCTCTGGGCACTTCCCTTTAGCCATTAATCTTCTCTATTTTTACAAATGGTTTTATACAAAGCTATACTGGAAAAAAAGTATAAATGCCACATGTAATGTGTTGGTTTCACGAGATTAAATAAAATAAATGTTCCATACACTCACAACACGCTTATTTATCTCAAATTTTGTGCAGAAATTTGTTTACATCCCTGTTGGTGAGCATTTCTCGTTTGCCAAGATAATCCACCTGACAAGTGTGGCATATCAAAAAGCTGATTTAAAGAGCATTATCATTACACAGGTGCACCATGTGTTGGGGACAATAAAAGGCCATTCTAAAATGTGTAGTTTTGTCACAACTCAATGCCACAGATGTCTCACGCCTTTGAGGGAGCTTGCAATTGGCATTCTGACTGCAGGATTGTCCAACACACCTGTTTCCAGAGAATTTTATGTTAATTTCTCAACTATAAACCCCCTCCAACTGCGTTTTTAGAGAATTTGGCAGTAAGTCCAACCAGCCTCATAACCGCAGACCACGTTTAACCACACCATCCCAGGACTTCCACATCCGGCTTCTTCACCTGTGGGATCGTCTGAGACCAGCCACCCGGACAGCTGATGAAACTGGGTTTGCACAACCAAATAATTTCTGCACAAACTTTCACAAACCGTACCAGGGGGTCTTGACCTGACAGCAGTTTGGCGTTGTAACGGACTTCAGTGGGCAAATGCTCAACTTCGATGGCCGCTGATGAATCCCGGTTTCAACTGTAAACATCAGTATGGCGTCGTGTGGGTGAGAGGTTTGCTGATGTCAATGTTATGAACAGAACCTCACTGCCACCATGGGGCAATGGTATGGGCAGGCATAAGCTACGGAAAACAAACACATTTGTATTTTATCAATGACAATTTGAATGCAAAGATACCGTGATGAGATCCTGATGCCCATTATCATGCCATTCATCCAACTCCATCACCTCATGTTTGTTTGATAATGTATAGCCCCATGTGGCAAGGATATGTACACTTCCGGGAAGCCAAAAATGTCCCAGTTCTTCCATGGCCTGCATACTCACCAGACATGTCACCCGTCGAGCATGTTTGGGATGCTCTGGATCGACGTGTACGACAGAATTCTCTAATTACGGCCAATATCCAGCAACTTTGCATCGGCATTGAAGGGTGGATTAGGATTAAATCCATAGATTAGGGCCTAATGAATTTATTTCAATATAACTGTAAATTTAACTTATGTAACTCAGTAAAATCTTTGAAATTGATGCATATTGCGTTTATTTTTGTTCAGTGTAGGACTATGTATGAGAGTATGGATTATTCCATACTCTACATGTCAGCACCCAATGCCAGTGAACTCACTGACATTATTAATAAGGAATTAATCAGTATCACAATGGGTGATTTTAATAATAAATACATCTAAAACTAAAAGCATTGTATTTGGTTCAAAACATTCTAAGACTTAAATCTCAATTGGAGTTGTACATAAAGGGAGTGACCATTGAGGAAGTTAAACTTCTTTGTAGAACATTGGATGGTCAGTTATCATGGGCAAGTCATATTGACAAAGGTTTTGTAAAGATGAGGGGGTATATCTGTTATTTTTTACACATTAACTGTTTGCTGTTCAGGCTCTGGTCTTGTTCAATCTTGATTACTGTCTGGTAATATGGTCAATTGCAGCAAAGAAAGACCTAGCAAAGCTGCAGCTGGCTCAAAACAGAGCCGCATGCCTTGCCCTTAACTGCACATAGAGAACTAACATCAACAGTGTTTCCTGGTTGAGATATTAACTGCTTCTCTTTTAGTTATGAGAAATATTAGTGACACGATTTTCTGCATAATCAAATAACTTTCAGCTCAGACACCCATACATACCCCACAAGACATGCCACCAGGGGTTTCTTCACAGTCCCCAAGTCCAAAACAAAATCATGGCAACACGCGGTTTTAGACAGAGCCTTGATCACATGGAGCTCCCATCTCTAATTACTCATGCAAAATTACCTTTAAAAAAAAAGATTACAAAATAACTTGTGGATTGAGGGGGACTGTGAGGGGACACACTAACACATGATTTTATTTGTACTGTTTGGATTATTATTTTTGTTGCATTGTTTGTACAAAACATTAGGAACAACTTCCTAATATTGAGTTTCACCCACTTTTGCCATCAGAACATTTTAAATTTGTTGTGGCATGGCCTCTACAAGGTGTCAAGCATTCTACAGGGATGCTGGCACATGTTGACTCAATGCGTCCCACAGTTGTCAAGTTGGCTGGATTCTCCCTCTCCATCACTCCCGTTACCTCCAATTAGCGGTCTCCCTCGAGAATGACTCCCCCTCACCCACGTCATCATCTTCAGCAGCACCATCGTCAGGGTGGCCCTCGAGGGCCCTCCTTCCAGGAGCACAGCGGCGGCCCGTTGGCCCTACAGCCCCTCCTCCCCCTGCACATGGCCCAACGCGGGGCACCAGTCAGGCCCCAGACGGACCCACCACACCGCATGATGAATCCCCCTCCCTCACACAACCACCAACAGCAGCAGCAGCCCAAGAACATCCACATCAACCCCCATTTCAGGGGCCCTGCATCCTCCCCTGCACAAGGTAGGTCTGTACTTTGGGCTGCTCCGCATGTTTGCAGGGCCAAATAGCACCCCATTCCCTAGATAATGCACTACTGTTGGCCCTGGTCAGTGTAGTGCTTTATATAGGGAATTAAGGTGCTATTTGATACGCACACCTGGTCCCCTTTTCATTGGCTTCTGACTTATTGTAATGATAGTGCCTCTTCTGTTGAATGTTGTGAGTATTTGCAACTTAGGTGAAGGCATAAGATGCAATTCTGTTGGCAGTTATCAGTGCACTGCTTTGAAAAGTGTCATGTTTGGGTTGAATGACATGTGGACACTTCTCAAAGCCAGTAATAGGTTTGTTGTTTTTTTGGCAGCATCTCCATTCCTCAATCTGTTGGACTGCCATTGAAGTGTATGTGTGTGTGTGTGTGTGTGTGGAGGGGGACAGGATAACGGGAGTGTTTTTAAAGATGTAGGCAAATGTCCCTGAACCCATACAGTGCATTTAGACCCCTTGACTTTTTATACATTTTGTTACGTTAAAGCCTTATTCTAAAATGGATTAAATCCCCCCCCCCCCCCATCAATCTACACACAATACCTCATAATGACAAATAAAAATCAATTTTACATAAGTATTCAGACACTTTACTCAGTACTTTGTTGAAGCACCTTTGGCAGTGATTACAGCCCCGTTCTCTAGTTCCTTTTTGCCTCTGTCCAGATGTGTACATAGAGATTTTTCCCAAAACCGCTCCTGCTTTATCTTGGCTGTGTGCTTAGGGTCATAATCCTGTTGGAAGGTGAACCGTCATCCCAGTCTAAGGTCCTAACCTACTCCAGAGCGCTTTTCATCAAGGATCTCTTTCTACTTTCCCTTGATCCCGACGAGTCTCTCAGTCACCTGCCGCTTTAAAACATCCCTACAGCATGATGCTGCCACCACCATGCTTCACCGTAGGGATGGTACCAAGTTTCCTCCAGACGTGACGCTTGTCATTCAGGCCAAAGAGTTCAATCTTGGTTTCATCAGACCAGATAATCTTGTTTCTCATTGTCTGTGAGTCCTTTAGGCGCCTTTATGGCAGGCTATCATGTGCCTTTTAATGAGGCCTGGCTTCCGTCTGGCCACTCTACCATAAAGGCCTGACTGAGTGCTGCAGAGATGGTTGTTCTTCTGGATGGTTCTCCCATCTCCACAGAGGAACTCTGGAGCTCTTTCAGTGACCATCAGGTTCTTGGTCACCTCCCTGATCAAGTCCCTTCTCCCCCAGTTGCTCAGTTTCTCTGGGCGGCCAGCTCTGGGAAGTGTCTTTGTGGTTCCAAGCCACTTTCATTTATGAATGGTGATGGCCATTGTGTTCTTGGGGACCTTCAATGCTGAAGACATTTTTTTGGTACCCTTCCCCAATCCTGTCTCGGGGGCTCATGGCTTGGTTTTTGTTCTGACATGCACTGTCAACTGTGGGACCTTATATAGACAGGCGTGTGCCTTTCCAAATCATGTCCAATCAATTGAATTTACCACAAGTGGACTTTGATCATCCTTGCAATGTATCTACAACAATGGGAACAAGATTCTCAATTTCGAGACTCATAGCAAAGGGTCTGAATACTTATGTAATTTAGTTATTTCTGTTTTTTAGGTTTAATGCATTTGCTAAAATTTATGAACCTGTTTTCCCTTTGTCGTTATTGTGTGTAGATTGATGAGGGGATTTTTTTAAACCTCTTATCCCTTAAGCGCGAATCCTGCTCAAATCGCGTTAGCGGGATTGATTTTTTTGCAAAATTCAAACTACAGAAATATCAATATTCAACCTTCACTAAAATTTATGTGTAATACATCAAAATAAAGCTTAACTTCTTGTTAATCTAGGAACTACCGCTCCCGGATCTGGGAGAATTGTCATCAACTGACACAAATTACCATAACGCAACAGACAAAAAATATTACTAGAAAATATTCATATTCATGAAATCACAAGTGAAATATATTGAAACACAGCTTAGCCTTTTGTTAATCACCCTGTCATCTCAGATTTTGAAATTATGCTTTACAGCCAAAGCAAGACAAGCATTTGTGTAAGTTTATCGATAGCCTAACATAGCATTATGCCTAGCTAGCAGCAGGCATCTTGGTCACGAATCAGAAAAGCAATCGAATTAAATCGTTTACCTTTGAGCTTTGGATGTTTTCACTCACGAGACTCCCAGTTAGATAGCAAATGTTCCTTTTTTCCATAAAGATTATTTTTGTAGCCGAAATAGCTCCGTTCTTCACGTTTGGCTGAGAAATCAACCAGATATTGAGGTCACGACAACGCAGAAAAATATTCAAAAATAGATCCATAATATCGACAGAAACATGGCAAACGTTTTTTATAATCAATACTCAAGGTGTTTTTCAAATATCTATTCGATAATATATCAACCGGGTCAGTTGGCTTCTTAGTAGGAGCGAGAGAAACGATGGCCGCATTTGTCTATTACGCACATATCACTCTGAGAGACACCAGCTGACCACTGACGCAATGTTGTCGCTCACGCTCATTTTTCAAAATAAAATCCTGAAACTATGTCTTGTGACACTAGACACATTAGGGAAGCCATTGAAAAAGGAATCTGGTGGATATCCCTTTCACTGCTCAATAGGGACGCATGGGAACGCAGAGGTTTCTAAATAAGAGTCACTTCAGTTCTGTTATACTCACAGACAATATTTTTACAGTTTTGGAAACTTTAGTGTTTTCTATCCTAAGCTGTCAATTATATGCATATTCTATCTGGTCCTGAAAAATAGCCCGTTTACTTTCAAAACGTTATTTTTCCAAAAATGAAAATAGTGCCCCCTAGTTTCAAGAGGTTAATCCAGCTGCTGTGTCAGATTTCCAAAAGGCTTTATGGCGAAATCAAAACATGCGATTATCTTAGGACAGGGCCCCGCATACGAACACATGAAAATCATTTTTCAACCAGGCAGGTGCGACACAAAAGTCAGAATTAGCCATATAATAAATGCCTTACCTTTGAAGATCTTTTTGCTATCTCAAATGTCTGTGACACAGTGAATGGTCATTTTGTTCGATAAATTCCTTCTTTATATCCCCAAAATGTCCATTTATTTGACACGTTTTATTCAGAAATACACCGGCTCCAACATGACTACAAAGTATCTAATAAATTAAATGTAAACTTAGTCCAAACATTTCAAACAACGTTCCTAATCCCAACCTCCGATATCCTAAAATGTAAATAAACGATCAAATTTAAGACGGAATAAAAACAATGTGAAGCGCGCTCCAGTTCACGCACAACAAAAGACTAAAGCCCTTCAGAGTGACACCTACAAAGAACAGCCCTACTTCTTCATTTCTCAAAAGAAAAACATTGAACAATTTCTAAAGACTGTTGACATCTAGTGGAAGCCATAGGAACTGCAATCTGGGCCCCCAGGTCTCCCATAGAAAACCATTGGAAAACAGTGACCTCAATTTTTTTTCCCCCTGGATGGATTGTGCTCAGGGTTTTGCCTGCCAAATCGGTTCTGTTATACTCAGACATTATTCTAACAGTTGTAGAAACTTCAGAGTGTTTTCTACCCAAATCTACTAATTATATGCATATCCTAGCTTCTGGGCCTGAGTAGCAGGCAGTTTACTTTGGGCACGCTTTTCATCCGGAAGTGAAAATACTTCCCCCTATCCATTTTAGAATAAGGCTGTAATCTAACAAAAGGGGACAGGGTCTGAATACTTTCCAAATGCTCTGTATATACAACGTACTGTCCTTTACAATAGCTGCAGTTAAATTAATCCCCATTGCCAGTTACAACAAACTGATTATGAATTGAAGGTGCATGTAATATTTTCTGAAGTCAAAAAGCCTAGCTAATACTGTATGATGAAGTGGCCTCAGAGCCAAATCTACCTTAACCTGTGGTCCTTTAAGAGAACTACAACCGCATACTTTTACTATGTTCATTCTTTAATTCCTTTTTGCCTCTGTCCAGATGGGTAAAAGTGGGAGCCCATTTTGGAGGTGAAATATAAAAACAGTTCTCAGACGAACGCTAGATCCATATTCGGTGCGATGTGTGAGTCTTAAAACGTGCCTATGTAACAGCTCACAAAGGGGTGTCTAATGGACTGCCTCTTTCTCCCCACACTCGTTCTCTCTGCCTATTCCCATTTCTTTCTCGACCCCCAATCTTCTACATATTTCTCTGTCTGCAGTGCCCTTGCTGCCTCCTGCCCAGAGCCAGCCCAGACCTGCTGTGGGTCCTCAGAGGTTCCCTGTGAGTAGCAGCTGCTCCCCCGTCTCCGTTAACAGTGTGAACCTTTTTGTGAGAGAAATGTCATTATGGCAATTAGATGCCCACTCGGGTCCAAATACTGTTAGAGCGAATCTGTAAACTCTGATACCAAGTCTGTCTGCACAACTGGTAATGGTTGATAGGGGCTTTAGGCAGTGGCTATGGTGGCAGGCTTAGTTTAGTTTGCACTCTTCATGGATGCGCTAGGGCTCAGACTCTGAGGTTGGCATCATAATGAAATCCTGAAATCAGGGCTGCCTCCCAAATTGAACCTTATTCCCTACATAGTGCACTCCATCTGACCAGAGCCCAATGGGCATAGGGTACCATTTGGCACGCAGCCCGGGATAAACCCTACCACCGCCAGTGAAAATACCACTTTTTATTCGCCAGTGAAAATACCACCTTTTAGGACAAGTTTGTCCCAAAGCAGAACAGTCCTTTTAGAAGGCAGTTTGAATGGGTAAAACATGCCCAACACAGTTTTTGTTTCATACTCAGGCTAAAAAGATAGTCAGGTAGTCAAAGAAAGGAATATGGAGTCATTGAAGAGCCTCAGAGTAAACTAGAGCCCATTACAGAGATAACAGGAAAGGGATGCTTTTTTAAAGTGATTACAAACATTGTGGGGGAAGTGGATTGGCTAGGCAGCCAAATATGACTCAAATTACTCTCAGATACATCCCAAATGGCACCCTATTCCCTACATAGTGCACTACATTTGGTCAGGGCCCATAGTGCTCTGGTCAGAAGTAGTGCACTATGTAGGGTATAGGGTGCCATTTGGGATGCCGACTCAGTTCTCCCAGCTAATGATGCCCAGGCATCAGGTGGAGCTGGTGCTGACTGACACCTTCCCGGGAAGAGTGTTTTATATGGATTTATGCAAATCAGCTTAAACATTTGAAAATGGTTGCGTCCAATTGCATTTGGCATAAGGTTTACAAATGAGCCAGGGTCTCGCGTTAGTCTGTTATTTGGAAATTGCCTACATTTTATTCAGTCTTCCTCGTCTCCTCTCCATTTCAATTTTCCACTGCCAGTTTCCATCAGTCTGTGATGGCGGTGGACATTGATAGCAGAGAGAGTGCTTCAGTGTGTGTAGCAGCTGTTTTACACTTTTGTCAGAGTTTGAGGGAGAGGCTAAGCTGACGCCAAGCATAGTGTTGGCTTCCCCAGCTGTCAATCACTTTTAGGCTGCTGTTGCCACAGACGTGATTTGAAATACATGTGACAAAAAGACCTGCAATATCCATGTACTGGACTGGGCACCAGATTACAGATGATTATCCTATATTATCAAATGTAATTGTTCAAGGAGGTGGCGGAGATCATGAGATTATGCCCCTGTAATAATCTGTACTATCGTTATATGAACAATATCGTTAACCAGGGGTTCCAATTAAGAGCTCATTAGGGTGCTATAATGATGAAAAAACTGCTAGTCAGTAATATATTTTTATGTTTGTAATTTGCATGTAGTTGAAATGGTATCCATTATATCAAGTGCTTGGTGGTGCCGTACCATATATTAATTTAGCACTTGCTGGCCGCCACTTCTAAATCGTTGTAGCCACTCCAATAAAAACATTTGAATAAAAAATTGCTATGGTAAAACTAAAACCAGATATAAAGTATATAGAAAAGATAAAGGAGCTATATATCTTTGAGAACTAATGATCGGCAATAAAAACTATTCAGAGAATATCAAATAAAAATGTCATGACATGAGGGCCCCCATTGATTTTGTTATGTTTTAGTCACTCGGATAACATAAAACGCAATAAGCCATAGCCAAATTTGTAGAATTGCAGGAAATTTACTTTAAAGCAGCCAAAGAGGATAGCCTTTAAAATCTTTGGTCGGAGACCACGCAATTGGCCATGCCCACTATCACACCTCCTCATGCTAACTTTGCCACCGCTGCTGAAAAAAATCTTGGGGGAAACACTGTGGTGAAGTATCATTATATTTAGCCATTTTATTTCAAATATGAATACATTGTAATATCATCAGGTTAGATATGGAAAACATGAAAGTAGCCTTGGTTCCACATTGTCCAAGCTACAAAGAACTTTAAACGATGACATAGAAGTCCCATCGGGAACATTTTCTGTCCGACGGTAGAGGCACTTATCTAACATGTCTTTCAGACTCATTGGTCAACAGTACCATTGTCCTTAGAAAGGTGAAATCCCTCCCTCATCAGTGGCAACAATATGCAATTTATACAAAACACTATGTCCAAAGAGGGAACAACCAAAAGAAATGTCACTTCTAATCCTCTTCGTTTCCATTTCTCATTGAATGGTTTGACATTTGGCCCGGTCCATTGTATGACATTTGTCTTAGCTAGCCCTCTTCTCTTTCCGAGGGGGATATCTGCAGCATCAGTTACACATTGAGCACCTCTCAGCCTGTTTATCGAGGATTAACACTCAGAGGATGAGCCGCGTTATCAAATTCATACAAATTTCCAGAGGTATTATGTATACACCCGAGCCTCCATTGTGTATACCGGACTGACCTTTGCAACAGAGCTTTAACGTCCAAACTAACAATGTGATCCGCTCCCTCTCCTCCTCTGCTTCGTTAAGCCCCGTTGATTAACTTTCTGTTAAGCAACTTTGGCGACTTTCTCCAGTCCAGCATTCAAAAACACCCCTCGATCCCTCTCTAAATGCTGTCAGTCTACCGGCGAATCAGGATGGATTAAGCTTAGATAGCATCTTAAGTCATTTATAAAGCGGCAAGGAGGGAGGGAGGTCTAAGCACCGCATTTGTGGAAGTGCCACATGTTGAGTTGAAGGTTAATTTTTCAACAGAGACTGATGTTTAAGAGGATAAAGGAGAGACGGGCTGTAAGGGGGGCTTCTTATTCCAAGGAGGGATTAGGGGATCGTTATCTGCTGCTTTTCCTTGAAGGTAGATTAGACGCAGCATGGTGGGGGGGATTGTGTGCTGTGTGGAAAGCTGTTGTACATACAAAATGGGTGGCTGGAACAAAGAAATTAGCACTGATTTAACCCAAGCCCAAAATGCTTTGCCATCCTTGTTCCCGGAACGCGAGCAGGTCACGTCAACAAAGTTTATATGTTGGCGTTAGTGCAGGTTTACAATAGCGATCCTGTAATTCACATTGTTTCATACGATATTTTACAATATTGGGACCTTTTCTCAAATGGCCGTTTTTCTGACCAAAATGGCAGATTCTGTCATGTTGCTATGATCCAATGACTACTCTAGTGAGTTATAGAGGTTTATTCTCAATGGTATTTTCTCTGAATATTTGTGTGCACAAATATACATTTCACGCAAGTCAACATCGTGCCTAATGAGAATAATCCTGGCCATTACATTTTGAGCACTCACTCCCTTTCTAGTATAATATTATTACCTGAAATGTCCATTTTTGGGGGGAGGGGGGGGTTAATTAGTTTGTGATTACAGTGGTTCCCAATGTGGAATTAAATGCATGAGCGTTTTTGTGTGCTCCTCTCCCCACATCACAGCGACCAGGGGACTTCCAGCAACAGCACGTGCCGGGTAATTTCGGCCAGCCGCCCCAGAGGCCCCCCCATCACATGGAGCCCTGGAGGAACCAGCCTCCCCCCACCCCCCAGGACAGAGAGCCCTTCTTTATCGGGGGTGAGACCACAGCCATGTGTCCCAAACGGCACCTTATTCCCTTTTTAGCGCACTATTTTTTTGTTGTCCCAAATGGCACCCTATTCCTACATGGTGCACTAATTTGGACCAGGGAGCTCTGGTCAGAAGTAGTGCACCACATAAGGAACAGGGTGCCATTTGGGACGTAGCCCTCCTTACCTAATCCCACACACTCAACTCACCACCCCCCCCATGCCTTCTTCCCTACCTTTAAGGGGTTATGTCTTCTCTCTTAGCATATCTAACCCTTCTGGGCATTAACCCCTAGCAGTACACCTACAGGGTACACTGCAAGGGTAATTGCAGAGTTCCATTAACTCAATTAATGTTATGTGCTCATGCATGCATTCGAAATGAGTCGGGGCTCCTAATGTACATGCGTATCATTTACTGCTTATGTGGAATGAGAATACCATCAAATATTTGTGTCGTGTTCTGTTAAAATAAATGTAAGCCTATGTATTGGCAGTCGCTGTCTTTTTTATTTCACATTTAACCAGATAGGCTAGTTGAGAACAAGTTCTCATTTGCAACTGCGACCTGGCCAAGATAAAGCATAGCAGTGTGAACAGACAACAGAGTTACACATGGAGTAAACAATTAACAAGTCAATAACACAGTAGGAAAAAAGAGTATATACATTGTGTGCAAAAGGCATGAGGTAGGCGAGTAATTACAATTTTGCAGATTAACACTGGAGTGATAAATGATCAGATGGTCATGTACAGGTAGAGATATTGGTGTGCAAAAGAGCAGAAAAGTAAATAAATATAAACAGTATGGGGATGAGATAGGTAAAATTGGGTGGGCTATTTACCGATAGACTATGTACAGCTGCAGCGATCGGTTAGCTGCTCAGATAGCAGATGTTTGAAGTTGGTGATGGAGATAAAAGTCTCCAACTTCAGCAATTTTTGCAATTCGTTCCAGTCACAGGCAGCAGAGAACTGGAACGAAAGGCGGCCAAATGAGGTGTTGATGTATTGAAAGTGAGTGGAGATGCGGCAAACAACTTGAAGTCTCAGTTGTGGTTCTTTCCCCCCTCCTATTTCCCCTCCTGTTCTATAGAGCCAGGGCGGTTCCCAGGGCAGCAGCTGCTCATGTTCGATCACCAGAACCCCGGCTTGCTCATGAACAGTAATAACCACCAGCTCTCCAGCCAGGGCCACATGGCCTTCAACCAGCCAAGCCCAGGGGGGTTCAACCAGCCAGGCCAGGGTCCAGGGGGCCAGCTAGGGATGTTCCAGAGAGAGCCACCCAGACCTAACCTGCCTCCCCAGGGCCACCCCCAAAGCCACCAGGGCATGGCCAGCCTGACTGGGCACAGCGGACCCACTAACACCAGGCTCTTCATGGGCCACCGTCAGCCCGGCTTCCCCCAGCAGCAGGGGACTCCCGGGCCGTTCCCCTCACAGCAGCTCCAGTTTGGGATGCAGGTACGGATGAGAGTAAGTGAATCTACTACCAATTAACATGTGTGGTGGTGACCTGCACTCTGCCTGTGCAAGAGGCGTGCGGAATGATTTAAGCGTTGGTCCACAAATGGGAATGTTATCTATTTGTTAATTTGTTTAGTATTTACTCTGCATGGAAGGGAATCTGTTCAGTTTGTATTGTAAACTCTGGCTTTTTCCAAGCTTCTTCACTATCCGTAATTATTCTGTACCTGTTGAGATGCATGTCAAATGTGAAATACAGGCCTTTTCTTATTTTATAAACCAATCGTGTATTTCACCCAGTTTTCTCTGGATTATTAAAATGTTGGAAACCCGAGTAATGATCTCATAAATAAGTCAAGCTCGTTGAATATTCCCTGTTAGTGAAGCAGTCATAAAAACTGTTCGTATTTCTGAGACCTCCCTCCCATGTGGTATGTATGGTGAGCCACAGACAAGAGTGCCCTCTAGTGTACGACTCGTAGTTCTACCTCGGTTACCGCGGCTATATGAGGACACCGATTGGAGGTTAATCAAATGCATGTAACACTTTCTCCTTGAAGAAGCTTGAATCGTGTGCATATGACAATTCAGAACTGTGGCTTTTTCCCATGTTCAAATGATTTGTCAAAACCGTACGTCTTAAGACCATGTCAAAGTTAAACTCACTCATTCTGCCCACTGTCTTTTTTTTGTTTTTAAATTAAAACTAGGGCTTGATGCAGCACGGCCTTCTCCACTCGCAGCTCCAGCATCATGACTTGCCTCTATCCCATCAGCAGCAACATCAGCAGCACCACAGACAGGACGTGTCTCAGCGGCCTATCCAGCACCACTCTCACCCCCATCCCAACGAGCAGCGGCAAGGCCCCATGATGCATCGCGGCGGGCAGGGCCAGCCCCCCTTCCACCAGCAGCAGCACGGCAGCCCCAGACAGATGCACCCTAGCGGGCCCCGCCCCCAGAACTTCCAGCAGCGTAACGCCCCCATCAGGCCGAGGATGGTGAGGAGCCTCGTTTTAGTTTTTTCCTTTTCGTTTCAGAATTGTGAAATGATTGTGCTTACAATTGGTCATAGGACTGTTTGGGTTTATGGCAAGTTCCAAACGATTTTTGAATGAATTGACATGCTTTACTTTCAATCAAAAACCCAAACGGGCACAAAAAGAAAATCACATTGGTTATATAGGCTACGCATATCAAGCAAATGTCAATACAAATCATCCCTTTCCACAGAGCCCCCCTGCCCCCAAACTCATTCCCCAGCGCAACAGCAACCTCCGCGAGCTCCCCGTAGCACCTGGCAACCAAAACGCGAACAACGTCCGCCCGTCCTCTGCGCCAAACGCCTCCAACGTCAGGCCCGTTGCCAGGGCAATGCAAGGAGGGGCGCGACCGGGCCTGAACCCTCGGCCGGTACCCGGCGGTGGCAGAGGAAGAGCCCAGCCTGCTGCTGCCAACAAGGCTGCAGCACAGCTACCTGGGCCACTTGAAAGAACGGTGGTTCGCAGGGATTCCACAAGCACTCTGCCAAACACAGCAGTACAGGTCAGTTCTGCACCACATGTAAATGGCACCCTATTCCCTATATAATGTAATAAAGCTCTGGGCAAAAGTAGTGTACTATGTAGGAAATAAGATGCCATTTCAGATGCACCTAAAAGGAGTGTCTAAATTAAACAGTGTTGTGGCTAAAACGGGAAAACAACTTGAAACGGCTGGGATTTCCATGTGCGACTCATTTGCAATATAGAAAGAATTTAGAAAATGGGCTTTAGGTTTTAATCATTCTCTGTTATCACATATTCAAGGCATGGAGCTAATTTGAGAATGCTTTATTATTTTGACAGACGTGTGCCTGTAAAATTCAGTAACCTGAGATAAGCCGAGCGAAGCCCGCCGTGATCCTAAGTGGGGTCGTTCTATTTATTTAATGGCCCAATCATAAGGTTAGAAATGAGATGAGACTCGTTCACAGAGGAGTCCATTATAAAAGGAATCAATACCATCGTAGTGTATTTCTCTGGGGTATCGCTTTTCATTGCTACTGTGAATGTCACACCAATTTAGACGGTTCCAATGGTAAACACTGTAACTCTGTGGTGCGTCTCAAATGGCACCCTATTCCCTATAGTGCACTGCTTTAAACGAGCGCTGGTCAGAGGTAGTGCACTATAATGGGAATAGTGTGAGGTAGGGCTGGGAATTGCCAGGGACCTCACAATACGATTATGTATTGCTATTATCACGATTCTATGTATTCACTGAGTGTGCAAAACATTAGGAACACCTGCTCTTTCCATGACAGAATGATCAGATGAAAGTTATGATCCCTTATTGATGTCACCTGTTAAATCCACTTCAGTCAGTGTTGATGAAGGGGAGGTGATCGGTTAAAGATGCATTTTTTTAAATCCTTGAGACATGGATTGTGTGCCATTCAGAGGGTGAATGGGCAAGACAAAGATCTAAGTGCCTTTTGAACGGGGTATGGTAGTAGGTGCCAGGCGTACCGGTTTGAGTGTGTCAAGAACTGAAACGCTGCTGGGTTTTTCCTCGCTCAACAGTTTCCTGTGTGTGTCAAGAATAGACCACCACCCAAAGGACATCCAACCAACTTGACACAACTGTGGGAAGCACTGGAGTCAACATGGGCCAGCATCCTTATAGAATGCTTTTGACACCGTGTAGAGTCCATGCCCCAATGAATTGAGGCTGTTCTGAGTGCAAAAGGGTGCTGCAGAGGGACGAGAGAGAACCAGTTTTGATCAATCGTGGAAATAAAAGTGCTGAAAGCAAAATGGGCTCTTTAAAAAGAGAAAGCTATGAAGGAAAAACACTGGTGTTTTGGTGCAGGTACAGCAAGCTAGCGCAGAAATAATAATGCAAAATTGTCATAAAGATACACTATATCTGCAAAAATAATATCCTGATATGAAACTATCGATTTCTTTCCCCATCACTAGTCTGAGGGCCCATTGGACTCTGGTTAAAAGTAGTGCACTATATAGAGAATAGGGTTCCATTGGGGAAGCAAGCCCGTGTTACTAGCACATTGTGAGTTTGTGTCTTTGATGTTTCTCATATTGTTAGGATCCGGACGAGGACGAGGAGACGCGGCAGTACCGTCTGAAGATCGAGGAGCAGAAGCGTCTCCGGGAAGAGATCCTGAAGAGGAAGGAGATGAGGAGGCAGATGCAGGCCAGCGTCCGCAAGAAGGAGCTACTGGAACGCATCAACGGCCAGGGTGACCCACAACAACAACAGCTGCAACACCACCAACAACAAATGCAGCGTCCGTTTCCTCCTAAACTGCAACAGCCCCAGCAAGGCACTTCTGCTTTCCCTCCCAGCGGCACCCCACAGACGCCCACCGCACTCCGCCAGAACGTCAAGACCCACCTGACCAAGGGTGAGCAAGCACCTGCTCCAGGCTGGCAGGGCGTCCAGCAGGGGAGCAACACTGGCCCCGGGTGCCCTGGTCCCAACCCTCACCAGCAGGCCCAGTGGCAACAGCAACATGGGCAGCAGAGGAGGAACGTTACCCAGCTGAACCCTATCAGACCAGGTGGGGCCCCTCCCATGGGGAACATGCCCATTCAGGGAGTCCCGATGGCGGGTCTGGGTTCCGGCCAGGCCCAGTCTCTGGGGCCTAAATCAGGGGTGAAGAGAACTGTGATGCAACGAGCCAACAGTGGAGACGGAGCGGGGCCACAAGTTCCACAGAAAGTAAGAGTGGTCAAGCTTCTAGGAGGGGTGAGTTCCTGGTTTGGCGATTTACTTTTGGACTGACAGACATAGGGTTGCAAAATTCCGGGAGAATTCCGGAATCCGGAGGGAATAAACAGGAAATCCTGGGAATTTGGAGATAATGTACCGGAATTTTGCAATCCTAAATAAACAGCATCTTTGTTTCGTTTTGCCTTTGTCCTGCGGTTCGTTCGGTACCCTCTATTGTTTCCTTGAAAGTGAATTCAAGAATTTCCAGATACTTTTAAAGGTCACCCACTCACTAGGACCATATGTTTTGTAACCTATTCAGAATGCCATAGGGCTCTCATTTTGGCAAGATGTATGCATAAAGTGTCCCATTTCCTTTGTTTTTGTGGTGGTATTGAAGATGAGGCGCTTCCACACCCATCTTAGCTATAAAATGCTAATAGGAACCAGTCATTAATGTGAACTGTCTGGCATTTCTCTGACATCTATTAAATGTAATTGGTGTTTGAGACACCACTGCTCTTAAAGGTTGGTGTCTGTCCTTTTTGAAGGCATACCCATATTGTTTTTAAAAGATCTAGACGTCGGGAACTTGTGCAAAACAGGCAAGACGGTTATGAGCCAACTCAGTCCAGATTCAGAAATCCCTCCTTTGTCAGCGTTGGATCATTTTATTCTCGTTGGTTCAAATCACTACTGCCGCCTTAATTATGAATTAATCACGGTTGTAAATTGGAAAAGGCTTTGTGTATAAACATTCGTATCTGTCGTTGATGAGGCAGTTGTGAGATGTGATGTATTTTGGAGTAAGCTGCTTTGCTCACATCCCAGAGGATAAGGATGTAAAGGCTGCATCGCAGGCTCTCTCTCTCTCTCTCTCTCCCTCTCTCTCTCTTTCTCTCTGCTGCCCTAAATGAAGATAACGGAGTGTCAGCCACGTTAATAGAAACCTGTTCCTAGCTATCTGAACTGCCGCATCTCCGAGGGAGAGAGAGGAAGCCCATAGCTGTGCTGAAAAAGCAGATTCTCCAGATGCTCTCTCCTCCGCCACACATTGTTCCGCTGTCATCGGCAGCCTGACAATGTTATCTCGCTCCCTCCCCTCCCTCTCTCCAGCAGCCGCCTCTCAGGTGTGTGAGCCATAGAAACGTCAACCCACGACTCGCGTCAATTAATCTTCCCTTTAGCAGGGCGGCTCTGCACCATAATACCTGTGTAAGAAAGAGTCGCCACTTTTGAGGGAATTGGATTTGTATAGCTTAGGCAGTGCAGATAAGGGGGGGGGGGGTTTAATCAGGCAGAATAGGGCCCTACAATGCAACATGCGCTACAAAAGCCAGGGGGGTGGGGAGGAGACGGGGTGGGTTAAAGGGACGGGGAACATGCGAAGCCGGTGTCACTCGGGTGTAATGCAGCTTAGCATCTGATGGGTGCAATCAGCAGCTGTAGATTTCTATAGGAGGATTAATCCATTTACTGTGGGATGACTGCAGGAGACCGGTCAAAGTCAGATAGCACTGCGGTCTTTCTCTCTCTCCCTCGTATTGATCTGTCACATTAAGAGGAGGAGGAGAGAAGAGACAGCCTTCATCTCTTTCCGCGTGTGGGTGTGCATGTGTGTTGCCTGTACGGCCCTAGCTATCTGTAACTATTTAATAACGAGAGCGTAACCATGTTGCATCTATTCTCAGCAGGAGGCCCACAGTGCTCCGCCTCAAAGCTAATGTCTTCATGGGTATTGTGGTGTGAGAACAGGAAAGCTAGATTGGCTTCAGATATTGCTGAAGGGCGCATTTCAACAGGACCTTTTTCAACCGTTTTGATGTTCGATTTGATGCCTGGAATCCGTGATCGGTCTTGTGTTCTCTGCGTCGCCAGGCCCTTGGATCCAATCAAAGGACTCCATCCAGACCACACTGTGTAACAGTTAAAACCGAGAAATGAGTAGAAAGTCTGTTGGCACTCTATGGCCTGCGATAGTGCACTATGTTGGCACCCTATTCCATACAAAGTGCCCCCCCCCCCCTGCAGTCTATTTACTTTCCCTGTACTGTGTGAACTCTAGGGAGGAGATGTGAGTGGTGCCAGCGCCCCAATCCAGCAGCAGGCCGCCAGGCCAGTCCCCCAGCTCCGCCAGGGCCCAGTGAGGAAGGTAACCCTGGCCAGCCCCCCCGGAGGACTGCCCATACAGGGCCTGGTCACACAGGGGGGCAGAGGGGGCATGGGCAACAGGGTAGGTTGTTATATCTACTCACACCTATCACCATTACGAGCACTACACACACAAAAACTGTGTTTGTGTCCCAAATGGCACCTTATTCCCTACATAGCCATTTGAGGTGCCATTTGGGAAGGGACCGGTGGACTCTAATCAGGGCCGAGCTAACATGGGTTACTTACCAGGGCCTGAAACTGTGTTTTTGGTCCACCAGCCAGTTCTGTCATATTAAGGGCAGGTGTATTTTTGACAGGAGCGCTACCTAGAATTTTCATCTTTTAAATATAGATGTAAGAAAATCATATCTTAATACATTGCTATTCGCTATGTTTTTCATGCCTCTGGCGTTCCCCTGCCGTTTGTTAGTAGCTGTACCATTTGGAGCAGGTCTGGTAATAACTTAAGACAGGACAGTATGCCAGGTGTAGTGATGTTGACAAGCTGAGAGTCGGCGTGACATGACTGCTACACGGGGTCCCCTGGCCTCTCTGTACGCTTGTCACCAGCCCGCCGTCTCGGCGGACGGGACGGACGCTCTTGGCTCGGGAAAGGCAGCCACCATGACAGGGAAAGGCAGCCACCATGACGCCTGGTTGGCTGGCTCTCTCCTTCTTTGTACTCTGGGGTCGCTCCCCCTTTCTGCCGCGGTGGCTGGCGAATGAACACACCACTCCCTCCCTCGCTCTCGTATGAAGATACAACAGATGCGCGCAGGCAGCATTCATGTTTTGACGTTGACACTATGTAGAAATATAATAAGTCAATCAAGCAAAGGCACCAGCCTGGAGATGTTTATGAGAAAATGGAGGAGAAAAAATTGCAGGTTTTTGAATTTTCACTCATGCTGAAAAACAGTCGACCCTGGTAGATGCTTCTACACCTGCATTGCTTGCTGTTTGGGGTTTTAGGCTGGGTTTCTGTACAGCACTTTGAGATATCAGCTGATGTACGAAGGGCTATATAAATACATTTGATTTGATTTTGATTTAGATGTAAGACTGCTAAAGGGTGTAAATGTACAGTGTGTTCACTTTTTCCACATTTTGTTACGTTTTGTTACGTTTCAGCCTTATCCTAAAATTTATTAAATAGTTTTTTCCTCATTAATCTACACACAATACCCCATAATGACATAGCGAAATCATGTTTTAGACATTTTTGCTCCTTTATAAAAAAGAAAAACTGAAATATTCAGACCCTTTGCTATGAGACTTGAAGTTGAGCTCAGGTGCATCTTGTTTCCATTGATCATTCTTGATGTTTCTACAACTTGGTTGGAGTCCACCTGTGGTAAATTCAATTGATTGGATATGATTGTCTATATAAGGTCCCATAGTTGACAGTGCATGTTAGAGAAAAAACAAGCCATGAGGTCGAAGGAATTGTCCGTAGACCTCCGAGAAAGGATTGTGTCAAGGCACAGATCTGGGGAAGGGTACCAAGTCATTTCTGCAGCATTGAATGTCTCCAAGACCACAGTGGCCACCATCATTCTTAAATGGACGAAGTTTGGAACCACCAAGACTCTTCCTAGAGCTGCCCGCCTGGACTAACTGAGCAATCTGGGAGAAGGGCCTTGGTCAGGGAGGTGACCAAGAACCCGATGATCGTCACTCTGACAGGGCCCTGACTTGAACCCAATCAAATATCTCTGGAAAAACCTGGAAATAGCTGTGCAAAGACACTCCTGTCCTACCTGACAGCGCTTGAGAGGATATGCAGAGAAGAATACAGGTGTGCCAAGCTTGTAGCATCATACCCAAGATGCTTGAGGCTGTAATCGCTGAGTAAAGGGTCTGAATACTTATGTAAATGTGATATTTCATTTTTATTCTTTGTAAATTTGCTTTCTAAACTGTTTTTGCTCTGTCATTATGTGGTATTGTGTGTGTAGATTGTTTTTATTCCTCAGTGTAATCCATTTTAGAATAAGTAATGTAATTGTGGAAAAAGTCCAGGGGTCTGAATACTTACTGAATGCACTGTAGATATCACGCATCTCGTTGCCACTCGGCTGAATGTGGAATTAAAACAACATACCTGCATAAGAGGTTCAAGCCGTTTCCTCTCTCTTTCCCCCCTCCCCCTTTCTTTCCTCCCTGCCTGGTGCAGGTGGTTGTCCCAGGGTGTGGCAGAGCCAGCGGGGCCGCGGGAGGGACGGGTCAGCTGGGCCGGGGGCGCCTGATTCCTACCAGACAGAGCCAGAGAGGGGCAGAGGACAGCCAGGCCTGCACTGTGTCCATAGACGGCCTCTCCACATCCACCACCGACGCGCAGCTCCGGAACTTGCTCAACTCAATCGGCCCCATCCAGGTAGGCATTCTTTTCTTGTGTCCATCTGTGTTTGCATCTGAAAAGGCAACCCTAGAGTGCTCTACTTTAAATAAAAAATTATATATATATTTTTGAAGTAGAGCACTCTCGGGTGCCATTTGGGAAGCTTACCCTACTCTCCCTCCATGCTTCTCTGCTCCACCGGTAGAACGTCTTCTATGCTCCCTCTCATATTGGTGGACTCTTAACTAATGTGGATCCGATTGTGGTCTGCTAGCACCCTCTAGCTACAGAATGTAATATAACCACACCTGCCTCCCCCATCCACCCCTGCTCCCTCTTGTGGATGAGAGAAGCTTACGACAGAGGTAGCAGCAACTGCTCTGTTCTAAACACGCCTGCTCTCCCCCTGTTCTGCTTATGCTGCCGCAGATGTTCAAAATGCTGCCCCAGCAGAGGAAAGCCATTGCCAAATTTCACAATCCCCAGCATGCCTTGAGTTTCCAAGTCAGCTTCAACAGGTAAATAAACCACTTTGTTTCACTCTCTCTTTTTAAAACCCACGATCCTCTGTCACTACTCTGAAAATGTAGTCATCACCCCCCCCCCCCCCCCCCCCCCCCCCTCCCAAAATGTATCATTATGAAAAGAGCTTACACCTAACACCAAATTAGAACGCTTACTCATCGATGCATCTTTCTTTTGGAACCATACAGGCATATGATAGATTTGTCCCATATTGATGTGTCACTGATTGATGTCTGAAGCCGCGCGGTAGAGGGTGGCGGCGAGTGCCCAGTGCAGGACGTCACGTCTGACGTTCATGTGGCTTGGAGGTTCCGGTGTACAGATCCTTCAGCTATATGTAACAACAGCTCTATGGAACACACAGAACCTACACAGCACCCTCATCCTCCTCACAACAAGCACCCCCGACCTCCTTGCCTGCTGACGGATCTACTGAGGAAAACTTCAACACAAAGCAGCATGTTTTGCTCATGTTTGAATTTCCGTAAAGGGGGAGCTTCAATGCCGGTTTCATATGACAAATATGTTTATGGTCACTGGTCTGGACACTTGGACAGACGTGACTAGAGGGAAGATGCTGGATAGTCTGTGATTTTTCAAACTTTGACAGAAGGAATTTGAGATGAGTAAAAGGTTTGTGCATCGGGCACTAACGACAACAAGAAGTAGTGGTTGACACTGGATAATGGTTGCTCCCCACCCTCAGCTCAGTTGTGAACACCATCTATATCAACGATTAGGGAAAAGAGTTTAGGAGATTTAACTTGTACCTGGAGATTTTACACATTTTCTGAACAGGTCTTTTTGATTCGAGGCAAGCTGCTGATGTAGGTCTTGACTGAAAGAAACGGGTGTAGAATAGGTGCGAAGCTTACCACTACATATTTTCCTTTCTGGCAGTGCCATTTTCCTTCTACAAATGGCAGCATTTCATAATTATTGTGGATTGGATTTGATGGGTTGACTCTTTGGGTAGAGCCCTTCCTCAAGTAGTGTTTCATTCCTGAGTAAATGGCACAGCCTAGTGGAGAATTTAAGCCATTTAAAAAATATTATCTGGTTTGAGGGTATGATTATGGGGATTCAAACTTGACCTTGCATCAGGTAACCATTCCAAGGATTTTTATTAAAATAGAATTTAGATTGATTAGCCATGCAAATATAGGACGTTCTTAACCTATTCCTAACAGAATTTCACAGTTCTGTTAAAGAAAGCCCTTTTGACTGGCCACCATGTCTTCACCTTCACTTCTGGAGGAATACTAGACTGGATGACATGGATAAATAGTGTGTATTTGTTAGGTTTTCTCTACATTTTAAGGTCATTGACGTTACGCGGAACGACTGGTTTAATTGTCCTTATGATGCTAGTGTGTCCATTTTGACCGTTTAGCGTTACTTGATCATTGGAAAAATGTGTACTTTAATAGGGAGCTGTTAGTTTTGTCTTTTAACTGGGTAAACATGAATAGGGTGTCTACGCTTGTGTGGTCTCGGAATCCGTTTTAGACTTTATTGACATTTTGGATGCACTCAACTTTAGTTTTGTGAATTGTTGGCATATTCTGATTTCATTGGTACATGTCAGGTTTAGTGGGTGTGTTCGCTCCATAGTAAATCGTCATTACAGTTCCATTTTAAAGTTTATCAGTGTTTCCCTTAGAATTTGTTTTAGCAGTGGTGGCAACTGTCACAGAAGGTGGGTGGGGGGTCAGGCAAGGATCATAAAGGGGTTTATCTGGTGTTCGTGTTGGAGGGGCGTGGTAATTGGTGTGGTCAGCCCGTTGGCGCAGCTTAATTCGATCCAGAATTGTCGGCGGAGAGACAAATTTTCTGTTTCTCAGCAAAATTTCCTGCAATTCTATGTATCGCTTTTTGCCATGGCTGTGTTATGCTCACACATTATAACAAACACAATGGGTACCCCAATCGGGGCCCCTGGTTATGTGCCCGGTCAGTAATCCAGCCAGGCTAAAAATACTTCATAGGACGAATCAAAAATTTACAATATTAACTGTCTAGCGTTTCTTTTTTTTTCTTCGATTTCTAGTTCTCAAAGATGATAATTTAAATATATTATTTAATAATATAATTTCTAAGTACTTTGTCTGGTTTTTGTCATTTAAGTTTACACAAAACATTTACCCATTCCACTTCTTTATATATATATTTGGTGTGGCGGCAACAATTTAGCAGCACCGGTGCGCCGCTGTGAAATGAATACAGGGGAAACACTGGGTTTGATTGTCATGCTACATTGGTATAATGATTCAAATGCTGAGTATGGTTGGTAGTTTTATAGTCTTGTCAACAAAATCTTTTACAGATTGATTGGGGGGGGACTTTGAGGCGTCCAATTTTTGCAGGGTACAATTTTTACATTGCATCAGATGTCTTTTAGTTGCCATAAATTTAGATTCTGTATTGGATTGCTGAAATGATTATTATTGGCCAATACGTTCCGAAGATTTTTGATATGGGTAATTTAGAAACCGTTGGAAGTTTAGTTTTGTTTCTGATCATATAGAACTCTAACCTGAGCTAGAACTCTTACTTTCATTTAATAGTAAACTTTAGTTTGACTCAATAGTACAACAAGGATACTGGTTTGTGGTTTTTGCATTAGGCCACAATTCAGAGTGTTGTAGCAGTCTTGCCA
The DNA here is from genome assembly GCF_002021735.2 of Oncorhynchus kisutch. Classification (NCBI taxonomy): domain Eukaryota; kingdom Metazoa; phylum Chordata; class Actinopteri; order Salmoniformes; family Salmonidae; genus Oncorhynchus; species Oncorhynchus kisutch. The sequence continues at coordinate 58,492,150 of NC_034184.2, read as the reverse complement.
ATCTATGTTTTTGTTTAGAATTTTGATTAGAACACCAAACCACAAAAGGAAATGTCATAATTGTAAATTAGTTTTTTTAAGTAAAAAAAACAAACTCATTCTATACTGAGTGCATTCATACATACATCATATTTTTTTAATAATTATTTGTTAATGGTGGATTGCAGGTTTACTGAAACCTGGTGCAACAAATGCATATTTGTGTCAAAGTACCTTTCAGTATTGCTGGATCAAGGCTCGGTTAGGTTTTTATTTTGCTTCCAAAAGTGACCAACCTCCTATAATAAGAGATCAGAATAAAACAGTTGTGGTATAATTTCATTATTTAGTATAATTTAGCGCAGTACCTGTTCCATTTGGGAAGGTGTGGGGGCAACCATTGTCAGTGTATTAGTAGTCATGAACATAACATCAAACAATTATAACTGTCACTGAATGTTTCACTTTTCCAAACTTTTTGAGTTCTCATTATGTGCTTTGTTGTATCAAGTTAACCTTTTTTATTTTTATAAATATATATATCTAGATATAGATGTGTGTGTGTGTGTGTGTCCAGACTTTCATTATTCTACAAGTGTTTAATTTGTATGGAGAACAAAAACTTGAGAGCCTGGACCCTGTTTCTGTTTGTCGATATTTGAATACGTTTTAAAGGGAAAATAAAATATGGCCTATATATACCATGAAAATATGGTTATGTGAAGCCGATTGAACTATTCTAGCCCACAACTTTGTGTGTCTGATGTCTATTTGTCGTTACGGTGAGGTAGCTCAATTCGGATGCCAGCTGTCCTTCATTGTAATCAAATCTTTTTCTTACGGTATTTGGTTAGTTTTTATCCTCCCTGGTTATTGTCTCTTCCAGTATACTGACTCCCCTCCCTGTGCTGTTTTACCAAATCCTTGAACAATTTCCTGTTGCACAATTCAACTTAGGAACTAGGTGTATCAGTAAGATTAGGTAACTTGTGGTTTTGAATGTAGGCTACATCGTTCCATTACATGCTAATTGGGTACAATCTGCCATTATTTCTGGCAATGAATCTTCATTTTATTTTTTGTGAAGTATCTTTATTCAAAGTATATGAGTGTATATATTCATAGTTTACATTTAATTACCCCCATCCTCCCCAACACACAGCACTGATAATTCATTATTTGAGATGCCATAGTATTAGCTGTCAGCATAAGGAGCAGAGGATGGCGCATGTGTTACCTAGCGGTTTCCTATACTCCTTGTAAGTCGTAAAGGGCAACATGTTACAATTGAGTGCAATTTAAAAGTTTTTTTTTGTTGTTTTTTTGGTCACATCCCGTTTTGGGCTTTCTCTGACTACTGACTGAGGTTTTATTTTGTTAGATGTTTGAACTGGCCGCTTCTTTGCACGTTGTTCAATGTTTTTTTTTTTTTGTGCTGAATTTAAATTTGAATCCTATGGATTTGAAAAAGTATTGGCAATGCCATTTTAAGTCGCATTAGTAAAATACATGAATGTTATGTCTTGTAACAGAGAACCAGGTTCATATTGGACCTATTTTTGTACCTTGTTTCTAAGGTGTTTATTGCCGTTGTACTTACGTGTACTGTATGATGAACGTTGTGCTTTTTGTGTCATCAGGTTTGGAGCACTCCACTTTAGCTGTTTTAATGTTGATGATTTTTTGGGGAAGCTGTATTAATTTAGGTTTTAAACAGGATGCTACATCTACTGATTTGACTGATCTGCTCACATCGAATTGTTTGCTATTGCTTATTTTATTTTAAATGTCAATGGTTTTCTAAGATGCAACTACTGGACATGCTGCTTAAAATGTTATTGTGGCCGTTGGGTTGAAGAAGTGCCTGATGTTTAAAAGATCTCCGAACTTTGAAACTACTAACGTTTCTTTTTCTTCACTTAGGTTTATTGGATGGGCTCCAGAAGCGCATAGTTTTTTGTTGTTGTTGCAGGACCACGGCTGAATATCCATAGTTGACTCCTTTCCTCTTTTCTTTTCTTTTTTAGGTGTGATCCCGTGGACTGGCACCTTGCCTCAATGCTAACACGGTTTGGTTGTTTGCAGGTCCTGTGAGAACACGATTGACTACTTTTTCCTCTTGATAATTCAGTTGATTTTGCAGCATGGTTTTTGGCCTCATACCCCATTGGTCGGACTTACTCTTCTTCCATCAACCCCTTTTCCTGTAACCCTATCCTCCGAACCTCCAAGGTTGGCATTGACTCAGTTGAGGTGTGTTGTTGTAATTGTGGTTGTTGCTGCTCTTAACCCTCTGTATCAAGCAGGGGCCCTGTCTGGATTACCTTTGTTTGTTAGCCCAATGGATGGAGGTTAACATCTCTGTGACGACACCCGGGTTCACAGATCAGACACGCTTAAAGCCACACGCTTCCACTCCACCCAAGTCATGCCAGCTATGCTCGGCATTCAAATGTTTGGTTGGATCATAAAAAAGACACCACTGATTTGTTATACCGTGGACGGTGTGATATTGTCACTGAAAAAACTGACTTGAATTGTTGAAAATATACCAAAATGTATGTTTCACATTTGTGTTGAAAGAAGTGTTGATCAATCAAGATTGTACAAACCAACATTGATCAAGAATTTCAGTGTTTGTCTGTGAAATGTTTGCTTGAGGTGCCTTTGTAAACTGAGATGCAACATGTTGAAATATGCTATTATTTTTACAAAATATACAAGATACAATGTGCATTGTTGAATAATTAAGTGATTCCATACCTAAATAAACACCTATGTATTTTGTATTTTAGTTTTCTTGAATTAACTTTGAAAATAAAGAAGTGCGATTGATTTAAAAAAAAAAAATATGTTTCACCTTTATTTAACCAGGTGAAATATCGCAGTGCGATTGACGCCTAGTATGATGCGCTAACTATAGGTAGAAACAAATTATGCTCAAGTCATTCTTACGATAATAAAAGTATGCCTATGTACAGTTGAAGTCAGAAGTTTACATACACCTTAGCCAAATACATTTAAACTCCGTTTTTCCGAGTAAAAATTCCCTGTCTTTGGTCAGTTAGGATCACCACTTTATTTTAAGAATGTGAAATGTCAGAATAATAGTCAAGAATTATTTCGGCTTTTATTTCTTTCATCACATTCTGAGTGGGTCAGAAGTTTACATACACTCAATTAGTGTTTGGTAGAATTGCCTTTTAAATGGTTTAACTTGGGTCAAGTGTTTCGGGTAGCCTTCCACAATACGTTGGGTGAATTTTGGCCTGTTCCTCCTGACAGAGCTTGTGTAACTGAGTCAGGATTGCTCGCACACACTTTTTCAGTTCTGCCCACACATTTCCTATAGGATTGAGGTCAGGGCTTTGTGATGGACACTCCAATACCTTGACTTTGTTGTCCTAAATCCATTTGCCACAACTTTGGAAGTATGCTTGGGGTCATTGTCCATATGGAAGACCCATTTGCGACCAAGCTTTAACTTCCTGACTGATGTCTTGAGATGTTGCTTCAATATATCCACATAATTGTCCTTCCTCACGGAAGTACGTTCATCTCTAGGAAACAGAACGCGTCTCCTTCCTGAGCGGTATGACGGCTGCGTGGTCCCGTGGTATTTATACTTGCGTACTATTGTTTGTACAGATGAATGTGGTACCTTCAGGTGTTTGGAAATTGCTCCCAGTGATGAACCAGACTTGTGGAGGTCTACAAAAAAAATCCTGAGGTCTTGGCTGATTTCTTTTGATTTTCACATGATGTCAAGCGAAGAGGCACTGAGTTTGAAGGTCGGCCTTGACATACATCCACAGGTACTCCTCCAAATGACTCAAATGATGTCATTTAGCCCATCAGAAGCTTCTAAAGCCATGACATTTTCTGGAATTTTCCAAGCTGTTTCAAGGCACAGTTAACTTAGTGTATGTAAATTTCTGACCCACTGGAATTGTGATACAGTGAATTATAAGTGTAATAATCTGTCTAAACAATTGTTGGAAAAATGACTTGTCATGTACAAAGTAGTTGTCCTAACCGACTTGCAAAAACTAGTTTGTTAACAAGAAATTTGTGGAGTGGTTGAAAAATGGGTTTAAATGACTCCAACCTAAGTGTATGTAAACTTCTGACTTCAACTTTAAATTCCTTTGAACATTTGGAGTTATGTACTCATGTACTCGCTTTTTCCATCTTACTACCAACCATTTACAGTGTTGCAGACACACCTCAGGGTTGTTGGTGACAGCAGATGCAATACATCAAACGTTTACACAAAATAAATTATGCAAACTTCCATTTTCAACGTGACCCCCCTAAGAAACCAAGTTGTGTTTTCCAAAAATGCCAGATGACTGCTCATGTTTGCAAATGTCCCCGATTGTTGAAATGGTTGTTCAAACTGCAGCAGTCAAACATGAGGCCCCCACAGGGATTAGCGAGAGCTTTATTTACCTGCTCTGCGGAATGCTTTCTCTCACCCGCTTTTGTATCTGCCAGAGACCCAAGGTCAACGCTCTGGAGGAGACGTGCGGCTTTGTCTCTCCCAAGTTTCCACCTCACAATATCAACAACAATACACAATGTAGGTGACTCTGGAGAAGGAAGTGGAATTCCTAGTCGTGTTGCAACAGTGTTCAGACTTCAGAAACCTTGTAGTGGCCCTACCTTTTTTTGAGACTGGGGGGGGGCATTTACTCTGTACTTCTAGTCTTCCTTTGCTCTTACACTCTGCTCAGTGTAAGATGTAGAGAGCTACTCAGTAGTACAGCATTAAACATTGACCAGACATGGCTCTATAGACCTTTTTTATCACAGTTCATTCATGTAATGGGTTAATAATCCTACCACAATTTATTCAAGAGAGTGAAGCCTAAGTCTTAGTATTTGTGATCGGTCGGCCTCTGAAAGTCATCATTCCTTGTTTACCTTTCGAACAACATTTTGTATGAAGGGGTATACATAAAACCGTTGAATGTTGCAGTATCATTCATAACACGTGAATTCAACATCAAAAAGAGTATCCAAAATTAAAGTCCAACTCGATTCATCCATTTTACAGCTGAACTGTGTGTTCTTAGTGTCACAGTACCCAACCTTCTGAGAAACTATTCACGCAGCATGTTGGGAGAAGCACAAGGTCAGCCTTAAGGGCATTACCCTTCTAACAGTTTTGAGGGTTAAATGAATTGCTAAAGGCCACAATGGCTGTAGGGGAGGGCACCAGCACTGGGTGTGTATCTTTTAAATTCACAAAACAAAAAAATTAACATACAAACATGTCAAAGATTTTGGTGACCTTACAGTTCATATAAGGAAATCAGTCAATTGAAATAAATGAATTAGGCCCTAATCTATGGATGTCACATGACTGGGAATATAGTCACAGATACCGTAAAAAAAAAAAAAAAAAAAAAGGAAGGGGCATGGATCAGAAAACCAGTCAGTATATTGTGTGACCACCATTTGCCTCATGCAGCGCGACACATTTCCTTCGCATAGAGTTGATCAGGCTGTTGATTGTGGCCTGTGGAGTTTACCCCTCTTCAGCGAAGTTGCTGGATATTAACGGGAACTAGAACACGCTGTCGTACACGTAGATCCAGAGCATCCCAAACATACTCAATGGTGACAAGTATGGTGAGTATGCAGGCCATGAAAGAACTTGACATTTTCAGCTTCCAGGAATTGTGAACAGATCCTTGTGACATGGGGCCGTTCATTATCAGGGCTGAAACATGAGGTGATGGCGGCGGATGAATGGCACGATAATAGGCGTCAGGATCTCGTCACAATATCTTTGTGCATATCAATTGCCATCAATAAAATACAAGTGTGTTCATTGTCCGTAGCTTATGCATGCAGATGAGCTTCCCTGAGATGGTTTCTGACAGTTTTTGCTGAAGTTCTTCAGTTGTGCAAACCCACAGTTTCATCAGCTGTCCGGGTGGCTGGTCTCAGATGATCCCGTAGGTGAAGAAGCCGGATGTGGCGGTCCTGGGCTGGCGTGGTTACACGTGGTCTGCTGTTGTGAGGCCAGTTGGACATACTCCATACGTTGGAGGTGGCTTATGGTAGAGAAATGTACAATCAATTCTCTGGCAACTTCTTGTGGACATTCCTGCAGTCAGTATGCCAATTACACGCTCCCTCAAAACTTGACATCTGTGGTATTGTGTTGTGTGACAAAACTGCACATTTTAGAGTGTTCCTTTATTGTCTCCAGCACAAGGTACACTTGTGTAATGATCATGCTGTTTAATCAGCATCTTGATATGCCATACCTGTCAGGTGGATGGATTATCTTTGCAAAGTAGAAATGCTCACTAACAGGGATGTGAACACATTTGTGCACAAAATCGGAGCTAAATAGCTTTTTGTGTGTATGACATTTTTTGAGATTCTTTCATATCAAGTCATGAAACATTGGACCAACACTTTACATGTTGTGTTTATATTTTTGTTCAGTGTAAATATTTAAATATATAAGCTAGCTGTGCTTGATTGAGCTTGCCTGGCCCAATGGAAGAGTCCCAAAAGTGAAACCCCACCTGACCGTCTGGCACTTCAGGCAGGCTCATGGGAAAGCTCACAGTATTTGAAAGATTTTAAAGACTATTGAACTGGATGCCTGGATGCCACCTGAGCCATTGTTCGCCATTGAAATGTGGTGATAAGCAATCCTAACTGAGACCTGAAGACTTGTACTAGATCCACAAACTAATGCTTAGCCCTAGACTTTACCTGCCATTGTGGTGAGCAGAAGACCCAGGCTTTAATCCACCCAGCCAGTAACACCAATAACCATTTGGCTTACTCCCACCAGATTTTTCTACTAACATAACCTTTTGTATTAGAATAAAAACTGAGTTTTATTTTGAAGACCACTTATGAATGAATAAATGTGTTATGAATGTTGTATGAATGCTGCTGCAACATACATAAAGGTGTTATAAATGCCTTAAGCATACCCCCTTCATGTAAAGTGTTAACTACCTTTTACCTGGGGTGTGTATTTGATGAATACAGTCCATTCGGAAAGTATTCAGACCCCTTGACTTTTTCCACATTTTGTTATGTTACAGCCTTATTCTAAAATTGATTACATTTAGTGCTGGGCCATTCAAAGACTGAAGCCACTCCTGCGTTGTCTTGTCTGTGTGCTTAGGGTCGTTGTCTTGTTGGAAGGGAAACCTTTGCCCCAGTCTGAGGTACTGAGAGCTCTGGAGCAGGTTTTCATCAAGGATCTTGCTCTACTTTGCACTGTTCCATCTTTCCTGCCATACTGACCAGTCTCCCAGTCCCTGCCGCTTAAAAATATCACCACAGCATGATGCTGCCACCAACATGCTTCACCGTAGGGATGGTGCCAGTTTTTCTTTAGGTGTGACGCTTGGTATTCAGGCCAAGGAGTTCAATCTTGGTTTCATCAGATCAGAGAGTCTTGTTTTTAATGGTCTGAGAGTCTTTAGGTGCCTTTTGGCAAACTCCAAGTGGGCTGTCATGTTCCTTTTACTGAGGAGTGGCTTACATCTGGCCCTCTACCATAAAGGCCTGATTGGTGGAGTGCTGCAGAGATGGTTGTCCTTCTGGAAGGTTCTCCCATCTCCACAGAGTAACTCTGGAGCTCTGTCAGAGCGACCATCCCTGACCAAGGCCAGTCTCCCCCGATTGCTCAGTTTGGCCAGGCAGCCAGCTCTAGGAAGAGTCTTGGTGGTTCCAAAATTCTTCCATTTAAGAATGATGGAGGCCATTGTGTTCTTGGGGACCTTCTATGCTGCAGAAATGTTTTGGTAATCTTCCCAAGAGCTGTGCCTCAACACAATCCTGTCTCGGAGCTCTACAGACAATTCCTTTGTCCTCATGGCTTGGTTTTTGCTCTGACATGCATTGTCAATTGTGGGACCTTATATAGACAGGTGTGTGCCTTTCCAAATCACATCCAATCATTTGAATTTACCACAGGTGGACTCCAATCAAGTTGTGGAAACATCTCAAGGATAATAAATAGAAACAGGATGCACCTGAGCTCAATTTTTTCGATTCTCATAGCAAAGGATCTGAACACGTATGTAAATACGGTATTTCTGTTTTTAATTTGTAATACATTTTCTGAAATAAAAATAACCGTTTTTGCTTTGTCATTATGGGGTATTGTGTGTAGATTGATGAGTGAATTTTTTTTTTAAATAAATTTTAGAACAAGGCTGTAATGTAACAAAATGTGGGAAAAGTCAAAAGGTCTGAATGCACTGTATGTCAAATAAATGTAATATTTTATGTGTCCAATACCATTGCACCACTTTCCCAGCTAGAGCATTTTACAGAACAAGACCAAACATTTAGTATCAGCAATCTCATCAAAAGTATAGTCTTCTGGGACATCCTACCAATTCACCAAAAGTTGTGTTCCTATTATTGCTGCTGGTCCATTTTGGCTAGTCACTTCTTAATTGGAAGATTAAAGAATGTTCAGACAATTGCACTCTAGATAGAACCTAAGTCATGGGTGTTGATGCTTGTGTCCTCTTGCTCTGTCGCCTGAGTAAGGAAACATGTTAAGTGCCTCAACCACATGGTGTCGCACTTCTACATGTTAACAGATTGACTTGATGCCGCCGTTTTCACTTTGTTGATTTAAAATCATATAGATTTGATGTGTGTCGATAATCGAATGGGTCATGATGACCAGAACACAGACGTTCAATAGATTTAGGCCGACAAGTACCCTAGCGGGTAAGAGAGCTGGGCCAATAACCGAAAGGTTTATGGTACGAATCCCCGTGTCGATCAGGTGAAAACTGTCGATGTGCCCTTGAGGCACGCAAGGCACATCACTCTGGTAAATAGCATCTGCTGAATTACTCAAATGTAAATATAAGCTTAATCATTTTACATCTTATCTTTCAGTTGTATGACCATAATGTGTGAAGTAGATACATACCGTACTCCATGCGTTGGTGGGCATGCATCCACAAGGACTTGGAATACTGCGCCATTGTTTTAGCGCAACAGTCGCTGTTCCTTGAATGGACAGGCAATTGTGTATTAGGCATTTGTGTATTTATGTGGCAGTGAACTCTTCATTGAGCAAATATTTGATTTAACTACGTTTCCTGTAAATGGAATTGCTCACAGAGTCTCCAAGCAGGTTTAGGGCTAACAAACACGGTTCTGTCTCTAAGTTTTTCAGAAGTTATTTGCGAAAGGCTAACCTCGTTAAATTTGACGTAGGGTCTCTACATTTCACAAGCAGACATTAGGCAGTTCAAAGCAGAGCGGAATTCCTGCAATATTATCTCGATACGTTAAACTTCACATTTAATTTATTCATAGCTAAACACCAAACTTTTGAGTAAAAAACGCGCTTAACTCACATTTTAGACACATGCATTGGTGTCAAAGGGAGACTTGCGCCAAAGTTATGCAATTGAAACAACAGTTCGAATTTTTATTTTGGTAGTCTATGTTCCCCTATGGACCAAGAATGTCAATTTCCAAGAGATATTAGAAAAAGTCATGTAACAACTGCAGGTTTGAATATTTTCTTTATCTCATTTTGTAATAAACATATAAATAATAAACTCTAGACATTTTTGACACATCGCCCTGTTATGAAAGTTAACTGGAACGCTATAAACTATCCAAACTGTGCATATGCCGCATGTAATTTCTATAAAACTATTTCCCTATTACAAAATATGAAAGGAAAAATACATTTTAGTAAATTTACAGGAGTTACTTATTCATTTATTCAACGAAACGTTTTTTTTTCTATAGGCTACTACTTATACTGTTACTGAATTGTCAGAATGTGCATTTCACATTTTCTCAAAGAAATAGAAAAAAGAAATACAACAAAAGCAGAGGAAATATACATGAGGCAGAATATCTGTCCCACTCTGACAACTTAAACGAAACGTTTCCAACATAATAGAATTCTTAATAAACAAAACAGTACAAGATTTCCAAGTCGTTTCCCAACTATTTAAATTAAAATATATTCTCGTATCTTACACTATTTCAAATAACGAAATGTGATTCGGTAACGATCTGTCAAAATCTAATTTACAATTCTGTGTATAAAAATATAATTTATGGACCCCCACGAAGTTTGTTTATCCCCAAAATATAACAGTCAGTTGCACATGATATGCACAGAACATTGCAACCTGTCAAGAAGTTTGCTGCTTTTTACACGGTCTTCTTTTTCTTTGCGGTTTACTTGAGATATACAAAAATAGATTCTGCACAATTAGCTGGTCACACAGTTTTAGAATCCATCCGTGTGATACCAGTTAGTACACATGAGAATAAATTATTAAAAGAAAACTTTCAAGGCTCCATTCATTCTTTGAAAGGGACACATGTAAAAGTCACTGAAATAAATATCCCAACTCCGCTGGGGCCTGTCTTTTTCATTCTACTATTGTTTATTGTTCTACATTAGTCTCATTTTGATTTTCCATATGAGGTTTCAACTTGAGTTTATTGACATCCCCAGTGGGTGAAGCGCGTGGCTATCCAAGAGCCACGTTCCTAATTGATATAGAATCTTGGAGTACCAGTGCACTCCGTCCTCGTGTAAGGTGGCGTTGGGCATGGAGTAGTCTTTCGGGGATAGCAACGAGGACAGCCAGTAGCTCATTCTGACAGGTGCAAACGCCAGGTGCGCTAGATTGTGGTCTTCAATTACCGCGTAACATGACGCAAGCACCTGATCTACCACGATGGTTCCTTGAACCGTCACAGGCGCAAATGACCCCTCGTGCTCCTCCGTGTAAATCCGTTCCACGGTGACCGACTTCAGTTGGTTATGCAAATCATCAAAGACGACCACCTTTTGTCCAGGTTTGACTTTGCTCGCAAATACTGCTGACATGCTGTGGAGATCATCCGTTGAGTTGTTGACCACAAAGAGCATATGTGCAGCAGTAAGGATGATTTTCTGGGCTGGTTCTTTAGTCTCTAGCACATAAAACACTCTTCTGGTTGCAGAGTCCTGGTCCACGAACATGACGAAGTCGCTATATGCGAGGTTCCCATCACTGTTGGCTGCCAACACTTTGTCGCCAACTCTGAGGTCTTTCACTGCCTTCCTGCTTCCATCTTCGAGAGTTACCGAAGCGGTGCCTGGGAAACAGCCTCCTGATTTGGCAGCAACTGAGTTTTCTGTTGAAACAGAAGAGATTATATTAGTGATTGTGAATATATATCCATCAATTATTTGATTTACCCACGAGAGCAGGGCGAGCTGAGCTCAGCACTGTGGAATATGTATATAGCATGGGCCTGGCAATGAATGAACCACTGTCACATAAGCCTATTGTTTCTATCCATACTTTATATAGGATAGAGGACTGAAAAGTGTGATTTTAGACGTATTTATCAATATCCTATATGTTACATTACTACCCCCCCCCCCCCCCCCCCCCCCCCCCCCTGCTTCTTGTTGCATTAGATGAGAAAACCGAAAGCCCTGGGTCTGCTGACGTTAATTAAAAACCAATAAGGAGCGGTCATTGTCATTCTAAATCAGCTTGTGGACCGAGCCATTCTTGGAAAAGAACACTTGCGCCTTTCCCAGCTTCTCTTCCCATATTTGCTCAGGTGCAGAAACCTCCATGTGACAATTCACACACATAGCCTAGTACTCTCAGAAAAAAAACATGAGCGCCGCAAAGACTATTTACCCAGTGGAGCCACTTTTCCAAGCCTCTCAAGATGCAGATTTGAATTTAAATGAGGGCCAAGACTCTAAATGCTTGCAGTCGACCAACATCAATGCCCCTTCTTTTTACCACCTCTCCCCCGCTTTGTTGTCAATCTTGATGGCAATAATTCGGGCCTTTGGAGGACTCTTTACATTCCTATCTCCAGGATCACACTGTTAGTAAGCACACACATCCACAGAATAGAACCGACCCCGCTCTGAATTTCTGGATCTAATCTTATTTTAAGATTCCGTGGCATGAAATAAGGTGACAATTGAAAACTAGATTTGCCCCAAACGAATTCAACATTCGTAAGTCTAAATCCCTTTGGTAAAAGTCACATGACCCCCAATGACACGGAATATATGATGTCAAAACGAGTGTGTTGAATTTTAAATAGGTGTTCCATTAAATTCAAAACGCAAAGGTGCTCTTCGGGAAGAATAGGGCTAAGTCGATTTCCATATGTTTTTTTTTTTTTAGGAAACTCAAGAGATGACATTAACCCAAAAGATTTGCCTGAAGTACTTTGGTAAAATGTATATACATTTTGGATGGCCAACACGGATCCAAACATAGGCCTAGAATTGATTGATTCGTCCGAAAAAAACTCATACAAATCTACACATCTACAGCTGTAATTTATTTAGTTAACTCGAATAGTCTTCTCTTGACGTGCAATGATTTTGGAGTCAATAGCCTATCAGTTAGCTTTACAGGGCACACAATTAAAGTATAGGTCATGGCATTTTATGAGTGTGGGAATAGATTTTGTGAAGTATAAGGTCGTGGTTCCATCTAAGAGACGGTGTAGGGCAATCAAAAGATCATTAAAAAAAAGGTCTGGTAGGGTCTGTGCATTAAACATGAACAGGAACTGACCCATACACAACACAACTACTATGAAGATGGAGTAGGCCTACTTATTTGAAATCTAAATAGGCCTATAAATCGAGAAGAAATATAACGGATAGGCCTCAAATGAAAGGACAAGAGATCACGGTATAACACGTGAATAGCAAGAGGACACAGAACTCTGAAGGTTGGAGGAAGCATCAAATAATATCCTAGAAACGTTTTTTTATATATATTTTTTTTTTAATAGAAACGTTGTTTATTTCTATCCAATAATCTATGTTGATTAATTGTCTAGCTGGAGTGGCATATTGGTTAAAAAACAAACAGTTTTATAATCAATAACTTTATTCGTTCATCGGTGAGGAATAGGCCTTTATACAACGTCCATGCAACTTCCTTTGTGGGTTTTGATGTAGGCTAATGTCAGTAACTGGAATTTAGACAAGTTAAATGTGCGAGTTTAAATCGGACATAATAATGTTTTGATGGAGAGGGCAGGGGGAGGGGGGCTATATTCCCTGTCATTACCACCTTTTCCATTCACATTCGTTTTTAATGTCGTTGATGGTGACGAACGGCTTCTTAACTTGACACCCTACCTGCTTTGACAGAACAGTGGATGTGGGCCTTGGACTCGTAGTAGACCCAGTCGAATCCAGCCTCCACTGCAAGTCTGGACAGCGTGCCGTATTTGCTCTTGTCTCTATCGGAGGTCGTGATATCCACTGCCCTTCCCTCGTAGTGTAGGGACTCTTCGAAATGGTGCCCATCCTCGTCCCAGCCCTCGGTGACGCGGAGCTTGACCCCTGGCCACTGATTCATGACAGAGATAGCCAGGGAATTCAGCTTGTCTTTACATCTCTGGGGAAAGGAAAATGGACCAGTTGTCTATTAAGATATATCAAATTCACGTATCATGCTCACTAGATGCTAATACACTTTCATGTGTATCAGGCCTGGGTATTAAGCCTCATAACCTTAATTCGATGCCTGAAGGTATGGGCGATTTTGTAGATGCGTGGTTCGAGGCCAAAACCACCGTCCTATAGAGTTGCTATGTTCCTTCATTTCAAGGTCTTCAATGGTCTTTCCAAAGTACAAATCATTAAATAGTTAACATTTAATTATATCTGGTAAACCTGAATATCTCCAAGATTCCACCACACTAAACGTCAACTGAGATTCAATCAATACCGTCCATCGTGATGTTCGATGGAGTGATATAGCCTATGTGAGGGGATATACGTCTACTCACAATGTGACTGGTTTGTTTGAATTACCTAAGCTCGAATGTTCTGTGTGAAGAGCAGCGTCAGAGGGGCACATCTCAGATAGAGAAGCTTGTGATGAAAAATTGATAAGGCATTGCATTCGCTTCACTGGCCTAAAATATATAGATTTGGTCCTTGGACAGGTGCGACCGCTCAATGGCCTATGTGTACTCTCTCCCACGATGATATAAGATGTGATAGACTCAAATAAAACGAAATGCTGGACTGAATTACATATCTAAAACGCATTAGAATGGGAAAATGTATCACTTAATGAAACCAAGAATCTTTAGTAGGCTAAAATGTGTGTTTTCTTGGAATAAATAATTGATATTGAGGATCATCTTCAGAAATAACTGAGTTATAAAATAGTTCCCTGTAATCGGAACGTTGCACTTCCTAACCTAACCTTGTGAGATGCTTGGCCATCTCCAAGACAACCCTTCTCAACACTTAACAAATAGGGCCTATGGAAAATATAACATCACAAAAAGCGTATTTTCACCGCAACCAGAGGGAAAGTTGAATTATTCTTGTCGCCACAGTTCTTGGGACGTGACAGGACTACTCAACCGGAGGTTGACAGACAGACACACACACACACACAGAGACACACACACACACAGAGACACACACACACACGGAGACACACACACACAGAGACACACACACACAGAGACACACACACACAGAGACACACACACACACACACACACACACACACACACACACACACACACACACACACACACACACACAGAGAGAGAGAGAGAGAGACACACACACAGAGACACACACACAGACAGAGACACACACACACAGAGACACACACACACATAGACACACACAGACACACATAGACACACACAGACAGAGACACACACACAGACAGAGACACACACACAGACAGACAGACACACACACACACACACACACACACACACACACACACACACACACACACACACACACACACACACACACACACACACACACACACACACACAGAGAGGGACACACACACAGAGAGACACACACACACAGAGACACACACACACAGAGACCCACACACACACACACACACACACAATCCTTTTCCGTTTGTAGGCAACGATCCCCAAGACATGCTGGTCATAAGGTTAGTCTACCAGTGGTATCTCAATTAGCCTAACCGGTCTTTCTTGCGAGAGGTTAAAAAACAACAACATTATACTGGCACTTGTAGCATGCAGTAGGTGACAAAAAAACATTCTGAGTACGATAGCCGGAGTCAAGAGCCGTGAAGACTAAACTATTTATTAATTCATTGGGTCGTGTGCCGCAAATCAAGCCAAATTATGTTCAGCCACCGTGAAGCCCAGCAGGATCCCTCAGCGGCGCTTTGTGCTCAGACTAAAGTTGTTCAACAAGCCTAGCCCGCAGCCTGCCTCTTAATCTTCCCACAAATGAAATGGTTAGAGGAAACACTTATCAGTTACCTGTCAGTGCAAACAACCCACTGCTCCATCTCAATATCGCCTCGTTTGCGTGGCAATATTCCGTTCACATTAAGCTGTGCTTGCTACAGACGACCATTGTGATGTTTTTATTTGCGACAGACTCTTCGGGGGCTGCGCGCTAAAAAAAAAATGTCTGTAAAGCGAGGACGTCATTAACTTTCCTCGAAACGAACTTGTCTTTGTAGTTGATGGGACTGCTTGGTTAACCCGTTCACTCAAAATGAGTTGGCGCAGCCCGGGGCATCAAGCTTTTATAGTCATCACTTTAACTGGAGTTTTATATACATTTAGGAAACCACAACAGACACACGTTTAATCTCAGTTGAAATGACAGTTTGATTAAACAACAGTGAGACTATTCCAGGAATCGATCGTCTATAATAGCCTATAACTTTCAGTGCGCCTGTGCACCCACAGAGCGTCCGCGCGGTCCCCACGACAGCCCACTGGATTGACCTTTACGCACAACAACCATCCAACATAGAAGATGGCAAACATATTCTAGATGCTAACCATTAGCTCTTCATATTATTCAGATATTACGTTGGTTTATCTCTAACTCGTGCTGTTGTTGCAGGTGCGTCTATACATTAAGGCTACGAAGTGCGCCACTAAACAGCAAATAAATACTGGGCACGATATACTTAATACGTGTTTTGTCTGAACTTTGTTTATGCTTCCTCTTCCCATTGACCAAAGGTCATGCGTTCAAATGCTCCCGCCTATGTTAATGAGCCTCCTTTGCCTTGCCTGGTTGATGTAATGCAAACACGTCCTTTCTTTGAATTATAGTCTAGCACAAAACAGAAAGCAATGAGCTTATTTTGTCACTCACAATGAAATAATGTTTTTTTAATGGTTTTGCGCATTTGTTTATGCGGTCATAACAGAATAAAACCCCCAATACATCCTCTACTCTATTCAGATCGATAAAGAAGGCAGGTAAATGGAGGTAAAAGCGCATGGTGTGTCCAAAAAGCAGAGTCCTCGGCACAATTCCCTGTTCAACCACAGCTTAAACGGGTAGTGGTCGATGGCTACAGACAGAATATAAGGTTGAATCTCACTCTAGCCTCCATTTAAAGTGTGATAACGTATATATTGAAGGAAGGGAAGGGAGCGTTTAAGAGAGATGTTGAGACTGCACGCAGGGTGAATATTTAATCAGAGCTCGTGCCCATGTCGCTGTAGACGGTCCATGGAGTCCGGCTCGCGCACCTCTATCACACTACTTCAGGCTCAGTCGCATTTTAAGGTGTCCGGACTGAAGTAATTCGGTTATTATTAAAATAGCAGCACAGCAAGTGCGGCATAAGCGTAATAAACACCCAATTTAGGCCAAACAGTAGCTGGAAATCAAGTAACCTTATGGGCGCGAGACATGCTATCCAGACTGTGCATTTCTGACCCATATTTTTATGGACAATGCATGCAAGCTAGCCACCCAGAATCTTATGAAGACATCACAGACTAGCATTCGGCTAATGGAAATCTGATTTACAGAAATTACAAAGCTTATTTGCCACTTAGCCTTTGCAAAGCAAATGCATTACGCAAGGCGCAGTCGGTGCGCCTTGCTATATCATTGCACTAATTGGCCGCGTCCCACCCATTTATGAAGTGGTAACAGTGTTCAGAACATTCTCAAAGAAATGTCAGTCTTCATGCGCGGATAAACACTATACTGCGAAAGGGTGAATACCATTATGCAAGAATATATCTGAATGCGCCAACCATGCATAAACAACACCGCTGTTATAGTCATAGATGCCAGATCAGATGACTGAAATTAAGATTTAAGACAAGATGTAATCTAAATCTTAACTGTGCAATAGGTGAATATCCTATTGATATATAGTAAGCTAATGCATAACACAGCCTGTGCGCGTCTGTACAAGACAAGGCCTTGATACAAATATAGATATGAGGAGAGAGAACCACATAAATATTTCAAATAAACTGCCACAATCATGAAGGCCGGGTGTTTTACCGAAATGCCACTAGGCCTATGTCATGTCTCTGGTTTGATTATGAAAGCCTTACCCATGCAGGACCTAATCAAAAGTGCAAAGCTCTGAGATTGAAACGGAACCTTTTCACACATCTGCTTTAAAAAGCACAGACCTGAGACCTAAATATGTCCTTATTTGTGCAGCGCAATCTTCATCCTTATGCGAAAGGTTGTTTTAGACAGTGTGCTAGAAGATGCACGGCATTAAACATGTATTCGTTTTACCTGAGTCATGAGCCTGTCCGCACCGGTGTTCTCTTCATCCTTGAAGATAATGTCAGTATTGTAATTGGGAGTCAGTTCTTTAAATCGCTCGGAGTTCCGTGTGATCTTCCCTTCATATCTGCCACTGGCCCCCAGGGTCTTCTCCGCGACGTTTGGGATGAACTGCTTGTACGCAAGAGGTGTCAGCTTCTTCGGATGTTTTCTCCTCCCGTAGCCCCTGCCCGGTCCACAACCCATCCCAGAGGACACCAAGGACAAGGAGATCAACCCGACCAGAACGATTCTTGTCAACAGCAGCATTTCGTCCATAAAATCTAAATTACTCGGAGCCTCTCAGTATGTTGTCAACCGGCGGCGGTTTCTATGTCTCTCCTGCCTCTCGCTCCGCTTGCTTCCACAATGTCCTTGTCTCCTCTTCTAGTTCGTCTGTAGGCTACCGGTGCCCCCCCCCGATCACTACCGTGGCAGGTGCGGAAATGAACGCCTCTTTAAAATAATAACGGAACACATCGAAGGAAAGACGTTGCTGCGTGGGTAAAAAGTGAGAAAATTAGCCACGGAATCTCTGCGTAGTCGAGCTACAGCCGCTTGTGCGAGCAGACCGCTTTTACTGCTATGTATTATAGCACCGATCTTTGGCAGGGAGGGACCTGATTGGTTCGCCCAGACAAACCCTTCTGATGTTATCCAACAAAGAGTAAAACAATCTTTAAAGATTTTTTTTCCACCTGAATGGTGGGTTATAGGGGAGGGGCTGTACTCCATGGGAAAACATCAATTACACTTTTTTTTTTCTCTTCCTCTGTTCCTAAAACTAACCAATTGATGAAAACCCACCTAGTAGCCTATAGGCCTGTGTTGTTATGCTATTTGACTTAGTGTGGGTGATTCGAATGTTGTGTCTAGAATTATTAGATCAACTTTGGTACACGTTGACTCCCCACTTGCGGGAAATAGCTTGAAAATCCGTGCGCGCGCACGGGTGCGCATGTCTCTGACTGACTGGGTGTTCCTCCCTGTGTAAGAGTGAGTCTATGTTAGAGTGTCTGGGTGGAAAGACTGCCACGAATAAGCCAGAAGTTGTCAAGAAGTTGTACAATTGGTACCAACCAATAAACCTTTTTAAAACAGCTATTACGAAATATAATTTAGGCTAAACTAATGTATGCACACATGTCCAACTATGCCGTTTGACTCGGGCACGAAACCCCTCATTTCAGTTGAAGCATTTTAGACCCGTTTTCAGTCAGAACAGAAAGTAGCAGGACACATTCCGTTTCAGTCTGCTATTGCATAGAAAGAGAACATCCTATGCTAAGTGAAAAACCTTGCGTTTATTTTCTTGCATACAAATAAATCAAGCATATCAATGCGCATGACACTGGCATAGGCCGTGGAGCACACATATGCTATGTGGATGCATGTCACGTTTTAGAGCCACCATCCACATTTTCTTCAGATAAAGCGTTGCATGGAAGCAGGCTTTTTTTTAAATGGACAAAACTGGCAAATTAGGTCTAACTCAAATTCAAATTTTATGTTAATGATACATGCGTAATGCGCGCTGTACATGAGCCTATCCAAAATTCGCCAAATGATAATTATTGAAACGACACTGCAATACCATGTGCAAACACCAATTATAAGAGTAGCCAACACTTTTCTGTTACTTTGTGTAACACCTTTTAATACAAATGTTGAATTACATTTTCTTTATTGTTACAATAGGCCTAAAAGTATGTTGTATGGAAGCATAGGCCTATAGGCCTATATGTTCAGATGTTCAGCCTTGGAACTACGGGAATACCTTAGCACTAAACATTTAAAAACACATTTTTAACTTTTAAACAACTTTTAATATTCAGTCTCTTTCTAAACTAATAATATCCAGACCTATTATGGAATATAATTATGTTTAGGCCTATCTTAATAAATTCACCCCAAAATGCACATCATCCTCAAAATATGGATAAAACCAGATCAGCACAAAAAGGTGTCCTGGTTTGAATGGTGTTTTTGGGGGAAGAGACTTGGGGTGTTCTGAGGTTGTTATATCCCAGGCCTCTCCTTCCTCCACATCCTGGGCCACTGGTTATTGGAAATGGCTTGTCAAGTGTACACAAACACGCTGCTGTCTGTTTGGGCCAGGGATCAGACCACAAAGCTTGTCCCCCAAAGTCCACTTCATTGACAGATTAAGCCATGGTAACCACTGTTTTCACTGGTCCATAGCAGCAGACGAGGTATGTGCGTTAATTGTCTTACTTTCTCTTGTCTTCACACGTTTGCAGGACCGCTCTCAAAGATGGTGTCTGTTTGTCTTGGGAAGACATATTAACGCTCTGCCTCTGCTCCTCGATGGTCAGGCCTTTGTTAGCAGGCCCCATTGCAGATAACGATTTGTTTTTGCTTCTGGTGATGACCAAAACTCAATGTATGCATAGAATGTTCATCAGTATCGAATTGATGCTGCATGGCAGATCATAGCTGAGCTTCACAAAGAGATTGTGACCTGTTAAGATTGCTTTCATCAATATTTCCTGGGTTTATCGAAGTAAACTCCTTGTCTAGGACTTGGCAATGAGTGAACCACTCTGGTCTGACACAATATGAAACATTAGCAGAGGCCTTGAAGATATTTCCACAGTGAATGACCATTGTAGAAGCGATAGTGGTCCTGTGTGGCTCAGTTGGTAGAGCATGGCGCTTGTAATGCCAGGGTTGTGGGTTTGATTCCCACGGGGGACCAGTTCGAAAATGTATGCAGTTGCTACTGTAAGTCGCTCTGGAAAAGCACATATTGTAAATTGTAGTATTTCTCTGCTCTGATACTGTATATGCATATTACTACATAAAGTATCACAGAAAAAATCTGCGGCTCGGTTGACTAAAAGTCTAATGGGAGGAGCTTTGTACGTAATCACAAAACCCTTTGTTCAGTAAGGAGGTGTTGATTTGGGTCAAGCAAACAATGGATTACTTAGCATTTGGAGATGATTCTTAAAAATGGCTACAAGTAAAAAATAACGTATCCTGGGTGAATTATTGGTTAACATTGGTATTCCATATCATAGTGATCATGCAGAAATATGAATAGTTATGATTAACCTATCTTTGTATGTGGCACGAGAGCGGGGGAGATCCTGCCTCCACAGGAGAGATGGGTTAGGTCTGACTTAAACCTGCCCTGGCTGACCTCCAGCACTGCCAACCCTGTGTCTTTGGCTCATGCCAGCTTAGGGCAGGTGATGTTAGGGCAGATGATGCTACATCTCACTTAATGTGCACAGGAACACGATGAAGCCCTTGCCAAAAGATGACCAGTTAAGCTAGCAGAGCGTCAGGCCAAACCGAGAGTCCCCCTCTGTTCAGAGTACAAGAAAAATAACTTGATTATCTACGTATAGCTGTGCACACACCCTTGAAATGCCTCTATGTTCTTTGTTTCCAGAGTGACAGGAGAATCTCAGTTGTCTCGGCAGTAGGCACATTTCAGCAGCCGTCAACATGGAAGTCCTGAGTAAACACAGGGAGGACTAGCCTACAGCTGCAGGAGACGTTCCAGAACCAAGGGCAGTGTTAAAGCTGAGGTCACAGGCAGTGAACAGGAGTTCAGGTATCACTACTCTGAGATGTAGACCCAGACAGACATGCCAGTGATGCCACCCAGGTGCCTCAAAATCACAGGGACTGCCGCGCAGTGTGGTGGGGACTGGTGAGGCAGGTGGAGCCCTCACCCTCAGACTCCACCAACCCACCACCACATCCGCCCTGGTGGCTGACGCCATAATGTCTTGTACCAACGAACCAACTGGGTACATTACCTCAATCACACGAGGAGAAGAGAAAAAGGCCTCCCTGTAAATTGGTAACTAAATGTGTGAAATGTAAAAATGGTAAGCAATGTAAATAATGCAGACTGGAGGCCATGAATAATGCAACCTGTACAGACGACTAGGAGGCTGTGCTGCTGCCTGGGCTCCGAGGGAACCAACCAGTCCACTGGAAGCACAGCTGACAATAAGAACACAGCCCAGCCAAGCATCTCTTCTCCAGCATTGACACAGCCATAGCTTCCGGGGTGAAGTTTCCCCTAGGTACAGATCTAGGATCAGCTTCCCCTCCCCAATCCTTACCTATTAGTGGGGGATATGCAAAACTGACCCAAGATCAGCATTTATGGGCAACTTCACCCTACTCTGAGGCCCTGAACAGAGGGTGGGGCGACATGTAGCCTCGTGGTTAGAGTGTTGGACTAGTAACCGAAAGGTTGCTTGATCAAATCCCCGAGCTGACAAGGTAAAAATCTGTTGTTCTGCCCCTGAACAAGGCAGTTAACCCACTGTTCCTAGGCTGTCATTGAAAATAAGAATTTGTTCTTAATTGACTTCCCTAGTTAAATAAAATGGTGGGGGAGAGGACGTGCGATATCTGGATTATCTGAACACTGGGAGCAGAATCTCAACAGCATAATGTTTATACAGTGGTAGAGACTAGTCCATTTAGAGAAAGCACTCATAAATAGTAGAACATATTCACCAGGGACAGCAGAGCAGTAGGAGAGAGCCATGCTAACTGCTACCAGGAGTGACACAGCAACAATAAGAGTTGTTTGATGAAATCATTAAAGGGGGATTGAGGGCATTATGAATTGCGTAGTGCCGCTGAGCCTGTTGCATGTGATGGATAATCCACGGTGAGATGGATGACTCATCATTTCTCTCCATGGCCATCTCCATACATCTCCCTTCCAGGTGACTATGGATATGTCCTATGTAGCAACCTATTCTCTACATAGTGCATTACTTTTGACCAGATCCCTGGTCAAAAATATTGCACTATATAGGGAATGGAGTGCCATTTGGGATGCAGGCTACACCACCTTCGCAACCCTTTTTTTCTGCCATGTGATTGGGGCCATATTCCATAGGCCTCGATTGAAAACACCCATCCACCTCAGCCATACCGAAATAAAGCACTCATTGGTTGTTTGAGCATGTTCCCCTCACCAGTTTGAGCCGGCATGGAGGATCTCGATTTGCCTCTGATCTGAAAAAGCTAAACAGCTGGCTAATTTTGCACAACACAGTGTTAACCAAGCATGTGGCGAGGTAGAATGAAAGGGGCTGAACAGAGCTTTTGCTGGTCTAAGTCCTTCCATGACTGTTCTAAGTCCTCCTTCTGTCTGAGGTTTTGATGGATTAACGCTGCAGAGTGATCACGCACACACACACACCCTGTGCCAGCTAGTTCTCTTTTTTGGTTCGGTAAAAGGAGGTTCCTTTATTCGACCCAATAGAAAACCATCACCAAGGACAAGGTTGATCGTTTCAAATGGCAGGTGTCCCGATTCAGGGCTTGAGGGCTTTCATCCTGGCCCGAACCTTTGACAATCTGCAATAGATGAAACTGGCACACTTACGCCAGTTATCCCACAACCTTTCCCCAGGTGGAACAATCTTCCTATCTTTGAATCACTTCAGACGGTACAATCCCGCTTTTTAGAGGACATTGGTCGTGATTTGTATTGAAAGGATTGATATGTCCTGAAGGCATTTCATTTGGAGTTACAACGGAGATTGCGCAACAACAGTACCTGGGATTGTAGCTCTCGGTGTGTCACAGAGTCTGTAAAGATGTTTTATTTGCTCCCTGCAGCCGCTCCCAATACTTAAACATTAAGCGCCAAGGCTAGACAGGCAAAACCACTTTGAACTACGGAGAGGGTGAACCCAACGCGCAGGGGAGGGGTGGTGGGGCATGGTTAGAACATCCAGGCCTTAACTGGGATAATGCTTGATTAGGAGAGAGTCTCATGCCACTTCTGTTGACATATCACATTCCGTGTGTAACATCGGTCCTATTTCCTTCCCTGGTAGTCACACAAATGCCAAATTATAGATTGTTTGAGAGGATGGGCTAAATAGATCCTGTGTTTCTGTGATACGAGTGGTTTGTCACCCATATGGGTTTAAATGTACTGAAATCATACCTAGAAACAAAGGGCAACAACACAGTGACTCATGTGCATGAAATCAAGGCCCTCTTCTGTTGTGAAACTATAATGGCCAATTCAGCAACAGACAACAAACAAATGATAATTGCGTTGGCGTGACAAATCTGGATATGCAAGGTCAATGTTTATGGTGGGAAAACTCTGCTTCGGCATGATCTGATCAATCTGCTTTTTTTTGTTTTTTAGAAACCTGAGGACACAGATACTATCTGTGTAATGATCCCGAGTCCTTCAAGTGTGTGCCATTTCACCTCAGGCCTATCAAATAGAGTCTATAAATTAACCCAAGAGCCTTGCAAACGCCAATGTAGCTTAATTATGCCACAGGAACAGGCTACTGCGCTTCCTCATGCCAACCACACTAACCACGCCAGTATCTGCTCTTTCCCATCTAAGTGAATGATTTCTGTCCTTGGAGCAACAATGCATCAGATTCTCACTTCGTTGGTTCTTTGTCAGAAGTAAGCTTGGAGGAAATGTTGTCCTGGATTGATTCCAAAGTACTGCTCATGCTCTCTGAAGATACAGTCGGTGCCTATTTCCTAATTGATTATGATATTAACCAAAGGTAAAGTAACCATTAACTTCATGAGTCACAGGCTGCATATTTGTAACGTCTGCTTAGACATCATAAAACAAACGAGTCAAAAGTAGACAACTACCTCATACCATTGCAACGGACATAGGCACAGTTCAGTCTACCTAACCAGCTAGCGACTTTGATGATAATTTCTCTTCATGGACATCACACCAGGAGTGAGAGTCGTCTACAGAGTTCACAATCGACCTCCAAAACGTCAAAACCGTCAAACTGACTTACTCCTGGGAAGAACTGTGAGTTCTCTGAGTGTGCGTGTGGTTTGTGAGCGTGTGCGCTTAGACTAGCTTTCAGAAAAACAGCAAAACAGAAGCTAATGGGGCGAGTGACTGATAGCGGAGTGGGTTATGTCAATAGAGTGTGGCAGGCAGGCAGACAGGTAGTGGGGCTTAGACTGAGATTGCATTCCAAATGGCACCCTGTTCACTATATAGCGCACTACTTTTGACCAGAGCCCTTTAGGTCAAAAGTAGCGTGCTATGTAGGGGATAGGGTGCCATTTGGGAAGCATGCTGAGAGACCAGCCCAGCGTGGAGGAGACTGGAGAACCAAGGTGAGGAGAGCAGAGTTGTGAGCGGCGTCGAAGGGATATGTCAAACGGCGCTCTGGAGGATGAGCCTGGATAGTAGCGAGCTGATTAGACATCGGCCGGCGCTGCACCTCTGAGTCACACCTTCTTAGTGACCCCCTGCCAGTCATTCCTCACCCCCCCCTCACCACTCCACCTCACCCCCTCACCTCTCTTCCTCACCCCCCCTCACCATCTCCCAGAATAATATAATCTCCCTTGCAAACAAGACACCTTAACAAAGGCTCAGTCTTATCACTTCTGTTGTTGTCGTGTCTGTGTGTTGTTGCCGTGTTGTTGTGTCTCTCCAAATCGCACCCTATTCCCTATGTTGTGCACTACTTTTGACGCGCGCTGGTCAAAAGTAGTGCACTATAATGGGAATAGTGGAGAGGTAAGGCTGGGAATTGCCAGGGACAGGCTCTGGTCAGAAGTAGTGAACCCAAAAGGGAATAGGGTGCAATTTGGGATGCGCACGGTGTGTTAGCATGGAGATCAAGCTCAGACCTTCATGCTCACCTTCCCTTTCCCAGACTTTCAGCCCTGAAGCCTCGTCGACACTTCAAACAACACATGACTACTTTGACAATAACCAATCAGGCCCCTGTTAAAAATATGTTTTTTTTTTTCAGGTCCACAAACTGATTTCAGGGAAGAGGACATACTCAAATCGACGCTATTGCTGGAATGACAGACAGACAGATAGATAGACAGACAGATGGACTTGCCCCAGCTCTTCTAGGTGTGTCCTTCACATTGCAAGTCCACACCTCACATACCACACCGATAATACCACCCCTACGAAAGGAGCCGAGAAAATCTGCCTCTGTCCCTTTCTCTGCCGCTCCATCTCTATCTGTTTCTCTCCTCTGGGGGCCTCTCTCTCACTCGCTCTGTCTGTGAATTATAGTGCTGTTAGTAGAGATATAAAATTGGCGTGTTAGATTAGTGCCCGGGATAAACTGCTGTGGAGTAGACAAAGCCCAGCTACAGCGGCTCCAACCTAAAGAGCATGGCTATCGATCGCAAGCTGCCGCCATTGATCGTCCATTCCCTTCTGTGATGTAATCACGTTGTCCTCGTTATCTGTCTCACCAGACAGTGTCTGACTCCAATTCTCTGGTACTCTCCTAAATGGCACCCTATTTCCTATGTAGTGCGCTACTTTTGACTTTTTTTAGACTTGCCCTATAGGCCCTAGTCGAAAGTAATGCACTATAAAGGGAATAGGGTGCCATTTGTGATGTTGACTCTGAGTCCTCTTCCTCTACCTCCAAGTGAAACCATACCAATTCTTTGACACTCAAGCCTGCTGGGATCATAGTCCAAAGAGCAAGAAGGAGTCCCTCCTTCCTTCCTGACGACTAAAGTCTGGCAGTAAACTCAGTAAGCTGCTACTAATCCTGTGGCGGCTGGAAAACAAGACCACACTGAAAAAAATGAAATACATTTCAAAGGTTCAAAAAACAAATGTGAACATTGTTTCAGAAGTTTAGAATATGTGTGTAAATCCCAGCTAACAACAAACTTTAGAGAACGTTCCCTTAAGAGTCTCATTAGGTCATTACATAACGTTTTCATATGGATGTTCCTGTGGAGTGCAATGATTGTTTCCAGCTTTTGAATGCAGCTTTTTCCCGTGAATACATACCGTGAATGCAGTGTTAACCGTGAATGGAGTCTCCGCGACCATGGGAACATTGCCTTTAATTGTCTATCGCGCTACAAAGCGGATCTTCAGCACTACAGATTGAATAGGGCTCTTAATGTAAAACAGAACTGACCCAGAACATGGTTACCGTGTTCTCAGACTCTTCAATATTAATGTTCTAGACATGTTTCATGGGAACGTTGCAAGAACATTCCTGTGTCCAAATAACATTTAAAACATTGGACCTTCTGTCATGGTCCGCTGGAGGTTTTTGTCTAGTTCCCAGCTTGTTCCAGGGACGTCCCTTAAATTTTTTTTTGAAACATTTGGTGTAACGTTGATGGAATGTTCTCCTCACCCTCATAAAACTGGACACATTCATGTTCTTGCAAGGTCCCATGAAACACGTTTAGAACATTAATATTGGATGTCATTGAGAACATAATAACCATGTTCTGGGTAAGTTATGTTTGACATTAAGTGAGCGTGTCCCTAACTCTTAACGCTAAAACATGGTAAAAACAAAGCTTCTCAAGAGGTTTTTGCAAACAGATATAGAATTTTCCCATAACCAACAGAAGACGGGACCCTCAAACATCCGTGGAACGTTGCGGGTCACATAACAAAAACGTTCTCTCTTCCTAGAATTGTTAGCTGGGAGACATGTTTTAACACATCACGTAGATCTAGGAGTTCCAAACATCAATACATTTCAGGCAGTTGTCATAAAGACGTACTTCGCGATCAAGCCAATAAAGGACACAACCGCCAGCGCTATAAATCTTAAATGATTCTACAAATCAGACATACAGTCAATTGGAATAGTGAGATGGTGAAGCATGGTGTGTATACTACTCTGGGAGAAACAGTAGTGTGCTCTGCGACTGACAGGAACAGCGGAAGTTGTGCTTATCTCAGGTCTCTTTGTGCAGGTGGGAAAACACCCCGCCCTTTATCTTTACAGCCTTGCAGCAGGTAGGTGCTTCATCAGGTAAGGAGGAGGAGGAGGAGGAGGAGGGGGGGTTAGGTTTAAAGCTTTGTGCACCTGCTTCTGTAGGCTACTGTGGGTAGTAAAGTCTATAAAAAGACCCAGATCACAGGGGGACTAGATGCTACCTGTTTGAGGAAAGGGATTGAGGCCTTTCCGATGCAGTGGACCATTAAAACCCATTAAAACACATCACATGAGTTACGCCATCTTTGTGAAGACACGTCATCATTACGATAATCATAGGGTTTCCGTATGAACTGTAATTGCTAGTGTCGAGTCATTGAAAAGGACTGTATAATGTGAAGGTTTGTTGAGAAGCTAAGCAATTCACACACCAACGGTGCTCTTATCCCCAGAGAGCACAGAACGTTCCCCCTAGTGGTCCCTAAAGGTTTCGGGAACATTGCTATGTTGGTTAAGGAGAAGGCAATATTTCTCATACATGTTTTTTGTTACTCATACAAAGTAAGTAAGTAAAATGTAAATGCAATTTTTGGATTAAGCTGACATATGCGGTGTTCACCATGAATGCAGTCTCCGTGAATGCGGGAACATTGCCTTTACATTTCAGTAACGCTATAACGCGGATCTTCCGTGAAACCTCTGCGATGTGGATTGAGAGAGTCCAGTTTCCGGCGGTGCTACAGTTGGGACTGACCCGTCAGACTTCCTCTGCTTGTGAAGCGCCCTGAAAACTGACAAGAAAGTGTGTAAAAACTCACCTACTCGCTACATTATAGAGTACGCTCCTGACCAGACTGGCGATCAAAAATGTGTTGAATTTACTGCCTCAAATTCCTTGGAGTCGAGGAGAGGGATTCTTGCAATTTCAAACACACACAAAAAACGAGTGAACTCTTAGCATTTCACTTGAATGATTGTGACCCTGGGCACTATACTGTACCTCTCATCACATTTAGATCTAGCTGGACTCGGTTTGACCTACATCTCTGCCTTTGTGAACTGGGCTGGGAACAGACATGACACTCACTGTTAAGCGCATGCCACAGTGTCTCATCAGGAGCGTGAAGTCACAAGCTCTGCTGGTCGGCTCCTGCGTAGCAACCTAGGGGTGCCAAAAGCCCTGGTCTGCCCTGGAAAGCCTATGTAAATTATGACCGCCAGAACGGCCAATATTTTTTTTTCTTTTTTTTGGGGGGGGGGGCTTTGGGCTCTAAAATTAGTTTATAACGATTAAGTTCGATCCCCACAGTTAATTATTTTAACGTTCGCTACAAATCAAGATATTTAATGAAATAGTGATCCATTCTGACTACTACATTTGTCGTCACACAGGACCACGTGCTGACACAGACCAATCACGGGCCGACAGGCTACGAGGAGGCTCCACAGACATTAAGGTTGACTCTCTCAGGCAGGATGAAAACAACTATATCGACCGTGATCTTTTGCTAGTTACGGCCACTTTCACCATGATCCTTAGCGATTATTTTGGTGCCATTCAGACCCATTCAGAAAAATGGTGCACTTCAAATTTAAATACTTCCGGGCTTCAAATGCCATCGGGAGTTTTCCATAGGAAGACGTGGAAGACGTCAGCGCTATCACTAAACACTGGTTTTAATGTCTATGGTTAAGCACAACTGATTTGACAGAGTTTTCCCAGTACTTTGTACTTCAACAACTCATTGTTAGTCAAGAGAGACACATTGAGGAATTGAGTTTGTTTGACTCAATGTAGTCAAGTTAGTGTGACTACTGCTCGTGTTTAAGACACCACTCCTCAGTTCATTTAGTGACTTGGACTTTTACAGTTTAAGTTAAAAAGATAATGGAAATGAATACCATTTCTAATTGTTGTAGAGTACTTTAAGAGAGGTATGGGTATTTGATACATTTGAGTGGTCAGAGTGGAGCTGGACAGAACACATCTCTAAATAACGTGCGCCACGACGATGTGCAGGCGGACAGGAAGTGGTGCTATACAGACAGACCAATTATATGTGACCGTAGAAACCATCCAACTGACTAGCATTGAACATGATCCTTGGGAGTCACAGGCAATTTGTATCTCCTCCCAGGGAACTTTAATGTGAGCCTCCAACCACCTTGACTTCCTTTGACAAATAGGTTTGATGACCTTTATGACCTTAGTTCACGTCACCGGGCAGCAACAGCTCCCCAAAATAGTATTACTTAGTTATGTCTAATTTCCATCCATTTTCACGCATCATTATTTATTTGTCATTGTATTACTGTCATCACGGCTGTAGGAATGGCCATATATATACTCCACAGTGAATCTGAGACATATTAACTTCTCCCACTGAATCTCTGCGATTTTTCATTCGTGGACACTGTCTCAGGAATAGTGGAGATCTCAACACGTTCAGTGCTTTGAACGGACATGTTGAGAATTGGGCATTACATTTATAACGTTAGGATTATAACGACTATAAGATTCCTAAGCTAGTTTCTGATCCCCAAACTATGTTAAGAGCCTTACTTGCACTGAAGAAAAAAACGTACTTGCACAAGCAATAACGTCAAATCAGGCCATAAATATACAGTACGTTTTTTTGTTCTATTAACATGACATTAACCTGAAAAGGTTCCGTTGCATAATGTCCTAGACTGCGTCCGAAATGCCACCCTAGTCACTAATATGGTGCACTTCTTTTGACGAAGGCTCATTTAGGGCTCTGGTCAAAATGAGTGCACTATATAGGGAATAGTAAATAGGGTGCTGTTTAGGACGGGGTCCTAGCCCGATGTGTCCTCCTGGGCAGGTTGTGGTAGTAATGGCTGCTGTCAAAAGCACTGAGAAATGCATTCTGAGCTCACAGTCGGCAGGCTGACGCAGCGGTTCAAGTCCTTATGGAGCAAAGATTGCTCACAGGGGGGAGAAAAAATGCGTAGATAAAAAGGACTGAATAACTCGAATGGGTCTGTGGTCAATGGGTGAGAATTGCAACCGGTGTTGTTGTCGAGGGAGGGGGATAGTGAGGGAGCGAGCAGGTAGAGACAGGGGTAGGATTGGACCTTCGCCCTCGCTGTTTCTCATGATGATCACTCTCCTCAGAACACCTCAGCTCACTCCTGAATCAACCTGCATCCCTCTTAGAGAGAGAGAGAGGAAGAGAGAGGGGGGGTGGGAGGGGGAGGAGGAGGAGGAGGGGGAGGAGGAGGGGGAGGAGGAGGGGGGGGGAGGAGGAGGGGGAGGGGGAGGGGGGGGGGGAGGGGGAGGAGAGAGTCTCCTCTTGCTTTTATGTTTGTTCTTGTGAAAACCACAATCTGTAAAAATGTGCAATTGCAATGTTTTCTTTTATTCTCTAATCAAAGTGGATTTCATCATTTAGAGTAAGTTAAACTAGGTCCATGGAGGCAACAGATGAGTGGGGGGCCAACAGGGGGCACTGGGGGGCCAAGCCATGAGATTGTGGAAATGTGCTGAATTAGATGGACACACTCCTTTGACTTCATTATCATCTTAAACTGTGCAATAGAGAATAGAGTGAAATATGCTGCCTCTTTTTATACGTATAGAAATGTATATATGGTGTAAAAGAGGCTGTTGATGTCACTTTGTCCTCGTGTTCTACGCAGCACAGTGCTGACTGTGCCCAGGGTCTATTGAAATTCCTGCAGGTCTTTGACATCCAATCAGCAACTGATTGGCACCTTAGGCGGTGAAGCCAGTGAAATAATCACGAGGTGAAGAAGTGGAGTGGGCTGTTTCCAGGGCCCCTGCCATCAAAGAGTATGCATAGCTTGTGTGCCAAATGGCTTCCAGTTCCCTATAGAGTGTACTACCTTTGACAAGAGGCCTATGGTTCCTGGTCAAAGATAGTGCACTAAATAGGGAATAGGGACACGGGCCA
This sequence comes from Oncorhynchus kisutch, assembly GCF_002021735.2. Lineage (NCBI taxonomy): Eukaryota > Metazoa > Chordata > Actinopteri > Salmoniformes > Salmonidae > Oncorhynchus > Oncorhynchus kisutch. The sequence continues at coordinate 58,460,930 of NC_034184.2, read as the reverse complement.
TGTGAATTCTTCCCATCACCACGGCCCCACAAGACAAAGATTCATTTTGAAGGTGTAGCTGTAAATGGGAATTTTCAATGCACTGCTATGGATAGTCATGACACTATGAGGGGAACTGTAACGACAGCATATGGATACTGTCTGTGAAATTAGAAACTGTGCATCTCAAATGGCACCCTGTTCCCTATTACTATATAGGGAATAGGGTGCCATTTGGGACGCAAATAGGTGAATGGAGTGAACTAAGGCCTGGCAGGTTGACCTCTCTGTTTCCTCCAGGCCCGTCTGTTACTAATGGAAACAGCAAGCCTAACATTTACCTTCCCCGCAAAGACTCTGCCTGCCAGACACAATGAACCCTGCACAGTAACATGCATAAACCATGAAGGGAATAACATACTCGTCTCTGAGGAGAGTCATGACAAAGCACGAAAAGAGAGAGCCAGAGAGAGAGGGAGAGAGAGGGAGAGAGGGGAGAGAAAGAGAGAGGGCAAGACTCCTTCTCATTCTCCTCAGTGGTGACAAAGATTAATTAGGCAATGAAAGACTGGGGACGCTTCAACAGCATCCGACCCTCCGACACCAATTAGCAGATTGATTACGTGGCTGAGAGGAGCGGACGCTTGTCAATCAGCGCCATACAAGGGGAGCGACAGGAAGGACGGACCTGGAATGCTCAGGAGCACCATAGAGATGCGTTGATCCATAGGGAAGCTGTGCGCTCAACACTACCACAACACAAAAAACACCACTCTACCACCAACAAACCCACAAATTGCACGAAAACAATTTGAAACACACTGGCTCCTCAGTACGTTGATAGCGTATATACCTGGATGGGATTCTGACCATAGAGGTTGCGAAGGACGGTGTGTGTTTGTGTGCGTGCGTGCATGCATTTGTGTGCATGATTGTGCATGCACGCATGCATGTGTGTGTATGTGAGTGTGCAAAGCGCTGCTATGGATAGTTCACCTTCATTTAGGACATTCCAGGCAATGGCATCAAGTAAATAAACGACCAGCGCTAAATTTACTGCTTCCTGTATCTAATCAAATCAATAGTATTTATAAAGCTCTTTTTACATCAGCAGTTGTCACAAAGTGCTTATACAGAAACCAAGCCTAAAACGCCAAACAGCAAGCAATGCAGAAGCACAATGGCTAGGAAAAACTCCCTAAAAAGACAGGAACCTAGGAAGAAACCTAGAGAAACCTAGGCTCTGAGGGGTGGCCTCTTCTGGCTGTGCCGGGTTGAGATTTATAAGAGTACATGGCCATTAAGGCCAGATCGTTCTTCAAGATGCTCAAACATTCATAGATGACCAGCAGGGTTAAATAATAATCACAGTGGTTGTAGAGGGTGCAACCAGTCAGCACCTTGGCTTTTCATAGCCAAGCATTCAGAGGTTGAGACAGCAGGTGCGGTAGAGATGGAGAGAGGGAGGGAGAGAGCGAGAGCGAGAGCGAGAGCGAGAGCGAGAGCGAGAGCGAGAGCGAGAGCGAGAGCGAGAGCGAGAGCGAGGGAGAGGGAGGGTCTCAAACAGCTGGTCTGCGGGACAAGGTAGCATGTCCAGTGAACAGGTCAGGGTTCAATAGCTGCAGGCAGAACAGTTGAAACTGGATCAGCAGCACGACCAGGTGGACTGGGGACGGGGACAGCCAGGAGTCATGAGGCAAGGTAGTCCTGAGGCATGGTCCTAGGGCTCAGGTCCTCCGGGAGGGGAGAGAGAAAGATGGGAGAGGTAGAGGGAGCATGCTTAAGATCACACAGGACACCAGATAGGACAGACTGACCCTAGTCCCCCGGCACATAGACTATTGCAGCATAGATACTGGAAGCTGAGACAGGTGGGGTTGGGGGAAACTACCACCGGGCAGGGTCAACCAGGCAGGATATAACCCCACCCACTTTGCCAAAGCACAGGCCCCACACCACTAGAGGGATATCAACAGACCACCTACTTATTACCCTGAGACAAGGCTGAGTATAGCCCACAAAGATCTCCTCCACCGCACAAACCCGAGGGGGCGCAAAACCAACAATGCAGTTTAAAAAATAAAAAGTGTTAAGTAAAAAATTGCTAAGTAAAATGTTTTAAATAACTAATAGTTAAGAGCAGCAGTACAATAATAGTAGCGAAGCTATATACAGGGGGTACCGGTACAGAGTCATTGTGTGGTGGCACAGTTGAGGTAATATGTACATGTAGGTAGAGGTAGTTGAGGTAATATGTACATGTAGGTAGAGGTAGTTGAGGTAACATGTAGGTAGAGTTAAAGTGACAATGCATAGATAATAACCAGAGTTTAGCAGCAGAGTAAAAGAGGAGGTGGGGGATGGACACACACACACCTGGGTAGCCATTTGATTAGCAGTTCAGAAGCCTTATGGCTTGGGGGTAGAAGCTGTTTAGAAGCCTCTTGGACCTAGACTTGGCGCTCCAGTACCTCTTACCATGCGATAGCAGAGAGAACAGTCTGTGACTAGGGTGGCTGGAGTCTTTGACACTTTTTAGGGCCTTCCTCTGACACCCCCTGATATAGAGGTCCTGGATGGCAGGAAGCTTGGCCCCAGTGATGTACCGGGACGTACGCACTACTCTCTGTAGTGCCTTGCAGTCAGAGGCCGAGCAGTTGCCATACCAGGCAGTGATGCTCTCGATCAGGAAGATCATGTCAGTGACTCAACCCACTCAAGTTAAGTATAGCGAAAAAAAAGCCTGGCACGATGTGACGCACCCCTCCTAGGGACGGCATGGAAGAGCACTAGTAAGCCAGTGATTCAGCACCCGTAGTAGGGTCAGAGGCAAAGAATTCCAGTGGAGAGAGGGGAGCCGGCCAGGCTGAGACCGCAAGGGCGATTTGTCACTCCAGTGCCTTGCTGTTCACCTTCGCACCCCTTGGCCAGACTACACTCAATCATAGGACCTACTGATGAAATTAGTCTTCAGTAAAGACTTAAAGGTTGAGACATAATCTGTGTCTCTCACATGGATAGTCAATCATCAATATTTATTGACAGATCAAACAGCAGATCTCTTTGTTTCTTGGGACCTAGAACTAGCATCTCTGTTTTGTCCGAGTTTAAAAGTAAAACATTTGCCGCCATCCACTTCCTTATGTCTGAAACACAGGCTTCCAGGGTAAGCAATTTTGGGGCTTCATCATGTTTCATCGAAATGTACAGCTGTGTGTCATCGCAGTGAAAGTTGACATTGACATCACCAAGAGGTAGAATTTATAGTGAAAACAATTGTGGTCCTAAAACAAAACCTTGATGAACACCGAAACATACCACTGACTTGTCAGAGGACAAACCGTCCACAGAGACAAACAACAGGGGGGCTATACGTTCTGTGGAAAATAATGAACGAGTTGCATTATTTTCCAGAGAATGCATAGATTGGCCGGTAGAAATGTGTTCATCAGGTCTCTCGAGTGGTGCAGCGGTCTAAAGCACTGCATCGCAGTGTTGCGGTGTCCCTACAGCCTGGGGTTCGATCCCAGCCTATGTCATTACCGCCCGTTACCGGGAGACCCATAAGGCTGTGGCCCAGCGTCGTCCATGTTAGGGGAGGGTTTGGCCGGGGGTGCTTTACTTGGCTCATTGCGCTCTAGCGACTCCTTGTGGTGTGCCGGGTACCTGCAGGCTGACTTCAGTCATCAGTTGAATGGTGTTTCCTCTGACACATTGGTGCAGCTTCCTGGTTAAGTGAGCAGGTGTTAAGAAGCGTGGTTTGGCGGGTCATGTTTCGAAGGACGCATGACCTTCGCCTCTCCCAAGCCCGTTGGTGAGTCACAGTGATGAGACAAGATCGTAATCACAAAATTGAGGAGAAAAATAAAATGTTCATCCACTGCAGTAGCTTGCAAGTTTACTAGATAGCTACAGTAGTTGCGTGGTAACCAAACACACAGACCATCAGTCCTAGCTATCTGTTATAAAAATTGAATTTGACAATGCCAATAATGTTTTCAATTCAACTTTTGGTTTCTAAACTAGCTCAATGTCACACTCTGATCTGTTTCACCTTTCTTTGTGCTTGTCTCCACCCCCCCAGGTGTCGCCCATCTTCCCCATTATCCCCAGTGCATTTATACTTGTGTCCTCTGTTTGTCTGTTGCCAGTTCGTTTTGTTTCGTCAAGCCTACCAGCGTTTTTCCCGTGCTCCTATCTGTCTCTAGATCCTGTTTTCTAGCTTTCCCTGTTTTGACCATTCTGCCTGCCCTGGCCCCGAACCTGCCTGTCATTCTGTACCTTGCCATACCACCCTGGATTACTGACCCCTGCCTGCCCTGACCCTGAGCCTGTCTGCCGTTCTGTACCTTTCAGACTCTGCTCTGGACTACTGACCTCTGCGTGCCCTTGACCTGTCGTTTGCCTGCATCCCTGTTTGAGTAATACACTTTTTTTACTTCGAAACTGTCTGCATTTGGGTCTTCTCCTGAGCCTTGACACTCAAACATAGACCATGTAAGAATGAACTATAGCCATTGAATTCTACCGTGCAAATATACTGTGTGTTATAGGGGAAATAATGCACAGTCTAAAATGCCCTTCAAGCCAATCAGAGACAAGTATTCAACAATTCCGTTGTATAAATTATATCGAAGTCCAAACACACAGAGATACGTAGCTAAAACCATCTCCATCATGTCTTCTGTGGGGACACTTGAATTTGAGAGGAAAGGGGCACAATGTGATTTGGCTGGAGCAGAGGAGGAAGAGATCATTACGTTACCTTCTCCCTGCTCTCGCTCTCCTCTCAAAATATATGGTCCACAGTCACTCTTAAAAGGACAAGACGATGACATCACCTTCCAGTCCCGAATACGGATTGGTGAAATGAAAGAGTGATAAAAAAAAGCAAAAAAAAGCAGGAACCAATTTGTTAGATGAAACATTTCTCATGCAGGCGCATGGTGATTTAGAAGGGTCAAGCGACCGACGGTGGGACAAGGCTTTACCTCCCTAAGACACAGCATTCTGTCAATCTAACTCACCGCCAGACTTTCCAATTATAGACTGCAGACGCAAGAAGGTCAGAAGCGTATTAAAAGTAAAGATTACCATTCCCTAAGCATATTAAAAGCTACCTCCTCCTGAAAATGTGCCTTATTTGCTAACTTATGCCACTGTAGTGTAGGAGTGCAGGGGAAATATCGGATAGGTGTGAGATGTGTATATGTGACAGTTGTATTGGAGGGTTGTCGCAGAATGATACATTTTCATTCATGCAAATGTTCACAACACACATAAACACAAGCAGTCAGCCAGCCATACAGACGCACACACACACACACACACACACACACACACACACACGCACACGCACATACGCACGCACAAGCACACACACAAACACACACACGCACATAGCACACATACACTACCCTACGTATTTATTTGGACAAGAAAGTTTAAACTTTTGATCTGGCTCTGTACTCCATCATTTTGGATTTGAGGCTACAGTACAGAATGTAACCTTTTATTTGAGGGTATTTTCATGCATATCTGTTTTACCATTTAGAAATTAAAGCATTTTTTTTTATATCTAGTCCCTCCATTTAAAGGTGTCATAAGTATTTGGACAAATTCACTATTGTATTACATCTGGTAAAAAGTGTAGTATTTGGTCCTATATTCCTAGCACGCAATGACTACATCACACTTGTGACTCTACAAACTTGTTGGATGCAGTTGCAGTTTTTGTTGTATTTTGGATTATTTTGGGGAGTCACTTTTATTCTAAATAAGAATAGAATATGTTTCTGAACCCTTCTACATTAATGTGGATTCTACCATGATTACGGACATTCATGAATGAGTCATGAATAATGATGAGTGAGAAAGTTACAGATGCACAAAGGTCATACATACCCCCAAGACATGCTAAACTCTCCCCATTACCAATAATAGGCTGTATGATATTTATGCAAAATCATGGTAGAATCAACACACACACACACACACACACACACACACACACACACACACACACACACACACACACACACACACACACACACACACACACACACACACACACACACACTGATCTGACCACCGCAAACTGATCCCATTCTCCAAAGCCCCGCATTTCCTATTACTAAACAAAGGCAGGGTCGGGAGGAATTCCAGATTATCTATAAACCCCGTAAGTAGTCAGGAGAAATGTGAAGCCATTTTGGTGTTTCTCTCATTCCTATTTTCAGTTCTCATAACCATGCTCTCTGCCAGACAGAGGTGTTACTTTTTCACCAAGTAAACACACGCACATTCTCTCTTTCACCTCTTCCCACCTCCTCGTACCTTTGGGCGTGTGTTGTCATCTAGAAAATGTGATATTTCACATTGAACATGACACTCACATGTATGCCAACAGTATGAAGCAGAGGTGCTCAGCTTGCTTACAGAGCCCGAGGACTTACGCAGGTGAACACATTCTCTGAAATACCACACTTCTACACAATGAGTGCATTCCAAATGGCACCCTATTCCCTATAGAGTATCAAATCAAGAAATCAAATCACATTTTATTTGTCACATGCGCCGAATACAACAGGTGTTGTATTATAGTGAAATGCTTACCTACAAGCCCTTTAACCAATGATACAGTTTTAAGAAAATGACAAAAAAAATCAAAATTCAGAAAAAAGTAAGAGATAAGAAAAACAAATAATTAAAGAGCTGCAGTGAACAACAATAGCTATATACAGGGGGTACTGGTACAGAGTCAATGTGTCAATGTGCAGGGGGCACTGGGATAGATGTTATTGAGATAATTATGTACATGCAGGTAGGGTTGTTAAAGTGGCTGTGCATAGATCATAACAGAGAGTAGTAGCAGCGTGGGGGTGGGGGTGGGGTGGGAGTGCAAATAATCTGGGTAGCCATTTGATTAGCTGTTCAGGAGTCTTATGGCTTGGGGGTAGAAGCTGTTAAGGAGCCTTTTGGTCCTAGACTTGGTGCTCCAGTACCTCTTGCCGTGCGGTAGCAGAGAGAACAGTCTATGACTAGGGTGGCTGGAGTCTTTGACAATTTTTAGGGCCTTCCTCTGACACCACCTGATATAGAGGTCCTGGATGGCAGGAAGCTTGGCCCCGGTGATGTACTGGGCCGTACGCATTACCCTCTTATTATTATTATTACTCTGTAGTGCCTTGCGGTCCGAGGCTGAACAGTTGCCGTACCAGGTAGTGATGAAAACCGCCTGGATGCTCTCGATAATGCAGCTGGAAAACCTTTTCAGGATCTGAGGACCAATACCAAATCTTTTCAGTCTCCTGAGGGGGAATAGGTTTTGTCGTGCCCTCTTCACGACTGTCTTTGTGTGCTTGGACCATGTTCGTTTGTTGGTGATGTGGACGCCAAGGAACTTGATGCTCTCAACCTGCTCCACTACAGCCCGATGAGAATGGGGGCGTGCTCGGTCCTCTATTTCCTGAGGTCCACAATCATCTCCTTTGTCTTGATCACGTTGAGGTAGAGGTTGTTTTTCTTGCACCACATGATCAGGTCTCTGACCTCCTCCCTATAGGCTGTCTCATCGTTGCCTACCACTGTTGTGTCATCAGCTAACTTAATGATGGTGTTGGAGTTGTGCCTGGCCGTGCAGTCATGAGTGAACAGGGAGTACAGGAGCGGACTGAGCACTCACCCTTGAGGGGCCCACGTGTTGAGGATCAGCGTGGCGGATGTATTGTTACCTACCCTTACCACCTGGGGGCGGCCCGTCAGGAAGTCTAGGATCCAGTTGCAGAGGGGGATTTTTAGTCCCAGGGTCCTTAGCTTTGTGATGAGTTTTGAGGGCACTATGGTGTTGAACACTGAGCTGTAGTCAACGAATAGCATTCTCACATAGGTGTTCCTTTTGTCAAGGTGGGAAAGGGCAGGGTGGACATCAATAGATATTGCATCATTTGTGGATCTATTGGTGCGGTATGCAAATTGGAGTGGGTCTAGGGTTTCTGGGATAATGGTGTTGATGTGAGCCATGACCAGCCTTTCAAAGCAATTCATGGCTACAGATGTGAGTGCTATGGGTCAGTCGTCATTTAGGCAGGTTACCTTAGCGTTCTTGGGCACAGGGACTATGGTGGTCTGCTTGAAACATGTTGGTATTACAGACTCAGACAGGGAGAGGTTGAAAATGTCAGTGAAGACAGTTGCCAGTTGGTCAGCGCATGCTCGGAGTACATGTCCTGGTAATCTGTCTGGCCCAGCAGCCTTGTGAATGTTGACCTGTTTAAAGGTCTTACTCTCATCGGCTTCGGAGAGTGTGATCACACAGTCATCCGGAACAGTTGATGCTCTCATGCATGTTTCAGTGTTACTTGCCTCGAAGCGAGCATTGAAGTTATTTAGCTCGTCTGGTAGGCTCCTGTCACTGGGAAGCTCTCGGCTGTGCTTCCTTTGTAGTCTGTAATAGTTTGCAAGCCCTGCCACATCCGACGAGCGTTGGAGCGGGTGTAGTACGATTTGATCTTAGTCCTGTATTGACACGTTGCCTGTTTGATGGTTCGTCGGAGGGCATAGCGGGATTTCTTATAAACTCTGGATTAGAGTCCCGCTCCTTGAAAGCGGCAGCTCTACCCTTTAGCTCAGTGAGAATGTTGCCTGTAATCTATGGCTTCTGGTTGGGGTATTTACGTACAGTCACTGTGGGCATGACGTCCTCGATGCACTTATTGATAAAGCCAGTGACTGATGTGGTGTACTCCTCAATGCCATCGGAAGAATCCCGAAACATATTCCAGTCTGTGATAGCAAAACAGTCCTGTAGTTTAGCATCTGCTTCATCTGATCATTTTTTTATAGACCGAGTCACCGGTGCTTCCTGCTTGAATTTTTGCTTGTAAGCAGTAATCAGGAGGATAGAGTTGTGGTCAGATTTGCCAAATGGAGGGCGAGGGAGAGCTTTGTACTTGTCTCTGTGTGTGGTACAGAGGTGGTCTAGAATCTTTTTACCTCTGGTTGCACATTTAACATGTTGATAGAAATTCGTTAAAACTGATTTCAGTTTCCCTGCATTAAAGTCACCGGCCACTTGGAAATCCACCTCTGGATGAGCGTTTCCTGTTTGCTTATGGCGGAATACAACTCATTTAGTGCGGTTTTAGTTCCAACCTCGCTCTGTGGTGGTATATAGACAGCTACGAAAAAGCAGAGGAAAACTCTCTGGGTAAATAGTGAGGTCGGCAGCGTAGCCTAGTGGTTAGAGCATTGGACTAGTAACCGGAAGGTTGCAAGTTCAAACCCCCGAGCTGACAAGGTACAAATCTGTCGTTCTGCCCATGAACAGGCAGTTAACCCACTGTTCCTAGGCCGTCATTGAAAATAAGAATTTGTTCTAACTGACTTGCCTAGTAAAATAAAATCATAAGATACTCCACCTCAGGCGAGCAAAACGTTGAGAATTCCTTAGATATCGTGCACCAACTGTTGTTTACATAAATGCATAGGCCCCCGCCCCGTGTCTTACCAGAGGCTTCTGTTCTATCTTGTCGCTTTCATTTCTTAATGTCTATGTTCTTCATTCATCCACAACTCGGTGAAGCATAAAATATAAAAAAAATGTAATGTCCCTTTGGTAGGATATACATGCTTTCATTTCGTCCCATTTATTTAAAAGTGATTGAATGTTAGCTAGCAGAACGGAGGGCAAGGGCAGATTAGCCACTCGTCGCCTGGTCCTCACAAGGCAACCTGATCTTTTGCCTCGGAATTGCCGTTTCCTTTTCCAGTGAATCATGGGGATCGGGGCCTGGTCGGGTGTCAACAGTATATCCCTCGCGTCCAGTTTGAGGTGAGCAATCCCAGTTCTGATGATTAGAAGCTCTTTTCGGTCATAGGAGACGGTATCAGCAACATTAGGTACAAAACAAATTACAAACAATGCAAAAAACAAACAAAATAGCATGATTGTATCAGGGCTAGTAGGTAATAGGGCTGTGACCAGTGGAGGCTCCTCATAGGAGGAAGGGGAGGACCATCCTCCTCAGTGAATTCTATTTAAAAAAATAGTGAAACATTAAAAAGTTATCCTTTTTTAGATAAAACTATACTAAATATATTCACGTCACCAAATAATTCATTAAAACACACTGTTTTAAATTAAGGCCTACAAAAGCCTCAGCAGCACTTTGTAGGGTAGCATCATCATTTAGCCGGAGGACAGCTAGTTCCTGTCCTCCTCTTGGTACATTGACTTCAGTACAAAACCTTGGAGGCTCGTGCTTCTCATCCCCTTCAATAGACTTGCACAGTAGTTATGACAACTTCCAGAGGACGTCCTCTAACCTATCAGAGCTCTTGCAGCATGAACTGACATGTTGTCCACTCAATCAAAGAATCAGAGAATGAATCTAGTACTGAAAGCATAAGCTACAGCTAGCTAGCACTGAAGTGCATAAAATGTTGTGAGTAGTTGACTCAAAGTGAACGAAAGACAACGATTAAACAGTTTTGAACAAAGTGATTTCTTCACAAATGAAGGAGAAGCGAGAGAGAGAGAGAGATAGCTATATTTTGTTGTATTTTATTTCACTTCAATTACTTAGCTATGGAATGCAGCTAGCTAGTTTAGCCTACTCAAACACCCAGCTCAAACAGAGCTGACTATGGCTTTCCAACACTGGAACTCTTTCAAGTCAAGGTAAGGTTTTGGTTTTACAAATGTATTGCCACCGGGGGCTGCCGGCATAACTGCTAAACTGCTTGCTGCTGACTGTACACTATACTGCATGATTGTAGCAGTTTTACTAACGTGTTAGTTCTAGTGGCTATGTTGACTATGACATTATGATATGAAGGTTTGGCTTGGAAAAGTTTTTCGGCTGGTCACAGACAGCTAATGTGTTGTGCACTGAAGTCCACAAGTGAAGGGAGAAGGTGAGAGGATGAGATCGCATAGATGAGAGAAAAAATTCACGAGCAAAGTGATCATGCTGTTTGTATGTGGCTGCTATGAAAGTGAACTGTGTTTGCGTGTGATCAGGGGTGTATTCATTCCGCCGATTCTGCTGAAAAACATATCTTAAACAGAAGCAAACGGAAACAAAACAGGGATATACACACCTGAATTTGTCCAATAGAAACTCTCTTTGCAAGTGTTGGACTAATGATTACACCCTAGATCAGCTACAGGCAGGCAAGAGGGTGCAAGGCGGCATTGAATGTGTCAATGTCTGTCACCTTGATTACTGAAATTTCTCTCGGACCTGTGCACCTACATTGTAAACTTTCATTCATAGGCTAGATTGTAGCAACCTCATGATGGGTATAGGGAAAATTTGAGTATCATGTAGTAGCATAAACCTATTGATGTTACATTGAGCTGGTTGTATGGAATTTGAATGAGAGTCATTCAATGTGCTGTAATAGAAGTAAGGCCATGCTCATAAAAAATAAATCGTCCTCCCTCATCTTAAACGGCACCAACCACGGTCATGAAATTTTGGATGATGATAATTGGCCCGCCAAATGACTGCTGTCTCCGTAATAATCGTTAGATTAGCAAAAAAAAAAGATTATAATAATAATTAGACACACATTCTTCCCTCTCCTCCGTTCCTGACTGCAAGTGCAGCCATATAATATATTTCTGTGTGCTGCGGCTGCACCTTGCCACGCCTTTCAACGTGTGCTCGTTTGCTACAACACCTTGCTGCGTTTCAGTAATGAGTAACAAACTTTTATCAGGTTTTTAAGAGTCCATGTTACCACGAAGCGAACCCAACCACACTAATGCCCGGTTGTCCCGTTTTCAGCCAGCTGTTCATTAACCCCCCCCCCCCCACCCACACACACACACACATGCACACACACGCACACAAACACACACATACACAAAACCCCCCGGTTATTTCATTTTCATGAAGTTCTTCATCCATAAACATCAGTTACACAGTTGTACGGTTATTGTGACAGCCCTACTATACAGCATAGTGCACATAAGGTGCCATTTGGGATGCAGTCAGACATTTCCTCAAGAAAACCCTGTCAACCAAGTGTCACTTCTATAACACACGGTCAGACTGTACAAGAAATTTAAAAGAAGACATTTAAACACAAAAAAAAGATAGATTGTTACATTTTAAAATGTCATCCATGTGGATAATGGAGGCTCTCACATATCTCTCTCTGCCTGGCTGTCTGAAAGTCAACCCTTGGAGTAGCGTGTTTTTGTAAGTCGAAGGCAGCGCCGCAGTGTCAAGCGGGGTCATCAAAATAAACACATATTTTTTCTGCTTTTCGGGAGAGACTGCTTTAGTCATCTCCTTTAAAGGAACCCCCATAAGACGCGTGGACAGACACCTCAGTGGACCAGCTAAGCTGTTGCTAGCAGACATGCTCTGTTATGAACCACGGCCCTTTCCGTCAACAGGATATATCTGTCTCGAAAAACAAAAAAAATAGACGCTTCAAGATGTTCTCTTCTTCTTTTTTATCCCCCCCCCCCCCTTAGCCCTTTCTATCCTCTAAGACTGATACACAGCTCTTGCTTCCTACCATCTGATTCTCTCTCTTCCACCCCTCACCCCCTCCTCCCCTCCTCCCCTCACCCCTCCCTCTGGCATGTCTGGGCATAATTAAAGCTAAAAGGTGAAAGGCACTTCATCAAATGAATGGCTAAAAACACAGCCGACCGTTATTATTATTATCAGTCCAAGTTGACTCGGTGGGTTCCTGTGAAGAAGACAGAGGTGCAACAGAGCAGCACACGTAATCTCTAACTGGATATAATTGCTAGTTGATGGGGGGGGGGGGGGGGGGGGATGAAGGAGGGAAGAAGGAGGGGAGAAGGACGGGGGATTACCAGATATGTTATAAGGTAAACACGATACTCTGTTTCGATGCTCTTCCCTTCACATGTGGTTTCTCAATCTCAGGTCATCTAGCCTGCGTCTGCTCTTTAAAAAAAGGCAACTGCTTGGAAATAGTGTATTAAGTATACGCCGTGCGGGTAAAACGTTGTCTGGGTTATCGGCGTGGCAGCACGTTACGTTGTTTGTCCTTCATCATTTCTAGGGATTTTTTTGCTGTTTGAGGTCTAACACGGGACCAGGCTTGTTTACTTGTCTGTCTACAGTCTTCAGTAGAACCAGGACGATTGAGTCCCAAATGACACCCTAATACCTGTATTGGGCACAACTGCCCTGGTCAAAAGTAATGCACTACATAGGAAATAGGGTGCCATTTGGGATCCAGGCTGTTACGTCTTCTTTATTCATGTATTCAGAATCAAAACAATGATTCTTTCTGTGAGTCCACAAAACAGCCGCTATCCCATAACGAAGAGACGGTCCATTTTTGTCTAAGTGAGTGACGAACGCTAGCAGAACAAACCTTTTGTGTCGAGATTGTCATCATCCTAAAGCAAAAAGCCTTACAGGATGTGTCATTTACATTGTGGTAATAACCTGATATCAGTTTACTGTATGACTCAATAATAATCCAGTGTGTCATTGCCTCCTTTGTAGTTTGGTATTATGCTAATCAATTTATTGTAATTCAATGGGTGAGATTGCAACAACTAGTAGAGAATATCCTATTTTCTAATGTGTCCTGAGTTTCTGGGAGAAATCACCAGCCTAGTCTTAAACACGGGCTTGACCTAAGGAGATACCGTAGATTTCTGTCAAAGTTTTGAATGATCTCATTCATTTTGACAAGAAATCTACCTACATACTCATATGACTTTTCATGAGTTTGGATTTTTTGGGGGGCGGGGGAAATCTCCATTTGATTTCTCCCTGTGAGTAGAAGCAACCCTTAATGCATAGGTATCAAGAGGAATTACAGGACTGCTCCTGCCTGCACACTGTCAGACACACTGTCTTGTGGTTTCCTAAATACAGTTGGCTGACACAGAAGACGAAGGGGACCGCTGTGAAGTTGTACATAGAAGACCGTGCCTCGTTTTCTATGTTCTCTAGCTCGAACCTTTGAACACAGGATGTGTTTTGCCGGGTTGATTTTTTTAACTCAATTAGCTGAGAGCTTAGCCGTATTCATCCTAGAACCTGAGAAACGTGTCAAAATGTTTTTTTGTTTTGTTTGTAATGGTATTTCAAAATGATGTAAACAAAATATTTACATTTTCAATACTTTATTGCACTATTCTTAATTGAAAATGGCTTGTTGTGTGACTCAGTAAGTGATTACTTAAATGGTGACATGAGGTCACTGGTTGCAAACTTTTTTTGATCCAGGCACTCTAAAAAAAAACTCCCTGATTGAGTTACAATTCCAATGCCTCATCTGAACCCATTGCCATGCATTCTCAGAGGGGGAGAGTACTGTATATGAAGGAATATAATACAGTGGTATAATACAGTGGTATAAAATCACGTATCACGCCTGGTGCCTGGAGGTTAACTCACATAAATGACTCTCATTATGTGCTGGAAAGTGCACTTCACTAGAACCATTCAAAGAATGGTGAAACACAATTCCGATTCTCTAATATTGTTTACGTTATGAACTGTTATGTCTACCATTCAGTAATGTGCGAGGATGTATACTTATGAGTCTTTTTACACACAGGTAGGGGCTCTTTGCACTACGATGAATTTACGAGAGTTATCGCAAGAATACCCGCCTATACCTAACAGTAATGTAAAGATGCAAATCTCAATTATTTCTGACTTCTCTACGCCATTGCTACACCACCTTAGTGGATAGCGTACTAAAACCAGTTTCGAAGAGAAATTGTCCACATAACTCATGCTTTTACAGTGTAAAAAGGCGGATCTGGCATCTCAATTTGGCTCTGGCCACACCAAACCCAATGCTAATGTAAGGATATTGTAAACAGGAATTTGCAAATCTGATCCTACGTCATATATTTTGTTAGTTTAAAAACGTTCTATGTCTGTGTTCCATTCCTTCGGTGATCTGATCTGGAGTCAGTGTGAAGGCAGGTGTGAAGCAGGAGTCTTACTCTGGAGCACTGATCTGCATTCCTCCTCCCCTCCCAACCAGGAGTGTGAGCTCTTCTTGTAGCCCTGCCAGGATGTCACTCGATACAAGAGCTGAAGATACCGTTTCAAGCTCCTTGACTTAACAGCATCCTCTGTCAAATGTGTTACAAGAGTTATGTCCCTGTCCCTATAACTCTCTTTCTATCTCTCTCTCTCTCTCTCTCTCTCTCGGTGTTTCTCTCTCTGTCTTTGATGATGGTGGAGAGGATTCAACTCAGGGGGAGGGGGGGTCAATCTTGAGAAGCAGGCAGCTGCAGCAGTAGGGATCTGGCCTGGTGTTGGTGCTGCTGACAGATGTCCTCACTGGGGCTACGGCAGCACTTCAGCCCAGCCTAGAAGCACCCGACCCGGGTCATGGCTCCAGTCGCACTGCCTGCATACCTACCCACTCCCAGGTCGGCTGGCTGGCTGGCTGGTTGACTGACTGGCTGGTGCAAGACAATACAGGATCAACTTGATCGCAGTGGGAGTTGTTGAGTCATAACTATCTGCCTCGGTGTCACCTTGAGCTGAGCTGGAAGTTCCAATGATGTAATCCTCACTTCACTCAAAGATAGTGTTATAGTAAGATAAGATAAGATAAGATAGGAATCTGCTACTTCATCTACTATAATGAACATGGAAGGGGGAAAAAGACACAACCTTCACTTTGGCATCTTTTTAGAGTTGACAACAGGGAAAACAAAAACACACACAGGATGATTGAGCCGTTGATGCTCTTGAAGGCGCCATTGTAAACGCTCAGCGGCTTTTCAGATCTTTTTGAATATGGCGCTAATTTGGCGACGATGGCGTCTTTTATCGTGCAGCAGATGCTTTTCAATTATGTGAAGTAGTGTGGGGAAAAAGAGCGACTCGGGATGCTCCTGAAGAGTTGGGAGAGGGGGAGGAAGCTTTTAATGGCTACGTCCCAAATGTCACCCTATTCCTTACATAGTGCACTACTTTTGACCAGGGCCCATAGGTTAGTAGTGCACTATGTAGGGAATAGACTGCCATTTGGCACACATGCAACGACTGTACTCCCAGTAGGAACGACTGGGGTGCAGGAAGAGGCAATTACATCCCTGAATAGTTGTTTGACACTTTTAACATTGCATCATCTATTTTCACTATCTGCCGTTTGCACATCCGTCTGGGGAAAAGGGCCATTAGATGCCTTTAAAGCTTGTATCAATAATGTATGTTATGCCTGGGCAAATCACTGAATATTGTCAATGAAAATGATGTAGCCAACTTTTTTTTCAAAATCTTAGCAACCCAGAACCACATTGAATTGCATGCATTGGATCATAAAAAAAAACATCCTTCAATGAAGACATACATTTATGTGTGGTTGGTGGACAAACTATTTGAGGAGAATATGTTCATATTCATTTGATTTCACCGTGTTTCACAGTGCCCTTACCCTGCTGCAGACAGAATACCCTGCAACACAAACTCACATTATTTATCTCCTGACTAATTACATTATAATAATTGATGACAGTAAAGGAGGGCCAACATTTAATTAATTTGGCTCAAGGAAACTGCATCTCTGTGTATTTACCTTTGATCCAACTTCCTGGCAATAAATTCAAATGGTAAATCAAGTAAAGTTATGATTTTAGCCGGAACGCTCCTGGGCATTTCACATTATGTTAGTACTTTTATGCCTAAACCTCTGGCATTAAATTGTCTTTATGCTTTTATCAGATAAAAATTAGGCCCTGTTGATAGGCCGATAGCATTCTCTTCTAAAACAGCCCTGCAAGACCAGCCAGAGGCCACACCCTCTCTCGATCAAGATGGAACTCACTCACATTTTATTGGAAAGGAAAAATGTGTATATACATCTCTATATAAATCAGTCTCTCTTATCTGAGTTGTAATTGGCACATCCAATATTTGGGATCAATCAGACATTCCTGCGAGCTTTGCCAGAGCCTGCAGTGTATTTCCATCCAGGGTCACAGCCAGCTTACCTAGGAGAAGGAGGATTGTCTTTCTGCTGGCAACTATCCGACTCTGGATCCAGTTCAGGTGATTCCTGAATTCCACAGCGTTCTGAATGGGGGGGGGGGGGTGGGTAGTTTTAACTATTGTAAATACTGTCTCAAATACTATACATACTGTCATCCTGCTGGCACTTCTACTGCAACTCTCTGATCCAATCAGTTAATCATGGGGATTAATGACTTGGATAATATAACATTCAATAGCTACTGTATTCAATGGAACTGTAAAATAGGGGCGAGAATGACTACTGTGTTTCTGCACCTCTCTCTGTCCCTCTGGGGGCAAGAGAAGGAAATGCAACTCCAAACTGAAATTGGGCAAATAATTAAGAAGCACAGATCACGACATCTCATTCAACATCTACATGCTTAACTCATGAGTAAACAATTGTATGTCACCGGACATTTATCTATTTGCTTGTATATATATATATGCCAAAATGTTATATTAAATAGAAACAGAAAGTTATTTTAAGTTCTATTTAGCAGAAAGATATATTATGTACTATTAAAAAAAAGATATATTAAGTTCTGGTACATAGAAAGTTTGCTCTGAAAGTGCTTTCCTCATTCTGAGGGCGCTGGACTGTAAAATGGCTTGTAAAACTGCTCATAGGTTAGTGTGTAATTTCCCATGAAAATGATAGATTGAGGCTGATCTAGCAGTGGCAATACTAGTCATCTCTGGCAATTATGTGTAAGTATCATCATTGTTTAGTCGAATAACCTCATCTATTATTTCCTTTTACCATGAATTAGGGCCTATGAAAATTACAGGTTGGAGGCCTGTCTCACCATATTATGGCCTGTAAGTGCTGATATTGATGGGAAGGTAATGGTAGTCCTCGGCCCTAAATGTAAATAGTATCTAAGGTGATATTTATTCTGCTCTCACGTGGAGTACTGGGGAGTAGAGAGCTAGGGTGAAGGCAGGGGTGAGGCCTGTTGTGGAGTCGTGTTGGGAAGGCCCTAGCCTACATATTACACCTACCTCAGGAGTGGCACAGGTTTGGCTAATAAAGTTTCTAATATCAGTATTATTACTGGGCGTTAAGATGTAAAGGCTGACACTAAAACCAACATTGTCAGTTACAATTGAATTTGCCAGCTCTGCAGAGCTCTGCCTGTTTGCGCAACATTTTCAATAGAGAGAAAAAAGGCTACAACTACTTAGCCAGGTAAGTATTTTTCTCCTGTGAACTCTGTATGTCGTTGTGAACCAGGTATGAATGTGTGATCAAGAGATCTGGCAGTCGTCCACAATCTGTTCAGCTCCACTCCCCAGCTGAAGTCTCAGTGCCACTGAAACGCATGCACTACCTCGAGTGTTTCTTACTTTGCTACATCTCCAATCAATCTGACTGCCAGCTCCTCTGTTCATGTTTAAGGAGCTGTTAAATTGTTTTGGTTAATTTAAAATCGGGAAGCTTTTGTTACGCAACACCTCCTGAAACAGCTCTCTTGACACACATGCCGTAGGGTTAAGATAATACGTTTTCATCTGTTAGTGGATCGTCTTCTCTGAGAATGCAAACTGCCTTCTCTGGGGTAGAATGTAGAATAGAATCCAGCTGATATCTTTCAATCAGAGCTTCTCTGTATGCAATCACACTGTCATTGTTCGTCTCATGTTGTGGAAAGCGCCTTTTGACAGAGATCAGTGATGAATCACCTGGCCAAGAGCGTCAGATCCCATCGGCAGCCTTTTTCATAGAGTTAGAGAAGGGGGAAAAAAACAACATTCAATTCATTTCTCCTGCTCTTTCATGTCTGCTGCTTTTCATTGGAACACAGTGTTTTAAACGTTATTCACTGCAGCAACCTCTCTCTTTTCTTCTCGCAGAGATTCGCAAAGCAAATATTTGGCGGGGTAGTTCATAAAGGAAGTGCTTTTACTTGCTCAAGGTGCTGACGGCAGGGCACACTCTGTTATGTTGGAGGCTTAGAAAAACAAAACGTAACAGGGCTGGACTCGGCCGTCAAATTAAGTGGCAGAGATGTTTAATTGTACCGCTTTCTTCTGGTGGCAAAATAATTTGCTCACTCTTTTGTTTTGTGAAGTAAGGCAATAAAGAAAAGTCATTTTTCAACTTTGTACATGACTTCTTTTTTTTTTATATCAACTTCCAAGAGTCGAAAAGCGGGACAAATATAAACTTGCAGGAACAGCATGTAAGCACATGATCTGTGGTCCAAGGTGAAAGTTTTTCAAAAGGCTGAATACATCATAGTAAAACCGACGGAGGGAATAGTGTAAATGACGCTCCCTAAGACTAAGCAGCAAGGATGATTTAAGGCACCTTTGATTTAACAGTACACATAGGATTATATGCATTCGAAGCCTGTCAAACATCACTGCAAACTGTTGTCTAGGAGTGTTATTACACTAATATCACTGTAAACCATGCATATCATGCTCATTTTATTTGGACAAGCAGTACCTTTGCTTTAGCATTTAGCTACAATGGCTAGAACATGTCATGCTATGCTTAAGTAGCGCTATAGGAGACAGCTGGGGATGTGAACTAAAGCTAGGTTAAGGTTAAGGGGGGGGAAAGGAAGAAGTTAGGCCTGGCTTAAAGAAAAGCTAAGGACAGGATTAGACATTTCAAAATTCATCATTTGATCATCTCCAGCACCACCCCAACAGCAGCAACATGTGAAAA
The DNA here is from genome assembly GCF_002021735.2 of Oncorhynchus kisutch. NCBI lineage: Eukaryota > Metazoa > Chordata > Actinopteri > Salmoniformes > Salmonidae > Oncorhynchus > Oncorhynchus kisutch. The sequence continues at coordinate 58,441,277 of NC_034184.2, read as the reverse complement.
TGGCGCGTTTCTATGTTTTGTAGTAAAAAGAAAATGATAAAGGAAGATAAGTGTTTCCAATGACATCATTGGTGTACGTCATGTGATCATGTGCATTGCCTACTAATTGCATAGTAATTGTCTACTAATTGGTTGATGATGTCATTGGAAACACTTATCTTCCTCTATCTTTCTTAATACAAAACATAGAAACGCGCCATTTTCATATATTTTGATGTTGGAGAGGTGCTGGAGATGATAAATATGTAGTTGGACAATTTAGAAAAGTCCCTTTAATGTTAAGGTAAAGGTTAGGGTTAAAGTTCAGTTTGGTTGTTGGTGTCTCTCCTCTATCACAGTGAGATGTAATTGATAAACCCAGCCAGCTGTGCAGCTATCACTCCGCCCAGTCCTCACGAATGCAGACATAACAAAGTACCTGACTGACAGGATCCAAACCTAGGATGGCCCCTTCACCCTCGAGACACAAGGACCTAACCTTAGCCCGACTGTTAGAGGACTTTTAATGAACACACACACATTTCATATGAAGTCCTCCACCACTGTTTCAGCTGCTTTGCTGTTTCAGCTGCTTTTAACGCACACTGCCGGGATGTTGCCAACCGCCTCAGGAGATACCTTTTTTTTTTACACACCTTAGCAATTATACACTTTATTCCAGAGGCACACAATGTAATCATATTGTGCAAGGTGAATGATGGGCTTCATGATTAATGTTGGTTGGGAAAAGTAGAGCTACCGAGCTAGTATAAGGATTCACACAATATCTAAACAGGATACACGTCAAGCATCAGACCTTGTCTGTGAAGAGTTTCACTTATTGTGAATGTCCACACAAGTTTCAAAGGTAGTTATTGATTCAACTCAAATCTTTCTGGTCACAAACAGATTTTGTCACAGGGGTTTGTGTTTAAAAGGTTCTTGGCCATCTTTATAGAAGAAAAAATTCGGAGCAATTGAAAAAGGTTCTGCATACAATAAAGGCACTGAAAAGTGTAGACGTGCAGGTTGAAGACCTGGACAAACCCTTTTTTGCTGTCTCAGTTAGGAGGCCTGACACCTGGGCAAACACTGGAGCCCAATGATCTGTCATCAGCTATAGGAACCAGTACAAACTTGGTCGCTTTTGTTGACACACAAAAGAAAATACTTCAAATCAATTTAGCACTCTGCAATTCATCTTCTGTGGAAGCTTAAGTCCTCGTTTATGCTTGCAAAATCACAAGGGGTCCTCGTTGGGGAATATCGGTTGGTTGATCGGCGCAGTAAAACGTTGTAAAGACATGACACACGGACTGTTTTGCCAAGTGTCTGTTGGTAATACCTTGGATCTAAAGGGCCCTCAGATGTATTTATTTGTGTACTCTACTTCTCTGACCTCTTGGAGCTGTCCGACAAAACACCAGACCTCTTGAGGACATACGAGATAATTGTCTCTCAACGTCTCTCGCCCACAGACAACTTCAAACGGAGACATTCCAAATGTCAGATTACGTCAAGCGTGGGTTGCTGATGACTTACGGGGCTCGCTCCCCGATGACATGTTTTCGTGTTCTTTAGTGACCGTCTTTGTGATGCATTGTATAGACCTGAGGAAAATGCTAATGGTGTCTGGACTGCAAGTGATTAGTACAGGGATGACATCTACGAACCCAAGAACTGAAAGTCTCATGTCTTCAAGAGCACAGACCAAAGACTAAACGCGTGGACTAAACCGATGATGGAACATCCGACTTCTCATCTGATATCTGTATCAGGAATTTTATGAAAATGTGTTTTATTTATGAAGCTGGTTGGCTGGATTCAGAGACGATTAGTGCAGATAATGAGGGTATATACACTACGTATACCAAACAATAAGGACACACGCTCTTTCCATAACATAGACTGACCAGGTGAATCCAGGTGATGGTGCCTTATTGATGTCCCTTGTTAAATCCACTTCAATTAGTGTAGATGAAGGGGAGGACACAGGTTAAATAAGGATTTTTAAGCCTTGAGACAATTGAAACATGGACTGTGTATGTGTGCCATTCAGAGGGCAAACGGGCAAGAGAAAATATTTAAGTGCCTTTGAACAGGGTATGGTCGTAGATGCCAGGCGCATCGGTTTGTGTCAAGAACTGCAACGCTGCTGGGTTTTTCTGGGGGGGGGGGGGGGGGGTCGCAACTCATTATTAGGAAGGTGTCCCTAATGTTTGGTATACTCAGTGTATAAGATACATATTTCATATTTCTAAGTAAATTGGCATTATCTGAATCTGAACAACTACAACCTGACATAGCGTTAACCAGCAAATGTCTTTATGACTCCAGCAGTTTGCCCCAGAATCGAATACATACAAAGACGGTGGACTGAGTGCCATTTCCATGGTAACACCTATTGGCATATCTGCAATCAGGGTAAGGCTGTCATAGTCAGCTATTCAGACAGTACCAGAGACCTTGAAATTATAAGGAGAGGGGTGCTGTGAGAAGGCCCTTTGCTTTTCAGCAGTTCATTATATGGCACACTGATCAGACTTGATCACATACAAAGGAACTCATTTTAAGCTCTTCAAGCTACCCCATAATCCCCCAATGTGTGCAAATGACATGAATATTTGCGAAGAAAAGAAGACATGCCCATGCATTATGTCGCCTAACTCATTGCCAATGTTATGTTTCCCACATCCTTTCTTCATACAATGCAGACACTCAGAATTAGCCACTTAAAACGGGAGACATTGAGTAAATAACTACAGTATTATAAATTATAATGCACAACATCTGGGTGGAGAGACCGGGGCCGGATGTACATAAATAGAGATGCCACCAGTCCACCAATCCCATGGCTCGCTTACCTGTAGGTTCAAAAAGAGAAGATTAAACCCCCACCAACCATCCTCTAATTCCATCATATCAGTCTCTATAGAGACTATGTCGGGTTTTGACGGTTGAATGTGTAGCTTATGGCAGCTAAAGAACTCTCGAGGGGGAATCCTGAGGGGATTACTCTGAGGTTTTCTCATAAAGTGGGAAACAAAAAACACTCTTGAGGGCTTGGGATGATCATAAACACGCAACATCCCCAATCTGCCCCCACCCCCAATTTATTAGTGGACTCCCACTTTCTCCATTCAGCTTTTTCTGACACCCAGGGATAGAGACCTGACAAAGGGCAACTCCACTTGGAGAGGGATTAGTGTAAATCCGATTTATAATGAAATTAAGGGCTGAGTAGTTCTTGTAGGATTTGATACAAAAGATGGGCGAATTACTTTGTATTTTTTGGGGAAATCTTTTATTTTCCTATGGTGAGAACTTTGTGATAAGTAGACTGGGGATCCTGCACAGCATACCAGCCAGTGGCCCCATTCCTCAGCCCAACGGACCAATAGACTCCTCTGTCCACTCCACCTGGCTTGGATGTTTCCCTATCCATACAGAAACTACACTGATTTCGTGACCAGTTGATCGTATGGTAATTGCACTAATCTGCGATACAAGGACATTTGGTTTGTGGCTTACACAGTTTATCATTGTTGTACACATGAGCTCTCACATCAATTAAGTAATTATGCTAAGTGTATAGAAAAATGAGGCCGTGCTATTGTAACGGTGCAGAATACCTTTTTAAACTACCACCCTATGAATGCAAGCACTGACACACAGATCTCCGCTGACAGAAAGCTTGGAAGAATTTTATGGTTTTTCTAGTGGTCTCTTTTCTATATAAAGTAATTCCACCAAAACAGGCAAACCCTTTTGAGTATTTTGATAGGCAGAAACTTCTCCTTGCATGTGACAATGCATGATTGTGGGTCAAGAAGATACATTTTAATGCAGAATATCAGAACTAGAGAGCTATTTCAGAAACTATAGAGCAGTTTTGGAAAAAGTACCCAATTGTCATACTTGAGTAAAAGTAAAGATACCTTATGATAGAAAATGACTCAATAAAAGTACAAGTCACCCAGTAAAATACTACTTGAGTAAGAGTCTAAAAGTATTTGGTTTTAAATATACTCAACAAGAAGGTCTGATTTCATTAAGACTGAAACAGGTCACAAGTGGTAAATATAAAGATCCAGTCCATTTAAAATATGGTGCATAAAACACAAAGACAGGAAACAATCACCCACAAAATACACAAAGAATATGGCTGCCTAAATATGGCTCCCAATCAGAGACAACGATAAACACCTGCCTCTGATTGAGAACCAATCCAGGCAACCAGAGACTTACCTAGACACCTAAAAGAACACAACCCCATAAATCTACAAAAACCCCTAGACAAGTTTTCGATGTACCGATTCCATGGCACATGGTTTATGAATTGATACACAAAATGACGGTGAATTAAAACTTCACATTTTTTATTTAAATTATTGTACAAATTCTTGCAACCATTAGAATGTTACAGAGTGCTTTCGGGAAGTATTCAGACCCCTTGAATTTTTCCACATTTTGTTACAATGCAGCCTTTTTATAAAATTGATAAACTTTTTTTTTTAAATCATCAGCAATCTACACACAATACTCCGTAATGACAAATCGAAAACAGGTTTTTAGAAATGTTTGCAAATTTATTCAAAATAAAAACAGAAATACCTTATTTACATAAGAATTCAGATTCTTTGCAATCAGACACAAAATTGAGGTCAGGGGCATCCTGTTTCCATTGATCATCCTTGAGATGTTTCTACAACTTGATTGGAGTACACCTGGGGTAAATTCAATTGATTGGACATGATTTGGATAGGCACACACCTGTCTATATAAGGTCCCGCAGTTGACAGTCCATATCAGAGCAAAAACCAAGCCATGAGGTCGAAGGAATTGTCCGTAGACCTCCAAGACCACAGTGGCCTCCATCATTCTTAAATGGAAGAAGTTTGGAACCACCAAGACTCTTCCTAGAGCTGGCCGCCGGGCCAAACTGAGCAATCGGGGGAGAAGGGCCTTGGTCAGGGAGGTGACCAAGAACCGGATGGTCTCTCTGACAGAGCACATCTCCTCTGTGGAGATGGGAGCACCTTCCAGAAGGACAACCATCTCTGCCACACTCCACCAATCAGGCCTTTATGGTAGAGTGACCAGATGAAAGCAACTCCTCAGTAAAAGGCGCATGACAGCCCGCTTGGAGTTTGCCAAAAGGCACATAAAGACTCTCAGACCATAAGAAACAAGATTCTCTGGTCTGGTGAAACCAAGATTGAACTCTTTGGCCTGAATGCCCAAGTGTCACATCTGGAGGAAACCTGGCACCATCCCTACAGTGAAGCATGGTGGTGGCAGCATCATGCTGTGGGGATGTTTTTCAGCGTCAGGGACTGGGAGACTCGTCAAAATCTAGGAAAATATGCACGGAGCAAAGTAGAGAGAGATCCTTGATGAAAACTTGCTCCAGAACGCTCAGGACTGGAGAAAACCTGCTTAATGAAAACCTGCTCCAGAGCGCTCAGAACCTCAGACTGAGGCGAAGTTTCACGTTCCAACAGGACAACAACCCTAAGCACACAGCCAAGACAACGCAGGAGCGGCTTCGGGACTTGTCTCTGAATGTCCTTGAGTGACTCAGCCAGAGCCCTGACTTGAACCCGATCGAACATCTCTGGAGAGACCTGAAAATAGCTGTAAAGTGATGCTCCCCATCCAACTTGACAGAGCTTGAGAGGATCTGCAGAGGAGAATGGTAGCAACTCCCTAAATACAGATGTTCCAAGCTCGTAGCGTCTTACCCAAGAAACCTCAAGACTGTAATCACTGCCAAAGGTGCTTCAACAAAGTACTGGTTAAAGGGTCTGAATACTTATGTAAATATGATATTTCAGTTTTGTATTTTTTAAACATTTTCTAAAATGTCTAAAAACCAGTTTTTGCTTTGTCATTATGGGGTATTGAGTGTAGATTGATGAGGGGGGGAAACTATTTAATACATTTTAGAATAAGGCTGTAACCTAACAAAATGTGGAAAAAGTCAAATGGTCTGAATACTTTCCAAAGGCACTGTACGTATGGGGGATACAACCATCCCAGCTCTGCAGATTTTGCTGCGAAGAGACGGAATCATTAGATCGTTTGTTGGGGGATAAAACCATCGTAGTTCTGCAGATTTTTCTGCGAAGAGACAGAATCATTAGATCATTTGTTTTGGTACTATCCATATGTAGCTGGTTTATGGTCCAGGTTCAGGAATGGCTGAAGAATTGCAACATTTACATGGAACTAACTCTGCTGGGGGACTTGAAAAGTAATAGTCAATCGATCAATATAATAATGCTTTTAGCAAAAAAAATTCGTTAATTTACAATCTGTAGAAACGCCAACAGTGAAGAGGCGACTCCGGGACGCTGGCCTTCTCGGCAGAGTTGCAAAGAAAAAGCTATATCTCAGACTGGCCAATTAGAAGAAAAGATTAAGATGAGCAAAAGAACACACGCTGGACAGAGGAACTCTGCCTAGAAGGCCAGCATCCCGGAGTCGCTCGTCACTGTTGACGTTGAGACTGGTGTTTTGCGGGTACTATTCAATGAAGCTGCCAGTTGAGGATTTGTGAGGCGTCTGTTTCTCAAACTAGACACTCTAATGTACTTGTCCTCTTGCTCAGTTGTGTACCGGGACCTCCAACTCCTCTTTCTATTCTGGTTAGGGCCAGTTTGCGCTGTTCTGTGAAGGGAGTAGTACACAGCGTTGTGTGAGATCTTCAGTTTCTTGGTAGTTTCTCGCATGGAATAGCCTTCATTTCTCAGAACAAGAATAGACTGACGAGTTCCAGAAGACAGTCCTTTGTTTCTGGCCACATTTAGCCTGTAATCAAACCCACAAATGCTGATGCTCCAGATACTCAACTAGTCTAAAGGCCAGTTTTATTGCTTCTTTAATCAGACCAACAGTTTTCAGCTGTGCTAACATAATTGCAAAAGGGTTTTCAAATTATCAATTAGCCTTTTAAAATTATAAACTTCGATTAGCTAACACAACGTGCCATTGGAACACAGGAGTGATGGTTGCTTATAATGGGCCTCTGTAGATATTCCATAAAAAATCAGCCGTTTCCAGCTACAATAGTCATTTACAACATTAACAATGTCAACAATGTATTTCTGATCAATTTGATGTTATTTTAATGGACAACATTTTTTGCTTTTCTTTAAAAAGCAATGAAATTTCTAAATGATCCCAAGCTTTTGAATGGTAGAGTATATATAGAGGATTGGAAATGATGCAGACAATTACATTGATGGAAGCCACAATCTTTCTGCAATATTAAAGCTGATCTATCCCCATTTTGTTTTTACAAAAATTAAAGTATAAATCATTTCAAATTCCATATATTAAGCAAACTAGATGCAACCATTCTTGTTTTTTTATTTTATTTACTGATAGCCAGGAGCACACTCCAACACCCAGACATAATTTACAAACAAAGCACTTGTGTTTAGTGAGTCCGCCAGATCAGAGGCAGTGGGGATGACCAGGGATGTTCTCTGTTTAGTGAGTCCACCAGATCAGAGGCAGTGGGGATGACCAGGGATGTTCTCTGTTTAGTGAGTCCTCCAGATCAGAGGCAGTGGGGATGACCAGGGATGTTCTCTGTTTAGTGAGCCCGTCAGATCAGAGGCAGTGGGGATGACCAGGGATGTTCTCTGTTTAGTGAGTCCTCCAGATCAGAGGCAGTGGGGATGACCAGGGATGTTCTCTGTTTAGTGTCCTCCAGATCAGAGGCAGTGGGGATGACCAGGGATGTTCTCTGTTTAGTGAGCCCGTCAGATCAGAGGCAGTGGGGATGACCAGGGATGTTCTCTGTTTAGTGAGTCCTCCAGATCAGAGGCAGTGGGGATGACCAGGGATGTTCTCTGTTTAGTGAGTCCTCCAGATCAGAGGCAGTGGGGATGACCAGGGATGTTCTCTGTTTAGTGAGTCCTCCAGATCAGAGGCAGTGGGGATGACCAGGGATGTTCTCTGTTTAGTGAGTCCGTCAGATCAGAGGCAGTGGGGATGACCAGGGATGTTCTCTGTTTAGTGAGTCCTCCAGATCAGAGGCAGTGGGGATGACCAGGGATGTTCTCTGTTTAGTGAGTCCTCCAGATCAGAGGCAGTGGGGATGACCAGGGATGTTCTCTGTTTAGTGAGTCCACCAGATCAGAGGCAGTAGGGATGACCAGGGATGTTCTCTGTTTAGTGAGTCCTCCAGATCAGAGGCAGTGGGGATGACCAGGGATGTTCTCTGTTTAGTGAGTCCTCCAGATCAGAGGCAGTGGGGATGACCAGGGATGTTCTCTGTTTAGTGAGTCCACCAGATCAGAGGCAGTGGGGATGACCAGGGATGTTCTCTGTTTAGTGAGTCCTCCAGATCAGAGGCAGTGGGGATGACCAGGGATGTTATCTGTTTAGTGAGTCCTCCAGATCAGAGGCAGTGGGGATGACCAGGGATGTTCTCTGTTTAGTGAGTCCTCCAGATCAGAGGCAGTGGGGATGACCAGGGATGTTCTCTGTTTAGTGAGTCCTCCAGATCAGAGGCAGTGGGGATGACCAGGGATGTTCTCTGTTTAGTGAGTCCGCCAGATCAGAGGCAGTGGGGATGACCAGGGATGTTCTCTGTTTAGTGAGTCCTCCAGATCAGAGGCAGTGGGGATGACCAGGGATGTTCTCTGTTTAGTGAGTCCGCCAGATCAGAGGCAGTGGGGATGACCAGGGATGTTCTCTGTTTAGTGAGTCCTCCAGATCAGAGGCAGTGGGGATGACCAGGGATGTTCTCTGTTTAGTGAGTCCTCCAGATCAGAGGCAGTGGGGATGACCAGGGATGTTCTCTGTTTAGTGAGTCCTCCAGATCAGAGGCAGTGGGGATGACCAGGGATGTTCTCTGTTTAGTGAGTCCTCCAGATCAGAGGCAGTGGGGATGACCAGGGATGTTCTCTGTTTAGTGAGCCCGTCAGATCAGAGGCAGTGGGGATGACCAGGGATGTTCTCTGTTTAGTGAGTCCTCCAGATCAGAGGCAGTAGGGATGACCAGGGATGTTCTCTGTTTAGTGAGTCCTCCAGATCAGAGGCAGTGGGGATGACCAGGGATGTTCTCTGTTTAGTGAGTCCTCCAGATCAGAGGCAGTGGGGATGACCAGGAATGTTCTCTGTTTAGTGAGTCCTCCAGATCAGAGGCAGTAGGGATGACCAGGGATGTTCTCTGTTTAGTGAGCCCGTCAGATCAGAGGCAGTGGGGATGACCAGGGATGTTCTCTGTTTAGTGAGTCCTCCAGATCAGAGGCAGTAGGGATGACCAGGGATGTTCTCTGTTTAGTGAGTCCTCCAGATCAGAGGCAGTGGGGATGACCAGGGATGTTCTCTGTTTAGTGAGCCCGTCAGATCAGAGGCAGTGGGGATGACCAGGGATGTTCTCTGTTTAGTGAGTCCTCCAGATCAGAGGCAGTAGGGATGACCAGGGATGTTCTCTGTTTAGTGAGTCCTCCAGATCAGAGGCAGTGGGGATGACCAGGGATGTTCTCTGTTTAGTGAGTCCTCCAGATCAGAGGCAGTAGGGATGACCAGGGATGTTCTCTGTTTAGTGAGTCCTCCAGATCAGAGGCAGTGGGGATGACCAGGGATGTTCTCTGTTTAGTGAGCCCGTCAGATCAGAGGCAGTAGGGATGACCAGGGATGTTCTCTGTTTAGTGAGCCCGTCAGATCAGAGGCAGTAGGGATGACCAGGGATGTTCTCTGTTTAGTGAGCCCGTCAGATCAGAGGCAGTAGGGATGACCAGGGATGTTCTCTGTTTAGTGAGCCCGTCAGATCAGAGGCAGTGGGGATGACCAGGGATGTTCTCTGTTTAGTGAGTCCTCCAGATCAGAGGCAGTAGGGATGACCAGGGATGTTCTCTGTTTAGTGAGTCCTCCAGATCAGAGGCAGTGGGGATGACCAGGGATGTTCTCTGTTTAGTGAGCCCGTCAGATCAGAGGCAGTGGGGATGACCAGGGATGTTCTCTGTTTAGTGAGTCCTCCAGATCAGAGGCAGTGGGGATGACCAGGGATGTTCTCTGTTTAGTGAGCCCGTCAGATCAGAGGCAGTGGGGATGACCAGGGATGTTCTCTGTTTAGTGAGTCCTCCAGATCAGAGGCAGTGGGGATGACCAGGGATGTTCTCTGTTTAGTGAGCCCGTCAGATCAGAGGCAGTGGGGATGACCAGGGATGTTCTCTTAATGTATGGAGTAAAAAGTGCAATATTTTCTTTAAGAACGTAGTGAAGTAAAAGTAATAATGGTCAAAAAGATACATAGTTAAGCAAAGTACACATACCCCAAAACTACTTAAGTAGTACTTGAAAGTATTTTTTACTTAAGTACTTTACACCACTGCTACACAGTGGGTTGTGTTGACTGAATTTCTGGTTAATTGATCCCTTACGTAACGTAGCAGGCGTAAAAGAAACACCTGAGAAACATTTCTATCATGACACAAGGTGGGACCCAGATGCAGACACAGGAGGCAGATGGTTGGAGACTTACAATATTTAATCATCCAAAAGGAGTGGGCAAGAGAATAGTCGTGGACAGGCAAGGTCAACAACAGATCAGAGTTCAGGAGGTACAGAGTAGCAGAAAGGCTCGTGGTCAAGGCAGGCAGAATGGTCAGGCAGGTGGGTCCACAGTCCAGAACAGGCAAGGGTCATAACCGGGAGGACTAGAAGAAAAGAGAATAGCAAAGGCAGGAGTACGGGAAAACCGCTGGTTGACTTGGAACATACAAGACGAACTGGCACAGTGAGACAAGAAACACAGGGATAAATACACTGGGGAAAACAAGCGACACCTGGAGGGGTTGGAGACAATAACAACTACAGGTGAAACAGATCAGGGTGTGACAATTTATTTCTGTTGACGGAGGTTTTCTTCTGCACTGTTCAACTCATCCAGTAAATGTGGAGGAGGAGTTAAGATGTTGTGTCACCTTGTTAACATCCAAAATAAGTTTTTCTGAAAACCGGATGCATCCAGTTATACCCGATCGATATCAGACAGGAGTTATGGGTGAAATTGGAGCTTAAGTCATAAGAGAATGGGCAGTAAGATTGCGCAGTACTGTATGACTGGAGTCTAGAGAGCTCCGACCCAACATTTTGTGGTTTGTCTTTCCTTTTTCCCCCCACAAAATGTATACTATATCATTTCTTATGACCTACAAAAACGTTTGAACATCAGATCGCCAGTTACTAACCTCAATTTCGGCTTCAACTTCAAGTCTTTATGTACCTCTGATCCAATCTTTGGGCTAGCCAAGAGGAAATGCAGGCGAAAATGAGGCAAGAGATCTAACGTCCTGTTGAGACTAAGGTGAAGGCAAAACCAGTCACCACTTTTCTATTCACCAAGCGGAGAGGATATTGGATTCAGGGAGATCCAGAGGGGAAGGGGTAAGTCTCTTCATCAACAACATATAGTGTGCAGACTCTAGCGCAATGGAAGTCTCAACCTATTGTTCACCAGTCTTGGAATACCTGAGGGGCAAATGCCAACCCTTCTACCTCCCAAAAGAGTTTTCATGACTGCGGTATATATTCCACCTCAGAACAACTAAAACAACAAGCTGGCACTTAACGAACTGTACAAGGCAATAAACAAGCAGGTAACCATGCACCCGGAGGCTGCTTTTCTTGTTGACGGCAATTGTAATTCTGCGTCACTAAGACACGTGATGCCCAACTTTTATCAACACGCCTTCTTCGCCACTAGATCACTGCTACTCAACCCACAAGCAAGTATATAAGTCCCCCCCCCCCCCTCGTCTCCCCTTTGATAATCAGATCATGTCTCTATACTCCTGCTTCTTGTTTACAAACAGGAGCTCAAACAGGAAGTACCCATGGCACGCTCTGCAGAGAAATGATCCTCCAAATCGGAGGCTATGTTGCAGGACTGCTTTGCTAGTGCTGACTGGAATATGTTTTCAGGACACTGCCGGTAGCATCGTCGAGCTAACCACTTCTGTCTCGGGTTTCATCAGTAAATGCATCGCCAACATTGTCCCCACAGTGAAAGTTTGCTGCTTCCCCAATCAGAGCCCTGGATTAACACTGAGATACACACTAAGTTAAAGGACAAAGCTTCCTTGCACACAGGGCTATCACAGCTAACCCTGAGGCTATGGCTGAGGAAATGAACGTGTACAATATAGGAGCAAGGTGGAATCTTATTACACCAGCTCAAACGCTCGATATGTCCCAGGGGCTTCAGTCCATTACATATTACATAGGTAGACCTAGCCGTGATCTATCCAGTGATGACTCTCTATCATATGAACTCAATGTATTTTATGCACACATCGAGAAAAACAACACCGAGCTGTGGACAAGGGCCCCCACCGTCCCAGAGGACTGGGTGATCTCGCTCTCCAAGGCCGACATGGGTAATGTTTTTAATCTGGTCAACACTCGCAAAGCCACATGACCAGACTGTATTGCAGGGCACGTTCCCAGAGCATGCGCAAACCAGCTGGCAGGCATCTTCACTGTCATTTTCAACCTCTCCTTGTCCCAGTCTGTAATCCCCACATGTCTCAAGATCACCACTATCATTCCTGTTCCCAATAACTCTAAGGCTACCTACCGAATGACTACCGCCCTGTAACACTAACATCTGTAATCATGAAGTGCTTTGAAAGGCTGGTCATGGCACACATCACCTCCATCATCCTAGACACCCTAGACCCACTCCAATTTGCATACCGACCCAACAGATCTACAGACGATGCAATCTCAATTGCACTCCACTCTGCCCTCTCCCACCTGGACAAGTAAGAAAGCTGTTCATCGACTACAGCTCAGTGTTCAACACCATAGTGCCCTCAAAGCTCTTCACCTAAACTAGGGACCCTGGGACTGAACACCTCCCTTTACAACTGGATCCTGGGCTCCATGATGGGCTGACACCAGGTGGTTGGAGTGGGCAACAACACCACTGCCACACTGGCCCTCAACACGGGGGCCTCCCAGGGGTGTGTGCCTAGCCCCCTCCTGTACTCCCTGTTTACCCATGACTGTGTGGCAATGCACGACTCCAACTCCATCATCAAGTTTCCTGACGACACAACAGTGATTGGCCTGATCACCTCAGCGATGAGACAGCCTAAAGGGAGGAGGTCAGAGAACTGGCACTACGGTGCCAGGACAACAACATCTCCCTCAACTTCAGCAAGGAGCTCATCCATGGACTACAGGGGCCGCAGTGGACAGGGTGAAGAGCTTCAAGTTCCTCTGTGTCCACATCATTGAGGATTTAACATGGTCCTCTCACACCAGAACTGATTTGGCATAGCCCCTCAGTTCCTTAGGAACTTTTACAGGTGCACCATTGAGAGCATCGTGACTGGTTGTATCACAGTCTAGTAAGGCAACTGCACCGCCCCCGACCAGAAGGCCCTACAGAGGTTGGTGCGGACAGCCCAGCGCATCACTTTTGGTGTGAGCTCCCAGCTATCCAGGACGTACATGCCCGGCGGTGTATAAGAAAGGCACAAAAAATTGCCAAAGACTCCAGCCACCCGAGACATGGACTGTTCTCCGTGTGTCTGTCCGGCAGGCGGTACCAGTGCATCAAAGCTCATCCAAACAGACTCCTAAATAGCTTCTATCCAGTGGCCATAAGGCTGTTAAGTGGCTTACAACTTCTGCTCTCTCTCTCCCACAGACTATCCATACTGACTTTTATGCCCATCCACAGGTCTCTACTCACTCAGACACAACTAAAATTGCTCAAATGATTATTGATTAGAGTTATTACTCCTTTACGCTGCTGTCCTTTGATTATTGATTGCCATTACCATGAATATTTATCTATTTATCCTGCTACTTGTCAATATTACTCCTGTATACATGTATACACTGAGTGTACAAAACACTAAGAATACCTGCTCTTTCCATGACATAGACTGAATCCAGGTGAAAGCTATGATCCCTTGCTGATGTAACTTGTTAAATCCACTTCAATCAGTGTAGATGAAGTGGAGGAGACAGGTTAAATAAGGGCACTCGGTGTATATTACCATTAGTATATTTCCATAAGTATTTATACATGTTCCTGCTACCAGTCACTTTCCAGCCCTGTTTACATGTAGAGTATATCCTACTACCAGACACGTGTTATGTATTAACCCACCTCAACCACCCCATTAACCCTGCACAGTGAATAAGGTACTGGCACTGACCTGTATGTACTTGATTCTCTGTTCTTTAACTCTCATCGTAGTTCTTGTGTGGTTTTTATTCATACTTTTATTTTCTATTCTATTTTCTATTGTTATCTACGTATATTATTATTATGATCACTGTATTGTTTGGAAAGAGCTCTCAAGGTAAGAATTTCACTGCCCTGTTTTACAGCTGTTTGCATCCTGTGCACTTGGCAAATAAACTTTGAAACTTGAAGTCATTCCTTCCAGTATATAGTTTGTGTACTAAGTCGAGTTTGGTTGCAATGCTACCTGCTAGGAGTTTCGGCCATAAATTAAGAGTCTCTTAATTTTTATTAAATTCTGTCATTAATCCACAGACGTTTTGGCAGCCACGATGTGCTTTCATTTTAAACAGCCATGGAACTGTATCGACTCATAAATCTACATCCTTTAACAGCGGTATGTACATTGGAACCTTTTTATGGAGATTAAAAGATTAATTTTGAAAGCTTTATTTTGTTCTCTTTTGGGGGGGTGGGGTGGGGTGGGGGGGGTGGGGGGGTGACAAGTCTCAATGGGCAGAGGCATTACCTCCAAGAGAAACTGCCAAAAAGGAGACTCAGAGAACAGGTGGGTCCAGGGATGGACTGGCCATAGGTTAGTTCTGGCAACTGCCAGATGGGCTGGTCCACCTTTAGCCCAGTGAACTTTCTATGTAGATTGGGGTTTTTGCGCATAATAATCCTTATTTGGCTAATAGTGAGACCTCTGGTGTTTTGGAAATGGATGGCCAATTTATAGTCCCAGTCCGTCCCTGAGTGGATCAAAACTGTGGATGGACATACAGGTACTGTCAGTCAACTTGCAAGCATAATAACTTAAGAATCATTGGACTGACTTGCCTGTCCATGTGTTGATCAAAGCTAATAATAATCATTTATTACATTTGTAAATGACTTTTCATCATACAGAATAATCTCAAAATGCATTAAAAAAAATGAAATACCAAATAGAATTGTTTTTGACACAACTAGACACGGTAACTGACAAAAAGAACCCAGCTGACACTACAAGGGACAAGGACACCAAGGAGCACAGCTGTCAACAGAAAGCCTTCCTAAAGAGAAAGGTCTTTAGGCCCGTTTTAAAGGAACCCAGAGTCGGTGGTGCCTTCAGGTGGTCCGGGAGAGCGTTCCAGAGGCTGGGGACGGTCGAGCTGAAAGCCCGATCCCCCAAAAGAGCGAGTGGAGGAGCAGCCTATCGTTTGACCTGAGTGTGCCCAGTGGAGTTATGGAGGGAGAGCATTTTCTTTAGATAAGGGGGGGATTTGCCATGAAGACACCGGAAAGTCAGCAGGAGGGTTTTGAATTCAATCCGGAATGAGACGGGGAGCCAGTGCAGAGATGCCAGTATGGGAGTTTCCGCACTCTCATCAGGATCCTGGCAGCTCTGGTCTGGATGGATTGGAGCTTCTGGAGACTCCTGCCAGGGATCCCCAATGAAGAGTGCGTTGCAGTGGTCCAGCCTTGAGGAGATAAAGGCAATGGATCAGCTTCTCTGCATTAAACTGAGTGAGGGTGGGACAGTTTGGCCATGTCCTCGAGGTGTTAGAATTACCCTTTACACAGCTGTTTGACGTGGCTGTCAAAGGGAGGATACAAGCTTTACACCCTGATTGGAAACTGAGGGGGGAAAGAGGGATGTTCTGTCCTGCAATGGTGCGGTGTGTTATTGTGGAGTGCTGGACCTGATGTAGGAGGCCAACAAGTAGGGCCTCGGGTTTTTGCTGTTGTTCAGTCGAAGGAAGTTTTGCTTCACCCATGCCCTTATCTCCTCAAGGCAAGATTATTCTCCGCCTTTCAGAGTAATCTTTTAACATGTAGTGTTTGAATGGCGGATGCTAAAACACCGTCATAACCCAGTTTGAGGCCACGCAACCATGAACAGCTGTTAGCTGTGAAATAGAAACTTCGTTTTTGTTTGGTCAAGGTACTTGTTCTTCTTTAAAGTCACAGCTGTGATGAGAAGAATAAAATAATTGCCTGGAAGTGGCAAGATGTAATCCCAGTGAAACTGACCCGCGCCCTATGCATTGAAAGCCTTGGCGAAATGTAGGTCAAAAGCTAATTACATGGTCTGGCTTAGATATCAGGATATTTCACAAGGACTACTAGAGCTCCGCCTGCACACGCTCACTCTAAACATTGGTCATGTGATTGGAGGTGCTTCGGTCATGTGTTTGGCTAGGGTCAGTCTGTCCAACCTGGTGTACTGCATGATCTCAAATATTCCTGTCCTATCTGATGTCCTGTGCTATCTGCTGTTTCGTCTCTCTCTCTCTCTCTCTCTCTCTCTCTCTCTCTCTCTCTCTCTCTCTCTCTCACCCTCTCTCTCCCCCACTCTCTCCCACCCTCTCTCTCTCTCTCTCTCTCTCTCTCTCTCTCTCTCTCTCTCTCTCTCTCTCTCTCTCTCTCTCTCTCTCTCTCTCTCTCTCTCTCTCTCTCGTTTAGGTAGCCCATGCCTCAGGACTACCTAAACGGACAACTTTTGGTCGTTCTACCTTGTATCACCTGACACGTTACGTTGCTCCGGACCTGCTTTTTCAATCCAATGCTTTAAGGTTTGTAGAAAGTAGTGAACGAGTGTACACTACAGGAGAAAGGAGATATTATTTGGACACACCCAGGGGTCACAGATGGAGCAGGGAGGACATGCAGTTCCTTCTCAAACCACTGAGTGCAGCAATGAGACATATTCTAGGACTGGTGATATCAAGGGTCACCTGGGCATTTGTCTGGTGCTTTTTAAAAGGGTACTACCCCTTTTCTTTATAATGTAGTCAGTGTAAAAGCTGGCCCATCTCAGCATTTCCATGTCAATAGCTAGCTTTCCATCCAATTTGCGACAGATTTTCATGCAAATATTTTAAAATCTGCATAAAACAACAATTTCCCACCGGATATGTATTTTCATCAAATTGACTTTTTGCTAACATAAAGTTGTGCACGATGACGTACACTGAGTATCCCAAACATTAGGAACACCTTCCTAAATATTGATTTGCGCCCGATGTTGGCTCCAATGCTTCCCACAGTTGTGTGAAGTTGGCTGGATGTCCTTTGGGTGGTTGGACCATTGTTGATACACACAGGAAAGTGTTGAGGGTGAAAACCCCAGCAGCGTTGCTAACTGGTGCGACTGGCACCTACTTCCATGCTCCAAGCAAAGGCCCTTGCCTTTTTTTGTCTTGGCCGTCCGCACTCTGAATGGCACCCATACACAATCCATGTCTCAACTGTCTCAAGGCTGACCAGCTTTCACCTGGATTCACCTGGTCAGTCTATGTCATGGAAAGAGCAGGTGTTCTTAATGTTTTGTACAGTGAATCCGGAAAAGTATTCAGACCGCCTTGACCTTTTTCCACATTTCGTTACGTCACAGATGTATTTTTCTCATCAAATCCACACACAATACCTCACCACGACAGAAGCAAAAACAGGTTTTTAATCAAATGTAGTTCGTTTATAAACAATGAAAAACAGAAAAAGGGGTCTGAATGCTTTCCGAATGCACTTCTCAGTGTAGTGCACATAAAAATAACATTTGCTGTTAAATTAAAGTGTACCAAATGAAAAATACAAGTTAAATGGGTTTCTATCTCATTTTCAACTCTACTGAGGACTTTTGTCATAAAAACTGTTAACATACATGCCCACTTTGGTCTTGGTACATGAGCTTTAGCCAACAGCTCACAGATACAGTACGGGTAGGCTACCTACATTATGTGATTATTATGGATAACAGAAATATTATTTGTTTTTATCAAAAGGCAGCCAAGCATCAATCATCATGTCACCAGAATAAGACCCTTATTGGACAGAAGCATCAAGCTCATCATCTTGCACATTCACCACCCAGTGAAGTTCATCATAACTTATTTAATCTGTAGCCTAATAAACTGTATGCTTTCCTGAGTCGTAGTGGGAGGACCACCCAATATATCATTGTGGGACTCCAAGCTTACTTCGATATGATCGTCATTATATGAATATTCGCGTAAAAAGACACATCTACCGCCATTTCTCGCATAAGGTAATTGTACAGACGCCAAAAGATCCCACCATGTCGAATGTACAAATTGTCTGTCGGCATTTCTGAAATTGTACATGCATTTCATGACTTTTTTTAATGTGTCAGGTAATTCATCCACATGAAATGGCTGGATGGAAACGTGGTGAGTGTTATAAATTGTTTCTGTCAAAGCTAAGCATAACAGTGATGGATCTCTTTCAGGGCATTACATTTACTCTTTGGCAGTGGTGTAAAGTACTTAAGTAGTTTTTTGGGGGTATCTGTACTTCACTTGACTATTTACAGTTATGGCAACTTTTACTTTTTGTACTTTTTACTCCATACATTTTCCCTGACACTCACAAGTACTCGTTACATTTGTATTAATTATTTTTTACCTCTTTTTCTCCCTAATTTTGTGGTATCCAATTGGTAGTTACAGTCTTGTTTCATTGTTGCAACTTCTGTACGGACTAGGGAGAGGCGAAGTTAGAGAGCCATGCGTCCTCCGAAACACAACCCAACCAAGCCGCACTGCTTCTTGACACAGCGGCCACTTAACCCGGAAGCCAGCCACACCAACGTGTCAGAGGAAACACCGTATACCTGGCGACAGTGTCAGCGTGCACTGCGCCCAGCCCACCACAGGAGTCGCTAGTGCGCGATGGGACAAGGACATCCCTTCCGGCCAATTGGACATCTCTCCCCTAACCCGGGTGACGCTGGGCCAATTGTGTGCCGCCCCATGGGTCTCCCGGTTGCGGCCGGCTGCGACAGAGCCTGGACTCAAACCCAGAATCTCTAGCGGTACAGCTAGCACTGCGATGCAGTGCATTAGACCACTGAGCCACTCTGGAGGCATCTCCTCGTTACATTTTGACAGGAAAATGGTCCAATTCACACACTTATCAAGAGAACATCCCTGGTCATCCCTACTGCCTCTGATCTGGCGGACTCACCAAACACAACTTATGCCTGAGTGTTGATAAATTATGTCTGAGTGTTGGTGTGTGCCCCTGGCTATCCGGAAAAAAGGGGGAAAAAATTAAATTGTGTCGTCTGTTTTGCTTAATATAAGGAAGTTGAAATTATTTACATTTATTTATACGTTTTACTTTTGGGGTAATTTAATGCTCTGTTCTCCTTGTAGATCTTAGTATGGAGATAGCTTTCTGTCAAAATTCACATCGTTACTCAATTTTGACAGAAACATTTAGACAGAAATCTATCTCCATAGCCCATTGGTTTGTCATCTGAAAGCAAGGACAAACTTTGTATGTAGACTATGTACCTACTCACTTTCCTCTGTCAACACCATTCTCCTGAGTCCAAAGCGGATCCATACAGTCACAATAACACAATAACACCAATGGATTATAATGAGCTCAGGGGAATGCCATTCCCACAGGGAAACTTATATTTAACCAGAATGTTAACTGGGGAAAAAAACTTCAGAAACTGTTGTCGTAGTAGAACATCTGTCCTCGCCAAAGAAAGTATCGTTCTTGGGTTGTTGCTATCACCAAACCCTGTCAGATTTACCCATATCACAATGCATTTTATGGGGGTTTCAAATGATTGATGCATTAGGTGTGGGTATGATTCCTTAGAAGAGCATGTCAGTGTAAATGTTTTTCTATTCCACAGTGTAAATGTTTTTCTATTCCACAGTGTAAATGTTTTTCTATTCCACAGTGTAAATGTTTTTCTATTCCACAGTGTAAATGTTTTTCTATTCCACAGTGTAAATGATTAAGCTGTGTTGGTCAGGATAAATATAAAAATGAATTACTGCCAAAATATGATTCACTTTTTTGATTCTTATACCGTTATTGTCATTTTACACAAGTTCCAATGGCCTCCTTCAGATTAGAAGTTACACACAATAAAAGTCAACATGTTGATTATTCAAAACAATGCAGTTAAAAGCCAGTCATTTCCAAGAGGTACCAAATTGATGGAGGCCTATTCTTTAATCATAACTTTTCATCCCTTGAAGAACTCGCTCCGGGTTGACATTTCCCCTATTTACAAATCTAGGCTCACCTTTTGCTCCCCAATCATAACCTTAAATGGGCAATCTGTGATTGCTGCATCACATTTTTTTTAAACTTTTAAATGCATTATATATACCTATTTGCTCTTGAAGAATATAACTTATAAATGCTTCATGAACTCAACTTTCTTACCCAATCAGAACCCGAAAATATAAACTTTATATTTAAATAATGAAATTGTAAACAAACACTGTATAGCCTCAAAACATAGCTAAGAATAATTGTTATATCATGGATGGTCAGTCCTTGCATCCATAACTCTGTCTCTGATTTTGAGAGTGGTTCCATTCCTCCAGCTCCATCCATCAGCTGTTTGCAGATGCATTGGGCGGGGTAAAGCTTAGTTATTGTTTGAATTGCAGATTGTCCCTTTAACCATTTGTGGGGGGGGGGGGGGGGGGGATGCAAAATTCACGTGAGATCAGCATCTAGGGACTTCACCCTACACCGAACCCCAATGACAGAACACTATCAGTCATAGGAGAGTAAATGAGCTCTGACAATGTCAAGAAGGAACACGAGCTCTACTGATAAAGACAGGCTAAATGTGACACTTTTACCAAAGGGATAAGAGGAATTGATTCATTCCCAGGATATGTGTGAAGGAACTCCCAAATATAGAGATTAGAAAGCATTCATAAAAGGATTGCATGGTTCAGACACTATTCCTTAACAACTAATATGTTAGATAAGTGAACATAACCCAGCCCTTTATGAGACAAGCGAAGAGCAGTTAACACTCTGAGATCTGGACTAGCTAACTAGATCATGAGAAAAATGTCAACAGCACAATCTACAGATGTACAGTGCTTTCAGAATGTATTCACACCCCTTGACTTTTTCCACATTTTGATGTGTTACAGCCTGAATTGAAAATGAATTCAATTGAGATTTTGTGTTACT
Source organism: Oncorhynchus kisutch (assembly GCF_002021735.2). Taxonomy (NCBI): domain Eukaryota; kingdom Metazoa; phylum Chordata; class Actinopteri; order Salmoniformes; family Salmonidae; genus Oncorhynchus; species Oncorhynchus kisutch. The sequence goes on along the minus strand of NC_034184.2, from coordinate 58,420,102 downwards.
GGCCTACACACAATACCCCATAATTTCAAAATGAAATTATGTTTTTAGCAATGTTTACAAATTAATTAAAATGGAAAGCTGAAATGTCATGAGTCAATAAGTATTCAACCCCTTATTTATAATAAGTTCAGGAGTAAAAATGTGCTGAACAAGTCACATAATACATTGCATGGACTCACTCTATGTGCAATAGTAGTGTTTAACATGATTTTTTAATGACTGCCTCATCTCTGTACCCCACACATACAATTATACTGTATGTAAGGTCCCTTTTAGTCGAGCAGTGAATTTCAAACACAGGTTAAACCACAAAGACCAAGGAGGTTTTCCAATGCCTCGCAAAGAAGGGCACCTATTGGTGGATGGGTCAAAATAAAAAAGCAGACATTGAATATTTGAACATGGTGAAGTTATTAATTACACTTTGGATGGTGTATCAATACACCCAGTCACTACAAAGATAAAGGCATACTTCCTAACTCAGTTACAGGAAAGGAGGGAAACCATTCAGGGATTTCACCATGAGGCCAATGGCGACTTTAAAACTGTTACAGAATTTAACGACTGTGATAAGAGAAAATTGAGGGTGAATCAACAACATTGTAGTTACTCCTCAAAACTAACCTCAATGACAGAGTGAAAAGAAGGCAAAACATGCATCCTGTTAGCAATAAGGTACTAAAGTAAAACTGCAAAAAAATGTTGCAAAGAAATTAACTTTATGTCCTGAATATAAAGCGTTATGTTTGGAGAAAATCCAACACATCACTGAGTACCACTCTTCATATTTTCATGCATGGTGGTGGCTGCATCATGTTATGGGTATGCTTGTTATCGGGAAGGCCTAGGGCGATTTTTGGGATAAAAAGAAATGGAATAAACAAGCCCAACAAGTGTCAGGAGTCTCTCTCAGCCTGCCCCACCCAAATCCAGAGGCCTTGAAGCCCCCTCCCACTGTTCAGAGACCACCCACTGGCCTTTTCTACAAGAAATCTGCCTCCAGAAATAAAAGCTTCTCCCAAGTGGGTGCTACACTGCTGCTTGGATGCCACCTGGCATCTGTTCACTGTCTGCCCTGACCTGTCTCCCCTTGTCTAGTACAGGTACCACCCCCCCCCCCCTCCCCCGAGCTTTCGCTCGCCTCCAGCACACACTTACTGTTGGGGCGAGTGACTCTGAACTTACAACGGCTAGCCCCAAGTCATATATATATTTTATTTTTTTCTTGTGCATTTTGCTATTTTGCTATTTGACTCCTGCATGCTTAGTTGACTATGAAATTTCAACCGTGAGACAGACTATGTTCGTTCCCACACTTGGGACTCTGACTCTCTATTGGTTACACTGACTTTTGGCCTCCCATTCTATTCTAACCACATCTCGCTGGCTTTGTGATCACTGATTTACATAACGTCTGCTCAGTGTGTTCATAACGGCTGCTCAGTGAAATGACCTGTCCTGATTTTTCATAGACGCTTGCTAAAAAACTTAATGAGCAAGCCTTCCTTCACGAACTGGCCTATGTAAAATGGTATAGAATCAGATTGATCCCCTCTGTCGAAGACACTTGGACCATTTTTTAAATATATTTTCAGTGGTATTGTTAACAAACACGCCACCATAAAGAAAATTTGAATTAAAAAAAGGTTCAGCACATGGTTTGACCGTGATCTTGCAGAGTGACTCCACCTCAAGAATTGCATTTGGCGAAATGCTTGGTACACGCATACTCAAGCTGACTGGCTATCATTCAGGAGAAATGAGAAACAAGTGCACTCAGGCTATCCGGAAGCCCAAGGTAGTTACTTTAAGGCGCAGTGGGTCTAACCCTGTGGTTCTAACCCCAATAAGTTCTGGAAAACCTTTAAAGACCTGGAGTATAAACCCTCCTCCTCACAGTTTCCCATGTCCCTTAATGTTGATGATCTGGTTGTAACTGACAAGAAGCACATTTCATTAAGTCAGGATTCCTATTTGACTCAGCCATGCCTCCTTGCCCGTCCAACATTTCCTAATCTCCCACCCCTTCTAATGCGACTATCCTCGACGCTCCTCCCTCTTTTTCCCCTGCCCCGCTACAAAGTTTCTCCCTGCAGGTGGTCACTGAGTCTGAGGTGCTAAAGGAGCTACTTAAACTTGACCACAAAAAAACATCTGGGTCAGATGGTTGAGATCCTTTCTTCTTAAATTAAGGTTGCTACCCCTATCATCGCCAAGCATATCTCTGACCTTTTTAACCTGTCTCTCCTCTCTGGGGAGGTTCCCATTGCTTGGAAGGCAGACACGGTTTGTCCTTTATTCAAAGGGGGAGATCAAGCTGATCCTAACTTATTTCTAGTTTGCCCTGTTTATCAAAAGTGTTGGAAAAACTTGTCAATAATCAACTGACTGGCTTTCATGATGTCTGTAGTGTTCTCTCTGGTACGCAATCTTGTTTCTGCTCAGGTTATGGATGTGTCACTGCAACCTTAAAGGTTCTCAATGATGTCACCATTGCCCTTGATTCTAAGTAATGTTGTGCTGCTATTTTTATTGACTTGGCCAAAGCATTTGATATGGTAGACCATTCCATTCTTGTGGGCAGGCTAACGAGTATTGGTGTCTCTAAGGGGTCTTTGGCCTTGTTTGCTAACTACCTCTCTCAAAGAGTGCAGTGTATAAAGTCAGAATATCTGCTGTCTCAGCCACTGCCTGTCACCAAGGGAGTACCCCAAGGCTCAATCCTAGCTCCCCCCTCTTCTCAATTTACATCAACATCAAAGCTCAGACAGTAGGAAGCTCTCTCATCGATTTATATGCAGATGATACAGTCTTATGCTCAATTGGCCCCTCCCCGGATTTTGTGTTAAACGCTCTACAACAAATCTTTCTTAGTGTCCAGCAAGCTTTCTCTGCCCTTATCCTTGTTCTGAACACCTCCAAAACAAAGGAAATGTGGTTTGATAAGAAGAATGTCCCTCTCCCAACAGGTGTGATTACTACCTCTGAGGGTTTAAAGCTCATACAAGTACTTGGGAGTATGGCTAGACGGTACACTGTTCTTCCCTCAGTACATATCAAAGCTGAAGGCTAAGGTTAAATCTGGACTTGTTTTTTTCCATCGATATCCCTCCTCTTTCACCCCAGCTGCCAAACTAACCCTGATTCAAATGACCACCCTACCCATGCTAGATTATTTTCTGACTGATGCACGCTACATTTGGATCGGTTTGGGATCCGGGTATCTTAAACATTTGAATCGGGGACCGATGTGTATCAGTGAATTGTTACATCCCTGTTGTCTATGATCGGTATACTGATTAATGGTCTTTTTTTCCCTCTTTTTTATTCTTGTTTTGTCTGTCTGTTTGTTCGTTTGTTTGGCGTCTGTCAGTTTGCATCCGTTTGTCTTTTTATTTCCCTGTGTCTATTGTTTTTAGCCTTGTTTTCTTGTATGATATACTGTACAGTGGGGTCTGAAATGATTGACACCCTTGATAAAGATGAGCAGAAATTACTCAATCAAATAAATCAATCAAATAATGAGCTATACTGATTGCTAAAATAATATTGGAGAATTATGTCATTTTATACTAATACATTTGCTCAGAGAAAGAGATTTTGTTCAGATAGTAATAATTTTTCTCAAAAAAGGTAAGTGTCACATTCTGACTTTAGTTCCTTTGTTTTGTCTTTGCTTTAGTATGGTCAGGGTGTGAGTTGGGGTGGGCAGTCTATGTTCCTTTTTCTATAATTTGGGATTTCTGTGTTTGGCCTGGTTTGGTTCTCAATCAGAGGCAGCTGTCAATCGTTGTCCCTGATTGAGAACCATACTTAGGTAGCCTGGTTTCACCTTTGAGTTGTGGATGATTATTTTTCCGTTTCAGTGTTTGCACCTTTCGGGACTGTTTCGGTTTTCATTTTGATTATCTTGTTCTTTTGTATTTTGTATTCATTTTTCCATTAAATTACATTATGGATACATACCACGCTGCATTTTGGTCCTCCGATCCTTCCTACTACTCCTCCTCGTCAGAGGAGGAAGACGAAACCCGTTACAGTAAGGGTCAAAATGATTGATACCCTTTTTTCAATACCTTTCAATACCTCACCTTGCGAGAATAACATCAGTGAGACTTTTTCTAAACTGTTCTATGAGTTGGAGAACACATTGGGAGGGATCTGAGACCATTCCTCCATACAGAATCCTTCCAGATCCTTGATATCCTTCCGTCTGCACTTATGGACGGCCCACTTCGATTCAAACCACAGGTTTTCAATGGGTTTCAAGTCCGGACACTTGGCAACAAAATGCTGATTTTGTTGCCAATTAATCATTTCTTTGTGGATTTTGATGTGTTCTTGGGGTTATTGTATTGCTGGAAGATTCACATGCAACCAAGTTTCAGCCTCCGGAAGAGACAACCACGTTTATGGCCAAGTCATTAACAAGGGCCTCGGGACCAGTGGAAGCAAAACAGCTTCATAACATCAAAGATCCATAAGACACAAGCAATTATTATTTCTAATGTTGTTAGTAGTGTATATTTTATCCATCTCCAGCATGGCAATGTGTCAAAACTGACTTTCTATCTGACCTGACAGCAAAGTGATGTTTTCAGCAATACAACGTCTTAGCAAAGTGCCCCTGAAGAGTAATACATATTTTATTTATAACGTCTTTTAACCCATAAAAAATACTGACAAATACAGACTATGTTTCAAAAGAATGTATCCTTATACAGTGGATATGCGGACAGTCCAATGAAGGCATCTGTCGTTCAGAGGTTCTCAAATGGCAAAAGTAATTGAATCAAAGATGATGAGCCCCTATGCGAAACCCTTATAGGTTTTCACATCATCTACTTATGCATCTATTTGGTTAATTATTTATTTTTAGTCACAGTATTTACTGTCTAGCTTTTGCACTACTGTTGAGATGGAGGTTAATGCCATTAAAAGACCAACTCTACTGAATAATTGAATTCCCTTATTTAGCCAAGGTAGCACTACCAACAGGGAGAGTGTTTCTATTTAAAAACGAGCGAGTCGTGAAGCTGGTCTGAACTGAAGCGGGGGAGTGCAGCAAAACTTCCTTTAATATAGCATCTGTAGCCACATAACCTTCAAATCTGTCTCTCCTTTAAACAGCCAGAAAGGCAAACTACCTGTACCTGTGGTAAAGACAGGGGCCAATCAACCATTTGTCACAGACGTTTTCTTATCTCTTTACCAGTTGCTTAAATTACCTACACCCTACAATCTTTTAGGCTTTATGTAGAACCCTCTGTGTAAAGGGTTCTACATGGAAACAAAAAAGGGTTCTTCAAGGGGTTCTCATATGGGGACAGCCGAAGAGCCCTTTCAGGTTCTAAATAGCAACAACAACAAAAAATCTGAATTTACAGACAATCTTTTTTTCCCCCCATAATATAATTGCATTTCTAAGGAAGAACAGCAAAGTATTATAGGTGAAAATAATTCTGAAGGTCAAGTCAATATCATTTCTGCTGCCTTTCATTTCAACACTCAATTCTACCTAACTGCTCACTAATAGTAATAGGAATGTCAGGTCACAGGGGGAAAATCTATGAGGACATTTCTGAGCCACAGCAGCACAACCTGTTAAAGGCAGAAATTCTCCACAAGGTAATATTTTCTTCAATCAGGAGTTTGCCCGAGCCCTTGTCAGATACAGCTACCGTATTGCTATAGCAACCGCTGTCTGAAGCTCAGCATTGAGACATGAACAATGTGGCAGGGCAAATGGAAAAGGCTGGCAGAGGAGACAGGAGAGATGGGAAACTTCAGCTATAATGAAGATGCATTTGGCCTGGCTTAAAGGGCCAATCCGCAGTTGAAACAATAACAAAGTGGCACCCCACCTCTGTTTTGGTAAAAAATTAAAATATGAGGGATTGGCCTGGGGAAATGTAAACACCATAGACAGAGATATGGATCCAAGAACTGATCATCCATGATATCAATTTGATAGTTTTAACCATGCTTTGAGCCTATGCAGTTAAAATTACATTTTACATGGATTCTGAGGGCGTACAAAAGGTGAACAGCTTTTACATGGGTTTTTACATAGGTTCTGATGGAGTACGAGAGTTGAACAGCTCAAATTGATGTAGCAACAGCAGATTGCCCTTTTCAAGAAGCGCATCTTTTTTGGGGGGCAATAATGTTTGTTTCATCTGTAGATAGGTTAGAGGCCATACATGTAGTCTGGAAGCAACGGCTAGTGAGGTGGATGTTTTCCATAGGCATGGACTGTTCACTTCACTGAATTGTCAATACTTAAAGCTGCAATATGTAACTTTTTTTGGCGACCCGACCAAATTGTCATATATATTTGAGTTATAGATCTGTCATTCTCATTAAAAGCCGGTCTAAGAAGCGATATATCTTTTCTATGTGCGCTATTTCTATGCTTCCCATTCTTATGTTTTTTTTTGGGGGGGGGGGGGGTTCAAACAGCTGAAAATACTATATTTTTGGTTCTGGAAAATATATTTCACAGCGGTTTAGATGCTACAATGATTGTCGACACAATGGCTGCTTGTTTTGTCACATAAACTGAAATGAAGCGAACTAGTAGAATTTCAGCAGCCAGGAAAGCGATTTCTGCGTTGCATCTTTAATATGTGAAGGAGGTGATAAAAAGATACAATCGTAAGCAGTCTATTAAATAAACGTTGCAGAAAATCTCTGCACAGAGTCATTCGCCCTGTGTTACAAGGTTTAGCTCTGAGGACACTTGGAATTATGCAATCTGTTAAAAGGAGTATCAAAATGTAAATGCAGGAACAATGGGTAGATAGAAAAGGCCTGCGTTAAGCTCAAAAGGCTGACACTGCAATAAGCCGATATTCATGCTATACTGTACACCGTACCAGTGTGACCATAATAAATATTTAAGGCTGCCAAACCCTGATACATTATTATTTTATGTGACACCATATACATGCTAAATATGTAATGGGGTTTTCATATTTGACAGCATTCTCCTAAGGAAACCTCTTTTCCTCTTGGTGGAATGATTCAGGAACATTCAGGCTCAGGCTGGCAAGGCAGAGGACGGAGAACTTTGGCATGACATGTTATTGGGTTAATTACTACATGTGGTTGATGGACATTTACATTTAACATGACAAAAAGGGGTGGAAGTAGACTGGCTGGAACTAGTATTGTGGTTAAAGGAGACTGAATGCTCTGATTGGTTGTATACAGTACATGCTCTTTAACAGAGACAGGTTCATCTTAGCCTAACACAGTCAGCTCGAACTAACCGTTCTCCTAATGGGGGAAAGAGAGGGTGGGAGAGAGAGAGGGGGGAGAGAGAGAGAGAGGGGGTGGGGGAGAGAGAGAGGGGTGGGAGAGAAAGAGAGGTGGTGAGAGAGAGAGAGGGTGGGAGAGAGAGAGAGGGGGAAAGAGAGGGTGGGAGAGAGAGAGGGGGGGGGAGAGAGAGAGAGAAGGGGAGAGAGAGAGAGAGAGGGAGAGAGGGTGGGTGGGTGGGTGGGAGAGAGAGAGGGTGGAGAGAGTAGGAGAGAGGAGGGGAGAGGTGGAAAGAGAGAGTGAGGGGGGGAGAGAAGAGTAGAGGGGGCGAGAGAGAGAGAGGGTGATGAGAGAGAGAGGTGGGAGAGAGAGAGGGGAGAGAGAGAGAGGAGGGGGTGGGTGGAGCAGGAGAGGGTGGAGAGAAAGGAGAGTGGTGGAGAGAGAGAGAGGGGTGGGAGAAGAAGGGGGAAGAAGAGGGTGGGAGAGAGAGAGGGGGGAGAAGAGAGAGAGGGTGGGAGGAGAAAGAGAAGGTGGAGAGAGAGAGAGGGTGGGAGAGAGAGGGGGGGAAAAGAGAGGTGTGGAGAGGAGCGAGGGGAGGAGAGAGAGAGAGGGTGGGAGAGAGAGAGAGGGGAGAGGGGGGGTAGAGAGAGAGGGTGGGAGAGAGAGAG